>NC_086045.1:22688087-23020587 GCF_947568885.1 Cydia strobilella | reverse complement strand
AGATTAGGCCCCATACGCACGAGAGCTTAAAAAGCGTCGCGTTAAAACCCGACGGAGCTTTTTTATCGTTTCTGATATTTGTGTTCATATGAACACAAATATCTGAATATCTGACAGCAGCGCCGGCGCTTTTATAACGCTTGTGAGACCAGATACACAGTTCCGTATGCTCAATTCAATTTACGGCCAACGCTCAACGCCGAAAAACAAACAGTGCTCGATAAAAACCGGCCAAGTGCGAGTCGGACTCGCGCACCGAGGGTTCCGTACATTACACAATTTAAACAATGTATTTTTTATGTGAAATGTGAGTGAAAGGTAAATTTCGGTTTACGATTTGTGACGTATAAAAAAAAACTACTTACTAGATCTCGTTCAAACCAATTTTTGGTCGAAGTTTGCATGGTAATGTACATCATATATTTTTTTTAGTTTTATCATTCTCTTATTTTAGAAGTTACAGGGGGGACACATTTTACCACTTTGGAAGTGTCTCTCGCGCAAACTATTCAGTTTAGAAAGATATGATATTAGAAACCTCAATATCATTTTTTAAAGACCTATCCATAGATACCCCACACGTATGGGTTTGATGAAAAAAAAATTGAGTTTCAGTTCTAATTTTTTTTTCTATTTTTGTGTGAAAATCTTAATGTAGTTCACAACATACATCTACTTACCAAGTTTTAACATTATAGTTTTTATAGTTTCGGAAAAAAGTGGCTGTGACATACGGACGGACAGACAGACAGACAGACATGACGAATCCATAAGGGTTCCGTTTTTTGCCATTTGGCTACGGAACCCTAAAAAGCGCCGCGCTTAAAAACCGCCTTCGTGTGAATACATACATGGTTATCCATTTGTCATTCAAACGCTTTTTTAACGCGCGTTGAAAAAACTCTCGTGCGTATGGGGCCTTATTTACCGACTATAGTTGGTTAAACCAAATTGGCAGTAAATAAGAACAAAAAAACTATACTCATCCTTTTCTTTTGGGTGCTAGTACCAGTGAAAGACAAAGATAGTATGATTCTCTCTATGTTTGAAATGAGCATGAATTAGATTCATGTTTGACAAACTATAGCAATTTTATTTGGTATGAAGTTAGCTGCATAGTTCGTGTTTAATAATCAACTTCAAGTATATTATTATTTAGTCGATGTGGCCTTGTTCAGTTACGCGTTTGTACTTACAATTTGTCCTCTAATTTGTTTGTAAAACTTATGAAAGTGGCTACATTAACTATGGATGAAGTCGTTTCTTGTGAAGGGAAGGGATGTTTCCACGTATTACTCAACGAAGGCAAGGTAAAATCGTTAAACTTTGTAGAAAAACGGGATATCATTTCCGCGCCAAAATCAACACACGACTTTTGTATTCTCAGATAAGTCAGTCGCATAAGAGAAAATTCTGTACGGCCGTTTACAAAACACAAGGGATTGTTGTTTTACTTCAATTAAGGCGTAAATATTTAGTGTGACAGAGAAAAATGCCTGCAAACTGCAAACTTCGGTGTTCGCGGTAGGCCCTGATATGTTTGTAAAATTCTATCTAGTAGTAGTATGAGTATGCCCTGTGCGCTATGATTAGCTCGCCTCGATACGCTAGGAAATTCATTTGAGTACAAAGAGTAAAGATTGGACAGTTATTACGAAAACATAATCTTTCGGCTTGCCTTACTCCAAAACTCTAGGCACGCCACTGATGATTTAACCCAGAATTTTGAATTCAGAGAATTATAAACATTATATGATAGCTTAAATAATATTATTAATATTAAATTAACAATAAACACATACATTTATACAAGAAAGTAAATTACGTTGACCGCGTAGACGTGAGTAAATATGTCAATGTCAAAACTGGTAGTTTGCTAAGGATTTCGATAGGTAATTTACCGTTTACTCATACGTTTGATATTTAGTTCTTTAGGTGACATCTAGAGACGCTGTACAATACTCCGATATAATTCTTGCTCTGTTTTTTAGTATACTTAGAAAGGGACAGCATCGTTTGCAGTGGAGTGAAGTTGGGCACATAATACGTAAACCGACGTAAATATGTGACGTACGGCGCGTTTATTCACTTCAAGTAAGTGAAATTTACTCTGGCAACTGATGGTAGAGGTACTGAGCTCCGCTTCGCTCTCGGTATCCTCGCGCGCTAATCTCATTTAGATATTCTTCTTCTTCTTTTCGTGTCGTGGTTCCATTTTTATTTTTAAACGATGGATGCCCAGTAGGAGTGCAGATATTTAGATATTAAGACTATATTTGTAATCGTAATAATAAAGTTCTATACGGTCAGCATCAAGTTTTACTCAAGAATATCCGGCCATCCCACTAGAGACTTCAAAACTAGCCTAAAAATTTATATTGGCTCCAAATATGAGCATCATATTATTAAAAAAAAACTGGCATCAAATTCAAGCCACAAAAAAAATTGGGATCTTGAAATGATAGTTTGGTGACTAAAATTATCGTGATCGTTAGGTGTGATTGTGAGTGAGGCCAAGTCAGGAGGAGCATGTAAGAATTAACTGGGACTTAAGTACTCAAGTAATTACCGAGAGAGCGAAGTGAACGTACAAATACAAAATGACATATTAAATTCAGGTAATTCGTTCATTAGGTAAATTTCAGGCATAACCCGCATAACGACCATTACACTTTTCAAAATTGGGTATTTAGACCATAGTTTATTAAGATCAGGTACTTACATTTTATTAAGATTACCTAAGACCTAAGAATTTATCTTATATTAGGAAGGTAGGTAATTCGTTTATTGGGTGTTATATAGTTTGAATGATCTTAAGATTCATAAGGTTTTTTAAAATTTGATATTTCGATAGGTATTTCATTAAGTAGGTAAATCGATTTTTATTACAATTACTTACTCAAAAAGTGCTACTTTACGTACCTATAGTTTACGTACCGTGTTTACATTTATGTTCTCTCAGCAATCTTGCGACGGACGGTCGAGCCCGTCCGCTTACCGTGATATTATACCACCTCTGTTTATTATACTTACTATCACAAAGTTTATTATACGTGCATGTACTGGACTACGAGTGCAATTTAGCTCACCTCATCCACGACCCCAAGATCTTCTCGTCCACCCCTACATGCGTGGACATTGCGCTCGCGAACGCGACAACGATCGGGCGTGTGCGTGTGTGAGATGCGCGGGCGCACTGCGGCGCGCGATCGCGAAATGGCTGTGTCATCGAATACGTTAAAATGCGCTAGCTGCAATATAGTAATATGTGAGTTATTGTGTTTCGTGCAAAACAAGACGGGATTTATGGATAACGAAAGTAATGAAAGTATGCTGCGTATTTGTTTGACGGCATTTAAGGAGGCAGAAATAAAGGAGGCAAAAACGATGTTGTTTGACTCGTTAAACGAAAAAGGCAGGAAGAAAATACTAAGAAGAAATGAGGGTAAAAAGCATAGGGATCTTGAAGATATTATGATGGTGTTTAAGGATGTGGACAGGGAAATGCTGCCGACTTTTGTGGCCAGTGATTTAAATAAACTGCCAGCGGTGACGTTCGATTTTTTAGACGCGTCGTCGTTGTTAAAGGATATAGTACGATTAAAATACGAAGTACAAGTAATAAAGAGTACATACGTCACTAGCAAGCAAGTGGAAGAACTTGAAGGAAAATGGCATCATGATAAATATGCTTCGTTTGTGAGCGGACAAGCAAATGTAAATATAAGAAGAGGTGCGTGCGTGCAAAATAGTGGACCGATGGGCTTCTTATCGCTAGCCGGTGAGGGGTCATTGCCCGAGCAACGAGTCGGTGACCGCGCCGAGTCTACGATGACGTCACAGGTGCATGCGGAGGCGCCGATAAAGATCGACTGGCCGGTGCCAGACGCGCCGTCCTTATCGCACGAGTTGGAGGAGCGTTCTCGCGCTCACTCTTCACTGCAGTCTGACCGCGAAAAACAGATAGAGGCGACCGTGCAAGATTCTACCGAATTACCAGGTGATAGGGACGAGTTTCAGACTTCACAAATAAGGGATACCTGTACAATTCAACAGAATGCCTCAAATAATAAACTACCGGCGAAAGAAGTAACGAAACCTACGTTTGCGGATTTATTAGTAAACGAGAAACCCTGGAAAAAACCGGATATCGATGAGGGATGGGAATTGGCACAAAGGAAAAGACTTAGGAATAAATATATAGTTAATGGAGAAAAGTCACGAGTACAACCGGACCCTGTGCATGGCCTTCGTAGATTACGAAAAAGCCTTCGACAGTGTCGAGCACTGGGCCGTGTTTGACTCTCTCCATCGCTGCTCAATCGACAATCGCTACGTTGATCTGCTCCGGGAGCTGTATACCTCGGCAACAATGCAAGTTCGGCTTCACAAACTCAGTAACCCAATATCCATCCAAAGGGGAGTGCGTCAAGGGGATACCATTTCACCCAAGCTTTTTACGGCGGTACTAGAAGACGTCATAAAAACGCTTGCATGGGACAGGTGTGGTATCAATATCCATGGTGTCTTCTTGTCGCACCTGAGATTTGCTGATGACATTGTATTGTTTGCCGAGACCCTGGAAGATCTTCAAGGCATGGTTGAAAGCCTTTACCATGCTTCTTTGAAGATAGGTCTTAAGATGAATATGTCCAAGACTAAAGTTATGACGAACATCCCCGGTAAATCGATTCCAACCATTATGGTTGGGAACGAAAGACTGGAGGTGGTCGAGCAATACGTGTATCTTGGACATATTCTATCATTTGACAAAACACATCAGAAGAAGGAGATCTCCAGGAGAATCCAGCTGGGTTGGGCGGCATTCAATAAACTAGCGGACATCCTCAAACCCGTTAACATTCCACAATGCCTGAAAACTCGTCTCTTTAACCAATGTGTCCTGCCCACCATGACCTACGGTGCCGAGACATGGACGCTCACTAAGGAGGCTGTGCATAAAATCCGAGTGGCACAGAGAGCCATGGAGCGCGCCATGCTCGGCATCAAACTTCAAGACCGAGTGAGGAATGCCGAGATCCGACGCCGCACCAAAGTGCAAGACGTCGGATACGTCATTACCAAACTTAAATGGAGCTGGGCGGGACATGTTGCCAGACAGAGTGATGGCAGGTGGGCCAAAATGCTAACGGAATGGTGGCCGCTTTCAGACGAAAGGAGTGCCTGGCGTCCGTTGGCTCGTTGGGTGGACGACATTCGGAAGACTGCGGGTCACTTCTGGATGAGATTGGCTCAGGACCGGGATAAGTGGCGTACGCGAGGAGAGGCCTATGCTCAGCAGTGGGCGATAGAAGGCTGATAAGAAGAAGAAGAAGAAGATATAGGATGCAAAGGTAATGCCGAGTCTAGCGCGAACACTAGATTTAAAGCGGCGGAGGAAAAAGTTCCGATATTTATCTATAATGTACACAAAGATGTTGAGAAGAAGGATATCAGAGATTATGTGTACCAAAAAACGAGCGAACGGGTTTCTTTAGTTAAAGTTAAAATGCGAAGGCAGAAAGATTACCATTCTTACAAATTGTTTGTATCAAGCAATAAGATAAATATGTACTTAGATGAAAAGTTATGGCCGAATGGTATATATTTTAGGCGGTTTTTATTCCGGTAAGAGACCGGCAGAGTAATTTGCCGAACGATAACGGTGAGAATGGACGCTTAAACATGTTAAACAAACAGAATGAATAGTAGCTTGAGTAAACTTATTAGCTTTAGCTGTAAATCGCTTAAGAGGTCTATTAATGGAGTGAAAGAGCTGTGTGGAATGGCTGATGTGGTCGCTTTACAGGAATCATGGTTTTTGAACACGATATACCATTGCTTGGGTCTATTCACAAGGACTTCGCGTATACCGGGACCTCGGCGATGGATTCCGGCGCATGTCTTTTGACGAGACGTCCACACAGCGGCGTAGCAATACTATGGAGGTCTGTGTTCCCTGATGTGTCGGTCATACAGTGCGACAGTGTAAGGCTAGCAGCCATTAGGATTAATATACCAGGTAATTCAGTGTTAGTGTTTAGTGTCTATATGCCGGTTAATTTGCCTGAGAACTTACCTTTGTTTACTGAAGTGATGGGTGAAATATGCGCTGTTTGTGAGGAAAATACTGACATTCAAGTAGTTTACATTCTAGGGGACTTTAATGCTCATCCTGGCGAGTTATTCTGTAGGGAGTTGTTGCAATTTTGTATGACGCAAAGTTGGTTTTGTATAGATTTAGATATGTTGGGAACCGAGTCAGATACATACACCTTTACGAGTGATGCCCATGGCTGTAATAGGTGGTTGGATTATTGCATCGTCACTGAGGCAGCACGGCAAACAGTATGCAGTATTAGAGTTAAGTATGATGTGTACTGGTCCGACCACCTACCGCTAGTCCTAGAATGCTGTTTAAATAAATTGCAAATTAAGAATGTACCGGTTAATATGCACAATAATGAGGGGGTAATGTGGGTTGAAAGAGGGGACCAACAGGTAGATCTATACCAGTCGATATGTAACGATAAGCTCAAACTATTAGACTTTCCAGCTGAGTTTACGACTTGTGCTAATAGATTATGTAACAACCCAAGTCATAAAATATGCTTGATAACATGTACCTATATATCAGCATAATTAATGTTTTGACGGAAGCGACGAGAAAGTCGAGTAGGGAAGAGCGGGGAAAAGGGAGAGCCAGAGCTCGGGTGGCTGGTTGGAAAAAGTACGTGGCCGATGCTCACAGGGATGCGAGGAGTAAAGTTTTATTGTGGATAGAGTATAATAAACCTAAGCATGGACCTATCTATCGGGATATGTGTGACAGCAGAAGGTTTTTTAAGTCCAAGTTAAAGTGGTGTCAGGACAGACAAGAGCAAATAAAATGCGACATTCTGGCCACAAATAGGAATAACAAGGACTTTAAGACCTTCTGGAAGAATACAAACAGATGGAATGTGAAGGCAGGTGTCCCTGTGAGCGTGGGCGGGGAAAGTGACCGAAAAGCCATCGCGAATAACTTTAGGCGCGCTTTTGATGTACGTCCGCTTTTGATAGCGAAGGAAACAGAGGGGAACAATGCTGGGACTGTCACAAGCTCGAGCTCTGTGAGGTTTACCTCACAGGAAGTGGGTAAAGTCATTAAGAGTATGCAAAGGGGTAAATCGCCAGGGCACGACGGTCTCAGCATTAAGCACCTTAAGCATGCGGGAATACACTTGCCTCGTATTCTAGCCGTGTTTTACTCATTGTGTCTCAGTCACACGTATTTACCGGCACAGCTCACGAGGACATTAGTAGTCCCAATTGTAAAAAATAAGACGGGTGATTTGTCGGACCCCAGTAATTATAGGCCCATCTCACTAGCAACCATGTTGGCTAAAGTGCTTGACAGCTTACTTAATGCACAACTTTCTAAACACATCAAACTGCACGACGCACAATTCGGCTTTAGACCGGGGCTGTCGACCGAATGTGTGATTTTGTGTCTTAAGCAAGCTGTCAGGTACTACAAGGACAGGAACACGCCCATCTATGCGTACTTTCTGGACTTGTCAAAGGCGTTTGACCTGGTTGTGTACGATAAGCTATGGGACAAGCTTACAAAAACGGGAGTGTCCATTGAATATGTTGAATTGCTTAAGCACTGGTACAACAACCAGGTCAACCGAGTGAGGTGGGCGGGAGAGGAGTCTGACGAGTACAGACTACAATGTGGGGTGAGACAGGGAGGGCTAACATCGCCCCTCCTTTTCAACCTCTACGTGAACGAGCTGATCGAGGCACTCAGCAGGGCACATGTCGGTTGCCATATAGGTGATGTGTGTTTTAATAATATAAGTTACGCGGACGACATGGCGCTGCTGGGACCTTCGGCTGACGCGGTACGACAGTTCGTTACTATATGTGAGGAATACGCCGAGCAGCATGGTCTAAAATACAACACGGCCAAAAGTGAGCTGGTCATTTTCAAAGCTCGTAAGTACAACCCGTCTACGGAGCCGAGGATCATGCTGTGTGGCGTACCCTTAAAAGTTGTCGATCGCTTCAAGTATCTGGGGCATATGCTTACAGATGACTTGAAGGACGATCTAGATCTAAAAAGAGAGAGAAGAGCGACGGCAGTGAGAGGCAACATGCTCGCCCGCAGGTTCGCACGGTGTAACAAAGCAGTTAAATTGACGCTCTTTAGAGCCTACTGCCAGACTTTCTACACGAGCAGCCTGTGGGTGAGGTTTACACAACGGGCCTATAACGCATTGCGCGTTCAATATAATAACATCTTGAGGATGCTGTTGCGGCTGCCGAAGCACTGCAGCGCGTCCGGCATGTTCGCTGAGGCGCGAGTAGATGACTTTTTCGCCATTAGGCGGAAAAGAATCGCCTCCATGCTGAGACGGGTGCGCGGCAGCAGCAACAGTCTTCTCAGGGTGTTGGCCGAGCGCCTGGACTGCCCTGTTACGAAGTTTTGGGTGGAGGTGGCCATTGGGAGAGCGAAATAAAGCATGGCAATTTGCGCTCCTGGTCTCCGAGTGGCCACGTCTAACCAAATACCTAGCTTTTAGTTTTTACTTAGAGATAAATATTTTTTAGTTGTACTATTATTAATTAATTTAGTACTTAACATAGTTTTTGCCGCAAAAATTGGTGCCGATTTTTTTAAATCCCTACATCTAAAAAAAAAGAAAACTTAAATACACAGTATCTCGCGCATGAGTTACACTATCCTTCCCGCTTTAATTGATACAGTAAGAAAAAGACGGAATCAATCGTAATTTTTGTGAACTCTACTCTACCTAATAGTCTGCGTATCTCACGCGCTTGGAACTGTCTTGGCGCACTAGTAGTAGCCTACTAAAATTATAAAAGTGATGTTTGTACACACTTTAACATTCCGTTATTATTCCATTAACATTATCTTAACCACGACATAATCATAATATCATATTATAATCAAACACCTTAAGGTTTCTACCCAGAGGTTTAATGTTTATACGACCACAATAACTTTTTTAGGATCCTTTTTAGGGTTCCGTAGCCAAATGGCAAAAAACGGAACCCTTATAGATTCGTCATGTCTGTCTGTCTGTCTGTCTGTCTGTCTGTCCGTCCGTCCGTATGTCACAGCCACTTTTCTGTGAAACTATAAGAACTAATACTGTTGAAACTTGGTAAGTAGATGTATTTTGTGAACCGCATTAAGACAAAAATAGAAAAAAAAACAAAAAAATTTGGGGGTTCCCCATACTTGGAACTGAAACTCAAATTTTTTTTTATCCGTCAAACCCATACGTGTGGGGTACCTATGGATAGGTTTTCAAAAATGATTAGAGGTTTTTAATATAATTTTTTTCTAAACTTAATAGTTTGTGCGAGAGACACTTCTAAAGTGGTAAAATGTGTGTCCCCACCTGGAACTTCTAAAATAAGAGAATGATAAAACAGAAAAAATATATGATGTATAGGTACATTACCATGCAAACTTCCACTGAAAATTGGTT
The DNA here is from genome assembly GCF_947568885.1 of Cydia strobilella. Lineage (NCBI taxonomy): Eukaryota > Metazoa > Arthropoda > Insecta > Lepidoptera > Tortricidae > Cydia > Cydia strobilella. Next base: position 23,011,081 of record NC_086045.1, on the reverse strand, counting down.
TGAACGAGATCTAGTAAGTAGTTTTTTTTAATACGTCATAAATCGTAAACCGCAATTTACCTTTCGCACACGTTTCACATAAAAAAATACATTGTTAAAATTATGTAATAAACTGAACCTTCGGTGCGCGAGTCCGACTCGCACTTGGCCGGTTTTTTATATTAAAATGACAACTCAAGTAATGATGGTCGAAATACAACTTTTAAGTGTGCATTTACCTTAATTTGCTATCTAAATATTTTAAAAGAACATTTTTAAATTAATAGATAGTCGTTTTCTTGCTAAAATGTGCTTCACAAATAGTCTCCAATATACTAATTCAGTTGCCAAATAAATAATTGGTACTTGCCTTTAAATAAACAAAAGCTGTAATGGCATAATATAATTTGATGCCCCGCTTTAGTTGCCAAAGTATTAATTTTAGTACCTATTTCTATTTTTATAAGCTACCGAAATCCGATTAATTAGTTGACCGGTTAAATACGTGCCGTTTTTTATGGCAGGTTTCCGAGTAAAGTAAGACTATCTGTAGCTTTATCGAGTTTTTTTTTGTTGATAGCTACAATTGGGTAATTTGAAAATGGACAATAAATGAACTGCGCGACATACAAGTTAGCTACGATGCTTAAACCGAATAGGATATACACTGCAGCCACTAACCTGAGAGCTGATGGTGGAAGCTGGAGTCTTGGAGTCCACGTGACCAAGGTGGACTGCAGCGTCTTCTGAAGCGTCACACGGTTGTTCTGAAGTGTTTTGTATGCCGGCCGGCGAGAATGACACTATATGTAGCACTTTTTAGTTAAATTTTGGACATTCCATTCGAATTCGATGCGAACACGTTGAGATTTCAAAATGGAGTCAGCCAGAAGGTAAAACTTCGGCGTGAGTTGTCTCGCTCGCGCACAGGTTGCGCGTCGATCTTGCATCTCTTTCTAAGCGACCACAGACGTAGACCAACGATCTACGCTATCCATTCGGAAAGCATCGTGAATATATTGATGGCGCGAAAGTTTAAAATACTTATTTTCAAAACGTGAACATTCCGCCCACCAAAATACAATGTTTTGTATTTTAATAAACTTTAACTTTAAGCGAGATAATGTGTATGAACAATCTTAAACCTAAATTTTAAGAACTATTTTTTTTTTTTTTTTTCTTTATAACTACAGTTAATTTATCTTAATAATAATTAAGTTACTGATTAGTCAACTTGGTTAGGAAGTGGACATAATTTAGCTAATGGTCGCTTAAGAAGATTTCCATTAGCAGTTCGGAGTGTTGCTAAGCGTACAATTCCGTCCGGCCCAGGATGCAGTTCTACTACGCGGGCTAGAGGCCAGTGTAACGGCATTGTATTCTCAGTTTTGATAATAACAACCGAGTTAACGTCTAAAGGTTGGCACTGAGAAGTCCATTTTGCACGTTTTGTCAGCGACTGTAAATATTCCGATTTCCAACGCTTCCAAAAGTCTTGTTGAAATCTTTGAATTAATTGCCATCGACCTAGACGGTTCAGTTTCATCGAAGTGTGGTCTTCGTCGGGTACTGCAGTAAGCGGCTCAAGCGTTAGAAAATGACCTGGGGTCAGTGCGCTTGGGTCGTTCGGATCAGAGCTCACGGGGCATAACGGCCGAGAATTAAGCGAAGACTCAATCTGAACGAATAATGTGGTTAATTCTTCGAAAGTAAGAGTTTGATCTCCGACAATACGATACAAGAGAGATTTCGCCGCTTTGATTTGGATTTCCCACACTCCTCCGAAGTGAGGACTCGACGGTGGGTTGAATCGAAACTCTATGTGTTCTGTGCTGGCAGCTGATCTCATATAACTATTGAGCACGTTATTTGCGCCTATGAAATTAGTTTCACAATCTGAATGAATAACACTTACTCGACCTCTGCGGCTCACGAATCTTCGAAGCGCGGCAATGAAAGCTTCAGAGGATAAGTCTGATACTGCTTCGAGATGTACAGCCTTTGTTGTGAAGCACACAAACAGACACAAATATGCCTTCCCTATTTTAGCACCTCTATATGAACCTAAACGAATGCGGAATGGCCCCGCAAAGTCGACGCCAACTATTGAAAAAGGCTTAGCTTGATTTACGCGAGTTGCCGGTAGATCACTCATGAACGGTTCAAGGGGAACCGGATTTAATCGATAACATCTGATACATTTAGATAGACAGTGCCTAATCGCGCGTATGGGAGACAAGATCCAAAACTGCTGTGTTAAGAGATAATGCAGCGTGTTCGTGCCTGGATGACAGTTTTCGCGGTGGAAAGCCTCAATAATGCGGTAAGTTAACGTAGCGTTACGCGGAAGTAGAGCAGGGTGTTTATGATCGAACTCGAGTCCAGATCTTGATAAACGTCCGCCCACCCTGAGAATACCATATTTATCTATGAACGGATTTAATTTGCGCATAGATTTAGAAAGAGGCTTCTTGGTTTGTAAACGAATAATTTCATTATGAAAGTGTTGCGATTGTACATGTTTAACGATAGGCCCGAGAGCGTTGTGAAGTTCATTGAGGTTAAGGTAAGTAGTCTGACAACGCGTTTGCTTGTTACGTAGGTTTCTTATAAACCGCTGACAATAAGCTATAATCCTCTGGACCTTTCTTATCGAAGAGAATTTCTCTAGTAAACCATCGAGGAAGTGCGTGTCGTCTTGGACGACTTGGACGACGAACGCGTGTGTGCGTTCTTCAACTATAATGTCGGAATTGCCGCGATCAGAAATATCACTCGTGGACGCATCGAGTGAAGGCCATGCTGCAGATGGCTGCCTAAGCCACTCCGGTCCCGCCCACCATAGGGACCTGTGCAACAGATCTACTGGAAACAATCCGCGAGACGCTATATCAGCGGGATTATCTGCCGATGGTACGTGGTTCCAACTGGCGTCGGGAACGGACTCCTGAATATGACTAACTCTATTGGCGACAAACGTCTTCCAACGGTGTGATGGCGCCTTTATCCATGAAAGTGCAACGGTGGAATCCGACCAAGCAAAAATTTTGAAGTTCGGTAGTACTGACGAGTAAATTTCTTTTACGTATTTAAGGAGATCTGCGAGTAATACCGCTGCGCACAGCTCCAGGCGTGGGAGAGAAACGCGTTTGATGGGACAAACTCGACTTTTGGCTAAAAGTAAGTAGGTATGTACCTTATTATGGACATCAGTGGCGCTCAGATAGACCACAGCTCCGTATCCAGCCTCCGAGCTATCTGAAAAGCCGTGTATCTGACAATTCGTCATGTTCACGACGGATAAACAACGAGGTATCTCTACGAGTTGCAGGGATGACAATTGATCAGAAAACCGTTCCCACTGTTCAACAATGTCGTCAGGAGGGGTTTGGTCCCAGCCTACACATGCAATCCACAATCGTTGAATAAAGCACTTGGCGAGGAAAGTTAAAGGACATAAAAACCCCATAGGGTCGAATATACGAGCTAATTCACTAAGAATAGTGCGTTTAGTACAAATACGGTTTAACGGTTTCACTTCGAAAGTGAATGCGTCTTTGATAGGATTCCATTTTAAACCTAGTACCTTAAAACTATAACTTTGATCATAGTCCATACAGACAAAATCTGTCAAACAATGTTCAGTTGGTAACTCGGCTAATAATTCCGGATGATTGCTAGCCCATTTTCGAAGTTCAAATTGGCCTCTCTTCAATAAGGCTATAACTTGACTTATAGTTTGGCTTGCTTCCTCGAAAGATGGAGAACCGCTGACAATGTCGTCGACGTATACATTATGTTGTAAGACTGACTTAGCTAACGGAAACTCATCTCCTTCGTCTTGGGCCAACTGTTTTATTGTACGACATGCAAGGAAGGGCGCTGAGCTTACACCGTATGTGACAGTATTCAAACGGTATTCTCGTATGGGTTCGGACTGGTGAAAGCGCCAAAATATTCGTTGGTAATCACGATTGTGTTCAGCTATTAGCAGCTGCCGATACATTTGCCGCATATCAGCGGTGAAAACAATTGCATTGATACGAAACCGGCATAATATGTCAAGAATGTTCGTTTGCAGTTTCGGACCTATCAGTAAACTTTCGTTCAGAGAAATACCGCGCGCGTCCTTTGCCGACGCGTCGAAGACGACCCGCAGCTTTGTTGTGGCGCTTTCAGGGCGTAAAACACAATGATGTGGTACGTAATACCTACCTTGGGACAATTCGCTAATAGGAACTAGACTCATGTGCCCGCTTTTTAAATAGTCCGCCATGAAATCGGAATATTGAGCATGAAGTTCAAGGTTATTTAAGAGTTTTCGCTCTAGCGAGTGGAATCGTCTAAGGGCCGATTCCCTCGAGCCGGGAAAGCAGAGATCCTTGACATTTTCTTTAAAAGGCAAGGTGACGATATACCTCCCGGTGGGATCACGAGATAACGTTTCAGTGTAATGTTGCTCACATTGGATTTCTTCGTTGGTAAGCTTTGGAATAGCTTGAGGAACGGAGTCAAGCTCCCAAAACCGTTCTACCTGTGAACGGAGCTGCTCTCCTTCTGTGACAAAGAATGAATTCATTTCAGCTGCTCCGGCAATCTTAGTACGACCCATCAAAATCCATCCAAATATTGTATTAAGAGCAGGTGGCTGAAATTCTCCTCCATCAATACTTCCTGGGGTTAGAAGTAAGGGGAAGACCTCCGCGCCTAACAGAACATCGACGTCTCCCGGCAGGTGACATTTAGGGTCGGCTAGTTTCAAGTTTTGCACATGAGTCAATTGAGTCTTGGTAAGTTTGGCGTTAGGCATCGGACCGCATATCGTAGCCAAAGTGAGAGCTTCAATACTGAATACCGTTTCGTTATTCACGCCTATTTCCAGCTGAATTGCACCCGATACGGGAGCCCGCAACAGACCTAAACCGTTAATAGTACGTGGTGTTGATGATCGATTGAAGCCCAAACGAGTAGCCGCACGCTCAGTGATAAAATTGGGTTGACTACCCGGGTCGATTAGGGCACGACATGGTTGAAATCTTCCAGCAGAATCGCGAACGTTAATCTGGGCAGTAGCTAGCAATACAAACGAATTTATGCATGAATTTGTAACCAGGCTCGCTTGTGTACACGTATTTGAAGATTCAACTACGTTGCAAACGTTTTCCGCTTCGCTAGCTTCCGAAGTTTCAAGATGAAGTAACGTATGATGACGTTTATAACACTTTTGACATTTGAAAATGGATTTACAATCTTTAATGCCATGGGAAGGTTTCAAACAATTAAAACACCAACGGTGTTGTTTAGCGTGATCGAATCGTTCTTGTGGTGGTTTAGAGGAAAACGTCTTACAATGGAGTATTGAGTGGTCCTCTCCACAAAACGAGCATTTGGTAGTAGGGATAGGTGTCACCGTTTGCTGTACCGATGACGTGGAATGAAGCGTTGTTTCACCCTCGTTTTGATCATCTGCCGATAACAAAGTCGTCGTCACTTGTTTTTTCACATAGTTGAGTTTGTCGGAGCGTTTATCAAAAGGTTTACCAGAATAACTGAAAGAACGAGACTTGTCGGCTATCCGAGCCTTTTCAACATCACGAGTTTTATCATTTGACGAAAAGTGCGTATCACGAACAAGCGCTTCGCATTGTGAATATAGAAAAGTCTTAAGCGACTCATACGTGGGCAACTCAGCAGTTGTTGGCTGTTTCTCAAACAAACATCTAGTTTTCGAATCCAATTTAGAAAGAAGAAGGTACGTTAGAACAAAGTCCCATTTGTCAGTAGGTAAGTCGAGGCGCGTTAGCATTGTTAAGTTTTCTTGAAACGTATCAAGGGTTCTACGAAACTCATGAGGTGAATTTGATTTGAAAGTAACATCTAACATTTCTTTCCAACAAGTAAACGCTAAATCACGCTTACCGCGATAACGCCCGATTAAAGTTTCGTAAGCAGCGCGGTAATACTCGGCCGCCACGGGGAAGGTGCGGATGAGTGCCAATGCGTCGCCCGACAGGCAAGATATTAAGTAATGCATTCGTTCCGTGTCCGATAACGCTTTGTTTTCGTGAATAAGTGAATTAAACATATCGTAGAATTCGGACCACAGTTTAACATTTCCGCTAAAGTTCGGAAGATTGATCTTCGGGAGCCGGGCTTGTGTGACGTTACCCGTTGGAGGATACGACGGTGGACTCGGTTCATCGGAGGGTCCCAGGAGTTGCCGATGCAACGAGAGTATTTCAAAATAACATTCGTCAAATTGACTTCTAATTTCATCCTCCCTAACCTCCAAGTCGTTATCGATAACGCTCAAAATGTCGGCATGAGCCTCTTCAAATTTGTTTGCATGCCTTTTAACTTCTGAGTAATGTACAAGAAACGAGTCCATGTAAGTTACGTCATTTTTCGCCTGACGCGCAATCTCTAATGCTTTCTTTACGCGGTTAAACGCAAGTGTACGAATACGACGTAACGCCGGCAGATCGTTAACTGTTAAACCTTCCATTTCTATCGACTTCGATTTAGTTCCTTTAATTGATTTCCTTTTATACAATGGCATAGTTCTGACTGTACCTATTAGTACCTATAGGTACGTTATAAGTATTTGTAGTTTAGTATTGTATCGTAAAGTTATACGTGAATCGCTAGTGATACGTCTTAGAGTACACAATGCCTAAAGTAAACAAATATATACGCAATAATAGAATATATTTTATAAGTATGCACGAATGTGGTTTCAATTTACACGTAAATAAACGACCATCTGTTACTAGGTACCTATACGTATAGACCTACACAGTTATACTTAGATAGTTTCACTTGCAGCGAAATATGTAAGCACAAAGTACCTAGTAAAAGTAAAATGTTTATGAATTCTCTTGAGTATACTATACTGTACTACGTACGGGAATTATACGAATAACCCAAACGATAGAATACCTAAGTGAATATAGGGTTAGACGTATTGAGATGCACAAATAACTCAAAGAAATCAAACAAGTAGGTACTTATTATATTCTTAACGCAGAAAATTAATATTACGATTTACGATTGTATGCAACGCGACTAAATACGGAAGGCGATAATGCAATATGAACTTCTCGGAAATGTAGTTTAAGTACACGGACTTTTCAAATTGGTCGGTTTATACCAGAATGATTTGCAGTAATTATTGCAATATTTCGCTAACAATAGCACCTATTGTTAATATAATCTTATAAGTAATAGGTTGCTCATACACATATACGCCTGTTTTAACACCTGATTTATAGAATTTTAACATAAACACAATAATTGCGCTGCTAGTAATAAGCGGCGGGTAGGTATTTTACGCCTTTGGAATGTTGCAATTTAACTCAAAATATCGTAAATAGGTGGGAAATAGTATTAAATTGCTTGAATTTGTTAAATTTACTTTACCAATGATGGAATCTAAAGGTTCCCTGGTTTCGGCACCAAAAAAGTTATGTAGCTTTATCGAGTTTTTTTTTGTTGATAGCTACAATTGGGTAATTTGAAAATGGACAATAAATGAACTGCGCGACATACAAGTTAGCTACGATGCTTAAACCGAATAGGATATACACTGCAGCCACTAACCTGAGAGCTGATGGTGGAAGCTGGAGTCTTGGAGTCCACGTGACCAAGGTGGACTGCAGCGTCTTCTGAAGCGTCACACGGTTGTTCTGAAGTGTTTTGTATGCCGGCCGGCGAGAATGACACTATATGTAGCACTTTTTAGTTAAATTTTGGACATTCCATTCGAATTCGATGCGAACACGTTGAGATTTCAAAATGGAGTCAGCCAGAAGGTAAAACTTCGGCGTGAGTTGTCTCGCTCGCGCACAGGTTGCGCGTCGATCTTGCATCTCTTTCTAAGCGACCACAGACGTAGACCAACGATCTACGCTATCCATTCGGAAAGCATCGTGAATATATTGATGGCGCGAAAGTTTAAAATACTTATTTTCAAAACGTGAACACTATCAATTAAGTCGGTGTTGGTTAATTCTCTCGTTAATTCTTCTAAACTATATTCGGAACCGCCTATAATAGAATAGAATATTTAAAGAATTTTCTTTCGGTGTTTCCGTCATCGGGTGATCCTTAAGCGAGGTTTAGACTATCAAGAACTTGCATGCAATTTACGTTACATTGCTGACTACTAAGGTAAACTGCATTCAAAATACTTATCAGATACCGCAATGTAATGAAAATTGCATACAAGTTCTTGCTAGTCTAAACCTCGCTGTTAGCTGAGCGCACTCTTCTCTCTCGCTATATAATTTAACAGATTCAGCCATGTTTAATCAATCTGAATATTGAGATAATAATTCATTTTTAATTTTTATATACCTACCTACATTTTTCCAAAAATCAGATGTGCTAGAAACATGAAAACGAGCCTCTAGAAACTCTCAAATGAATCTACTTTTTTAAGTTTTCAAAGCAGAAAATTAAAGTTTGAAGCATGGGGCCTTTTCTTCTTCAATAGTTCTACGTACTGAGCGCCAAATATAAAAAAAAAATGCATTCTAGAAAAGTTTAATTAGATGATTATAGTATTTATACCTAAAAATTAAACAAATAAAAATTTGGTTATTACTACGTAGACTTTCTCTTACTAGAAAAGCGTAGAGGCTTCATAAAACACAAGGTTGCGAGACTTGCGAGTAGCTGCAAGTAACTTTTAGTTTGATCTAAAGTATATATTCAAAGGATTTATTATCTAAGCGTCAATATCTTTTGGATTTCATAAGTTTAAAGGACGACGTGAAGTTAAGTATATTTGACAAAATATTGAGGGTTAAAATCTGCGGCGTAGAGGGCTCAGAATTTAAAATAAATAACGCTGAATATAGTGAGATATACATAAAAACATTGAGCATACCTTTTTCTTGTATGTCCATATCACTATGGTAATAAAATAATACAAAAAAATCCAGAAAAATCACACGCGAAATATACTGTCGAACTGCCGTGTCATGACTATCTGCTAGGTATATCTCTAAAAACCCTGTTTGTTGAGAATCGACTTTCAGAATCAGAATCAGAATCAGTAAAACATTTATTGCCACAAAAAAAATACCTTAAGAACTAAGTACAAATATAAATCTTAAATACTAAAAATAGGTACAATTTAATTAGAAATTTAAAACATTTAATATTAAAGATTGGGCAATGGGCTCCAATCTCAGCATATGCGAAGCACTCCAAGTAGAGGGCCTGGCGCTGGTTTTCAGATTGGACCCTTGAGATTGGTCGGTCGCAGGTTAACAATTTACCGTGCTTGGCTTGGCTTAACAATTCGGAATAATAAATAAAAAAGAAGTAAGTAAGAAATAAACAAATTAGAAGTAAAACAAAATAAATGAACCAACATAAATCGGACCAATATAAAAAAATAAAAATAAAACTTTGACCTTGTAAACAATATTAAATATTATAATAATGCAAAAGAGTCAGAAGATACAGGGATTATTATGGTTGACATGTTTTTTTAACCGTATTATTATTATTTATTGATTTATAACGCTTACAACAGTTTGTCATGACAACTGTGTAGTACAAACCTTGTCAATTCGCCCATACATTTGAAAGTTATCTGAATATCGAACACTCAATTTTTTAAAGTTTTGTATAACATATAGTTAGATAGGGTAAAATAGTATTTTATACAATCGTGATATAATAGAGAGCTTTTCAGTCGAGTACTGTGTTTAAGCAACGAAGCTTGCTGAGTTGCTTAACTAAGGTACGAGATTGAAAAGCTTGATTATATCACTATTGTATACAATACTTTTTCTACGAGACAAAAAAATTATACTTTCAATTAGTAGAATCATACCACCAAACCAAACCAAAACCAAAAGTATACAGCTAAGATACGCGAGCTGTCGCGACCCGTGATACCTTCATATTACTCGTACGCGCCCCGGCCGCCGGGCCCGGTGCCCCCGGCGGGTTGGTCAACGACACCTCCTAGTAACTCATGAGGCCCTGGTACCTGCTCCGCGCTAAATTCAATTTTAAGACAGTTTTTTTCTCGATTTTGGCCACCGTAGCCTATGGAGACTAACAAGCAACGCTAAGCGGTTTTCGTAGGGTATGGATGTTGCCATATGAAGGGTGTCACATGCGCGTTTCTGACTTGTGAAGCAATTGTTTCTACTACAACATAAAATAAAATGTTTTTGTTGGCCAACCAATCATAAAGCAGATGCGACGCAGCAGCGTGTTTAAGTAGGCTAATTTGCATTGAATTGAGTCTCCTTAAACAAGAAATATTTTATCGAAATGTATGGAGTTCCATTTTCAAAATTTTTATAATTGACTAAACCGTATCGATAAAATTCTTATGCTTGAGTCGGAAGTGCCATAGACTATCCAACGTTGAAAAGAGTAAGGTTGTAGTGTTGCATGCGAAGTTGTAATACACAGATTATACTCGACGAGTAGAAAAAGAAAATTGTTTTAAAATTTTGCGTGGGTGCAAATTCCTAAAAGTAAACACCGTATAAGGTAAATAAAGTCTAAGGAAAAAACCTGCCTCTGCCTTTTGTTCTATACTCGGCTAGATGGCGTTGACGACACCGTTTGAAATTTAACAATTTTAACACATACCTATCAGTGAAAGAACATGGTTCAAAGACAAGTCATACGGCGCTCTAAAAAAATAGAAAATCCTTTATCCGTCTATATCTCCGGCTACCACGTGACAGGCATTGCCTAGTGTGGGGCCACTGGATATTGTCGAATATTATTAAGGTTTTTTCTTTTAAATAAATATATTCTTATTCTTATTCTTATATAATTTTTTTGATATTTTAATATATTTTCATTTTTAGTTTTAATCGTGTGTCGATAGATGGCAGTAAATTTACTGTGACTACAAAATTTACTATAACAATAATCCTCTATACTATCTATTCTCCTTGCCTAGACAAATAATAAAAAACAAACAAATTATAAAAAATATACTGTTTATTTTTAGGTTTAAAGAATTTTATTACTCATAAGAATATTACAATTCACTTACATGAGTACTTATGCTAATAATTAAATCTTGACGAGTACACTTTTATTTGTTATATTATATGATATTACGTGCAAAATTAAGTTTTTGCAAAATAGACAAATTGACACTCAAAATATGCAGTATGTGGGTAGGGAGACATTTATTTTGGCCGCAACGACTTACATAAGTAATAAAAATGCTTACAAGCTTTTAACTTGCAGTGTTAGGAAATTTATTATTTAAGAATACATGTAAGTATATAATGCGAGTATGTATGTTCGGTTCAAATCTTGCAAGCTAAATTACACCCACTTGCCATTGTTCGAGAATTGTAACTTACAAACTACACAATTTCCAATAGGGAATAATTCGCGAAACTCTGCGTAGGCCTCCAGGGCCGCTACTACCACAATCTGAGGGTCTATCGTGAAACAAGAAAATTTCTTTATATAACATCTCTGTCATTCTTGCATATTCGAGCGATAAAAAGATTTGACTTGAGATTTGTCTCTTCATTTAGCGAATTTTCGGATCCCCGTTAGGTCCCTGTAAGCCATAAAGTAACTTATACTAGAGCGGTACTGTCATAGTAAATTTTGTAACCCCAGTAAATTCACTGCCATCTGTCGACACACTTTAAAACTAAAAATGAAGATTTATAAAAATACGATAGAATGTATTTAAATATAGATAAATGATTTTTTTTATTTGCATTAATTATTTTTATGATTTTGACCCATGTTCTTTCACTGATATGCGTTAAAATTGTTAAATAACAAACGAAACCGTCAACGCCATCTATACTCTATACGACTGTAGGCCAAAACTAGTAGCGCCCTCTGAACGAGAATCAAATTTTCTTGATTTTCGAGGCACGTTTTTTCCTTAGACTGTATCTATCTATTACGGAGTTATATCTATCTTTGCTGTAAGCAACCCGCCTTGATGCATCAATGTCATATTTTGTTATCTCCATGGAAACTATACAAAGGAGCCAAATCTCTATGTATGAAAAGTGTTCATCAAAAAACAGTAATTAGGCGGCGCCACCATACACCGAAATACTACCAAAAACAACCTACGTAATTTAGTCGGGTTATTTGTTGGTTCATGTTATACTCATGTCCCAGAGCCTAACTAGCGCCACCGGAGAGATTGGGAACTATTATTTAAAGCTGAAAGCGGTCACTTTTGCAACAATTCTGCCATAAGAGATTGGCATCCTTTCTATACCATCCATAAATTATCTTTGAAAACTTGTCTAAAACCTGTTAAAGGTACAGTATGTATAAGTTACTCTATGGTTTACTAAAAAGGGCTAGTCCTGCCCTGCACTCTGGTGGCAGAACATTGCAGTAATATCCCCTATTGTCCACATCCCAAGATACTAGCGCTATCTATGCCCGTTTTTCGATACTAGATTGTTTCACAGTATGTACGAGTGGGAAGGATAGTAATGTATTGTAAGAGGTTTAAGTAGTCGACTAGCTTGTTCCTCATCAATTCGCTGGAGGGCGCCGTCGTCGACGCCGGGCTATAAATAGAAATAGTAACTAATATCAAAGAGAATAATTGGGGCATTTTCTATGAAAAGGGACCTTATTGTCGATGGCGCTTACGCCGCACAGCGTCGCGCGGCATTGTATTTATATCGGAGCATCGTTAATAGCGTAAGCGCCATCGTTCATCATCGTTCGGTCATCTTTCTTATTGTTAAGGTCCCTTTTTATAGAAAATACCATAATTATATAGGATAACTAGTTACATAGGTAAGTATACTGTACTTGTATAGTGAGCGCATCGCTAACAGAGGGGTACTGTCATAGTAAATTATGTATTTGCCGCAGTACGATAGACAAAGCCGTTATATAGTTATGACCCTAGGGATATAATTATATGTGCGATTCATTACTATCTTACTAGGAATATAACTATAATACGTCTTAAGTTTAGTTATATAGTTACCTATATTACTGGATTAAGTTTAGTGGAATAATTGTAGGTAGGAGTGCGGCGGTGCGGCGGAGGTATAGTTATATTCCTAGACGATAGATAAAGCCGTTATATAGTTATAATCCTAGGGATATAATTATATGTCGTAACATAGTTATACGAAAGCGATTTATATATTACTATCTTACTAGGAATATAACTATAATACGTCTTTAGTTCACACTTCACACTCCTCTTTTTTTTCTTATCTTATCCTTATGTTTAATAAAAGTTAATATAACTCGTAATGACCTTGAGCCCCGCGATACAGGCCATGCCTAGTGCGGGGTTCACTGCAATGTCCCTATGAAATTGTATTTATTGTGTAATAAAGATATTTTAATTTAATTTAATTTTTAATATTACTGGATTAAGTTTAGTGAAATAATTCTAGGAATATAACTATAATACGTTTCTAGTTTAGTAATATAGTTATATTTCTGGATTATGTTCAGTATTATCATAGAGTAACTTATACTAGAGCGGTACTGTCATAGTAAATTTTGTAACCCCAGTAAATTCACTGCCATCTGTCGACACACTTTAAAACTAAAAATAAATATTTATAAAAATACGATAAAATGTATTTAAATATAGATAAATGATTTTTTTATTTGCATTAATTATTTTTATATGATTTTTACCCATGTTCTTTCACTGGTATGCGTTAAAATTATAAATAACAAACGAAACAGTCAACGCCCTCTATACGAGTGTAGGCCAAAACTAGTGGCGCCATCTGATCGAGAATCAAATTTTCGTGATTTTCGAGGCACGTTTTTTCCTTAGACTGTATCCATCTATTACGGAGTTATATCTATCTTTGGTATTATGTCAGTCTGCGCCGTGGGCTTGATGTGTATGCGGCTATGCGCGCATGCAACGGACCTACCGCCGCACTTGTCATATCGGTCGGCTACAGATAACGACGAGGTGAGTCACCGAGCGGGCGATACTGGTTGCGACGAGTTGCTGTCTCGCTCGCGCATACGTACAAGCTCCGTAGTATCTACTTCATCGGCCGCATCTACGCGCTTTCTGTATCCGTCACTCGTATTTGCCTGAGGAGTGTATGAAAACGGTGGTTGTACCGATAATCAAAAACAAAACAGGGGACCCGTCTGACAAGGCCAATTATAGACCCATATAATTAGCGACCACGGTGGCCGAGGTGTTGGACAGTTTGCTTGATCGACAATATTGTGTAAATACCTTAAGCTGCACGATGCCCAGTTTGGTTTCCGAGCAGGGTTATCGACGGAAACAGCAATTTTATGTCTCAAGCACACTGTCCGATACTACACCGATAGGAAAACGCCAGTTTACGCCTGTTTTCTAGACCTATCAAAAGCTTTTTATATGGTGTCTTACGATCTTCTTTGGCATAAGCTTCGTACAGAGACAGACGTCCCGGAAGATGTAATAGGTGTTTTTGATTATTGGTATAATAACCAAACGAATGTCGTCAAGTGGGGCAACGCCTTTTCTGATGATTACATATTTAGGATGCTGTTGAGTCTTCCTAAGTTCTGTAGCGCTTCGGTTATGTTTGCGGATACGCGAGTAGATGGATTTCATGCCATTTTTTTAATTTTCATGCCATTTCAACCGGCTGACCATTTTTTTAATTCACAATAGCATCTAAACTATCATCTGACATAGTATCAAGCGGGAGGCGATAACAATTTTTTTTGCGTGTTTCGGTGGCTACCATTCCTCAACCCATCAACGGAGCGGCAGCTGACGTCCACAGGGGTTCATCATACATAGCCGTTGACCACTAAAAAAATAAATGACTGCAAAGCGCTGATTTGGTTGTAGCGCGCTTGTAATAAAAACCGGCCAAGTGCGAGTCGGAGTCGCGTTCCAAGGGTTCCGTACATTACTCAAATTAAACAATTTATTTTTTATGTGAAACGTGCGTGAAATGTCTTTAATAAACCCGTGGGTTGGATCAAAAACTAAATAATTAAGTCCGACTCACGCTTGACTGCTCATTTCTAATAAGTTTTCCTGTGATCTATAGGTAAAGATCTATTTTGTGTAATTTTTTTCAAAATTTTATACCCAGTAGTTTCGGAGATAAAGGGGGGAATGCTCATTTTTTGCCTATTTTCGTGAATAACTTCTAAACAATTTAAAAGTGCTTGTTGCTAGGCCTATTTGAATAAAGAATATATTGAATTGAATTGAATTGAATTGAATTGACTGTTTATCCTAAAATTATAAAAAACATACATTTGAATACACAATGAGCTCTTTCATTTGATATGTAACACGATATAGTTTGAAAAACTTTTTTTTTTAATTTTCTCTTTTACCCCCCAAAAGTGGCCCCCGTTTTTAAAATTAATTTGTTTACGTTACATGTCCGTCTTTGGGTCACAAACTTACATATACACCAAATTTCAATTTAATTGGTTCAGTCGTTTCCGAGAAAATAGGCTGTGACAGACGGACAGACAGACAGACAGACGCACGAGTGATCCTATAAGGGTTCCGTTTTTTCCTTTTGAGGTACGGAACCCTAATAATGATGATATTCCCACGTAATGATTGAGAAAAAAACTTCGAAAAATAACACATTTGTAGTAGTTTATGAAGCTAGTAGGTACTTTAATTTTATAAGTTAACTATTAATGGCATTATTTATATTTATAATACAGATAAAAAAAACTGTATAAAATAAACGCACTGTACGCCTCAACTTAGTACATACCAAGCTTTAGCTTTAAATCTTAATTCGTCGATTTGACTTAGGTATTTATGTGTAAGAAACAGATAAAACACAAATTAACTAATTGAGGCTTGTAAAGTATAATGCATAAGGGAATATATTTTTTAATACAGTTGCTCAAAAAGTGCTACTTTTCGTGGTTGTTTAGCGTTTTGTTTAAATTTACGACCTCCACTACACGCATGATCTACTCATACTCAAACAACAAAATATCTGCAAAAGATACACAAATACGAGATATAGCGCCAATGCCGCGCGCCTCTGGGCTGTAGGTTATTCTTTGAACCTCGTTCCGCCGCAGTCGCCGCAACGAGACGAAATTCACGTACGATCGCAGTGAGCGGGGTGCGGGTACAGAGACGCTGAGACGCTCAAGGCCAAATCAGCGAGAATCGTCTTAAAGCGCCTGAACCTTTTTGTCTTCCGATATTTCATTTCATTTTTTTTTTAATTTTTTATTTTTATTTGCGCCAAACATAAAAATTCATGCAAATACAATGTAAAAAAAAACAGAGATCACAACAATACATATTAGAAATAATAATACATACACACATAACTTAAAATTAGACAGGTAAGTTTAACAATAGTACAGTAATATTTAATATAAGGATCACAAGTAATACAAACTATGTAAAAAAAAAGAAAAAAAAAACAATAATAATGTCAAACCAAATATCAGATTATTATAGTACAACAAGATGTCACGTACAAAAACTTATCATAGTATTCATTTATGGAGTAAAAAGGACGGCTCAAAAATATTATTTAACTGTTTTGTCATAAGTTTTAAAATGTTCTATACTTTTAGGGTCGGTTGCACCAAACTGTTTGTCACCGTTAAAGAGTTCGCTAAATTGTATTGTATGGAAAGTTTCATAGTAAACCGCCGCGGCGCGCCGGGTGACGTTGATCAGTCTGTCAAGTGCGGATGGTGCAACTGGCACTTAATTTCGTCAGTCAATAAATTGTATACTCTTATGGCAGTATTATCACAGAATAAGTAATAGTATTATAAGCTTTTATCAAAATTTACACAATATGCTTCATTTAAGAGGAACCTATTTCTATTTCGCAGTGTGTAATGGTTAATGGTCGCACCCTGTTCCGCGTACAAGTCTTTGTTGGTGAACACATAAACACATATCCTGTATAGGTACATAGAAATTACAGTCAAAATTTTGTTCTTTATAAATATATTAAGGTGCGACTCAAGTATAGTCAGGTGTAGTAGTAGCACAAGTGAATTTATATTAGTTCCGTTTCCCCAGACCTCAATGCAATATCTAATTATGCTTTCGAAGTATGAAAAGTACATAGTTAGTAAGACTTCCTTGCTTGCAATGTTCATTAGGGATTTCATAGCATAACAAGCCCCGGCTCATTTTATATTAATCTTATCGATTTGATCATGACATCTCAAGTATGGATCAAGATCTACGCCTAGGAATTGCACACATTTTGCTTTACTGATTGGGATATCACAGTCAAAATCAGGACTTGTTGTGCTCCTACGAAATGCCATATAAAAGCTTTTACTGCAGTTAATTTTCAATCCGTTGGCTGCAAACCATCTGGTAAGTTGCGTCCAGGAATTTTGCATATGTACATTTAAATCTTCAACGGACATTGCACTTAAGATAACACTTGTATCGTCAGCGTAGAGATATGGAGTGCCATAGCATAACATATCAGGCAGGTCATTTATAAATATTATAAATAGTAACGGTCCTAGCACTGATCCTTGCGGAACTCCAAATTTAACATATTTATCATCGGAACTTATTGCATCTTCGTTTGAAATATTATGTAGTTCTACATATTGCAACGGTTGGTCAGGTATGATCTCAACAAGGCCAGAGCAATGCCATGTACCCCATAGAAATCAAGTTTACTTAGCAGTATTTCGTGAGCAACGCAGTCAAAGGCCTTGGTGAGATCACAGAAAATGCCCCCACACGTACGTCCTGTATTAGGAACTTCTGTTACCAATTTACTTACTGCCGCCAACGTGTTTCTATTTCTCCTAAAGTCGTATTGATGCGAGGTAAAAAGATCATGGTTTTCAAAATGAGCTTGTATTCTTGTAGCTATACATTTTTCAAATACTTTGGCAAGAATTGGCAACAGAGATATGGGTCTGAAATTGTTCATATCGGTTTTGCTTCCATTTTTATGAATTACAACAACTTTTGCTTTTTTGAATACATAGATCGGGGAAGGTTCCATTAAGTAAACAATCATTAAAGATGATGCACAAAGGTATACATAACACATCAATGTTCATTTTGATTATGTTGGTGTCTAAATTATCTGGTCCTATTGAATATGTACTTTTAAGATTTTTGACAATACGAATAACTTCAGGCTCAACAATTGGCGTCAAGAATATCGATCGATTGCAACTAGAGCCCCGTTCTTTAAGTAATTTCATAAAATTAGACTCATTAACTTTTGTTGTGCTCGTCGACACTAACGAAGAAATTATTAAAGTTATTTGCAATCGTTTTGTCATCATTAATCATGACATTATCTATTTTGAGGGCAATCTTGTCATTTGTCTTGCATTTACCTGTGTTTTCTCCACGTTTTCTCCACGAATGTGGGTTTCTCTTACTAAATTCCAAATTGCCTTTGATTTATTTTTAACTCTAGAAATAAATTTCTTTGTATAATTTTTCCTAGCAGTGACCAGTACTTTCTTGAAAGTTCTTTTATATAATTTGAAATAGGAACAAAAAGCTTCATTTTTTTTCGTGACAATATAAGTAGCTTTCTTTTATAACGACTAGATTTTTTTATTCCCCTATTGAGCCACTTTTTAGACTTTTGTGTATACACAATTGTTTTATAAGGGAAATGTTTGGCAGCCAAGAGATTAAATGAACTGTAAAATATTTCGAGCTTTTCATTACAATCCGTGTTTGCAAACTGCAAGTCCCAATCAATGTTTTTAAAATCGTCTTGAAATGCTTGAATTGATGCGGCATTGAAAATTCTCTTTTTTATTAATAGTATTTTATACAATCGTAATATAATAGAGAGCTTTTCAGTCAAGTACCGTGTTTAAGCAACGAAGCTTGCTGAGTTGCTTAAGTAAGGTACGAGATTGAAAAGCTTGATTATATCACTATTGTATAAAATACTTTTTCTACGAGACAAAAATATAATACTTTCTACTAGTAGAATCATATAGGTAAACGAACCAAAAGTATACAGCTAAGATACGCGAGCTGCCGCAGCCCGCGATACCTATGAAGGTATGCGTACGTACCTATGAAGGTAGGTACGCGGCCGGGGCGCGTACGAGTATGAACTCGTACGCGCCCCCGGCGGGTTGGTCAACGATACCTCCTCGTAACTCATGAGACCCTGGTACGTGCTCCGCGCTAAATTTAGTTTAAAGGCAGCTTTTTCTCGATTTTGGCCACCGTAGCCTATGGAGACTAACAAGCAACGCTAAGCGGTTTTCGTGTTGCTATATGAAGGGTGTCACATGCGCGTTTCTGACTTATGAAGCAATTGTTCTACTACAACATAAAATAAAATGTTTTTGTTGGCCAACCAATCACAAAGCAGATTAGACGCAGCAGCGTGTTTAAGTAGGCTAATTTGCATTAAATCGAGTCTCCTTAAACAAGAAATATTTTATCGAAATGTATGAAGTTCTATTTTCAAATTTTCGGTCGGAAGTGCCATAGACTATCCAACGTTGAAAAGAGTAAGGTTGTAGTGTGGCATATGAAGTTGTAATACACAGATTATACTCGACGAGTAGAAAAAGGAATGTTTTGTTACATTTATTGGCTTAATTATAACTAAAGTTAGACTTAAGTTATAATATAACTTAAGTCAAATTTGATTTGACCTCTATTCTAATATCAGTCGAGATTACGCTTTATTTAAAATGAAATGTCAATTGCATACAATTTTGACAAATCTCGCTTGTTATAGTTTGTCAAAGGACTGTCTCATTTCAAACATAGACAGAGAGAATCATACTATCTTTGTCTGACACTAGTACTAGCACCCAAAAGAAAAGGATGAGTATAGTGTTTTGGTTCTTATTTACTGCCAATTTGGTTTGACCAACTATAGTTGGTATTTGGTTGGTATCCATCGATATTGGCAATCGACCCCCACTCTAGTTTGTCTCTGAATACAAAAAAACTACGGATGCGTGAATGCGTGAAATGCGTGAAAAAAGTTTTCTTTGCCACCATTTGACGTGCAGTTTATCTTTTAATTAGTTTGTAGGTAAAAAAATAATTTGTTGTGTTGTTTTTAAAGTAACTCTAGCAAAAGTTTCGTGTAAAATGTGCGATAAAGATATTTCGGAGACGCCACCTCATATCCGCGAATTTCGCCAGAGAGCAACTATGCCCCAATGTCGGCTGTAATATGAGGTTAGTGAATATATCATAGAAAGTATAATATGTGTGTAGATTTATCTATACACTGCTTTATAAAGCAGTGTATGTAACTGTAGCTGTACATAATTAGGCATTAATATGAAACTCACTTCGTTCGTTTCATAAACCCACACTCGAGTTTTAATGCCTTTCATTATGTAGCAGACACATAAACTACTATTAAGTATTGCAGATTGATTATTAAATCGTCTGCGATTACTTGTTTATTTTACAAATTATACATAAACTCGAAAAAACCGGAAACCCGGTTTTGCTGCTCTACAAAACCCGAAAAACCGGCTTTCAAAAATATGCACGGTTTTGTGACCCCTAGGCTCATGCCTAATCCAGTTTTATACTAGATTCATGCAAATATTCCAATATTGTTGCGGATGCTGTTCAACCTTGAAGGTTGAATGAATCAATGACCGTATTTACTTGTAGAGATTCATATTAGTCTGTTTTGGTTCATTCAACCGCTAGCACAATCGGATTAAGTCTCACCTCGAAATCCTTCCAAAGATTTCAAATTTGGTATGTATGTTAATTAACACTCTCAGCGCCATAGAACAAACGAATTTATTTTTATGGCAGGCCATGTGGGTTGCCGGCCTCCCCAAAAAAATCGAGTCAAGAAGGCTGCTGTGATATTTAGTAACTTTACCGGCAGGCTAAGTAGGCCGCCGGCGGCCCACGTTGATTCTGTTGTAGCAGACCAGTATCATTTTTTAACAACTTTACCCGCAGGCCACGTGGATCGCCGGCGTACCAAAAGCAGAAGCACATAGTCATAATACATTTTTAGTTCTTGACAAGTCAACGATTTAACACAGCAGGCCAACATTTCCATTGGCCAATTTTTTGAACCCGGCATTCAAAATTTTTTCACGGGCCTGGACGGACACGCCAAACGTTAACAGCAATTAACCATTAACCACTACAAATTGAACCGTAAACCGTAACGGACGCTTACAGTTTACGGTTCAATTCGTTTCGGCCAACACTTGCTCGTAGCATGTAAAGCCAGTGCGCAGATACAAAAACACACACACACACCCCCACATAAGGAAAACTAGGGAGGGTTGGTCACCACTTTTGTTTTTAGACTAAAATTCCTTAATTATTTTCAGTATTGAAAAACTTTATAGACCAGGGTTTCCACGGTCCCCAGTCAAAAATATTTTAGGAAAATAATAAAAACCCTCATCTATATTTTTTTTTAAATTGAGTTTCATTACACTTAGATTTCGTCAAGTTTACTACAATATTTTCTAATAAGTATATTTAAAGTAGGTAACTGACTTACTGCGGACCCCCGAAAAACATGCTACGGACCCCTAAGGGGTCCGTGGACCCCACTTTAGGTTTCTTAAAATGTTATAGACCATACGATTCAGAATTTATCTATTCATTAATTGATTAGTTGTCATTAATTTGATTTTTTAGAAAAAATACAAATGTCTTAGCACTTTCTTAGTTTTATTTCTATGAACTAGACTAAAATAAATAGAGGAAAAATGTTAAGGACTTAAACATGTGGTGTACAGATTTTAGGTCTTAAATGGGGTTTAAACAATAGTGACAGTAATGAAATTTGACACCTACAATTTCAGGGATCCCTGTTTGCGTGTCATAAAATTGGAGCTTCGGGGACCACGGGGATCAAATGCCATCTTGAAAAGTATAAGTCTTTTTTGGTTTTTCTGTTTTTCTCGGAATATCTGGGTTTAATGTGAATACTGTGTATAGCGAAACAAAAGCTTATTAGGTTCTACACAAAAAAGGTATAAAACACCATGTCCCTAAAACGGAGCTTTCTTCTGCTGTATATGGCTCAGAAGTCAAAAGGTTATACTTAATAATCTCCTACTAAAATTTTATTTTAAGACGGGTCAGAAAAAATACTTGTATAATTTAACCCAACCACGAAAAAAAAAATGTGTGGACACTTGTAAGCTTCCCTTGTAACTTGTAAGCCCTATTTCTAGAAAAAGGCTTCGTTTTTGGGACATGGTGTTGTATAACTTTTTAGTGTGGAATTTAATTAGCTTTCGTTTCGTCATACACCGTATTCACATTAAACCCAGATATTCCGAGAAAAAAAGAAAAACCAAAAAAGACATACTTTTCAAGATGGCGTTTGATCCCCGTGGTCCCCGAAGCTCCAATTTTATGACACGCAAACAGGGATTCCTGAAATTGTAGGTGTCAAATTTCATTACTGTCACTATTGTTTAAACCCCATTTAAGACCTAAAATCTGTTTTTGTAGTCACATTTTTAAGTTTTACACATTTTTCCTCCATTTATTTTAGTAAATTTGTATTGTATAGCACTTGTGTACCAAATATGGATCTACTGATGTCTAGTTTATTGAAATCCACTCTATAGTTTAGGCGCTAGAAGTAAAAATATGATTCGGCGTCCTCTCAAGGCGGCTGTATTATTTTTTCTTAAATAAAACAGGTTGTGATGGGCAAGACGAATCTACCGATATGTCATATTAAAAAATCCGTCCAATACTGGACCTGGGATTAGGATACCCTGAGCTACAGGGTGTACTCATTTTCAGTATTTAAACCCATAACCCTACTTTTTGTTTAAGTCGCAGTCGAGTAAAATGTTGACATTTGAGAAGAACGTGTACAAATGTATAGACAAAAGTGGAATTCATATTCCTCCAAGTTTCATATTAAGAGAATATCCCCTGAAAGGGTATAAGCGCTAAATCTGGATTCAGCTATTATTTTCTATAACAACTTATATTTTTTCCGCAAAGTTATCTAGGACTTTTTTGTGTAGAATTTAATAAGCTTTAATGTTGCCTTACACCATATTTTCATAGAGAACATATATTTAGAGTAAAACGCAAATTTCTCCAGGATGGTACACATTTTCCAATATGGCTGCGATTCCTCGAGGTCCCCAAATGTCAAATAGTGTGGACATGAAAAAGAGACCTTTAATTAACATACATACCGAATTTCATATCTTTGGAAGGATTTCGAGGTGAGACTTAATCCGATTGTGCTACGCTGTAATGAGACTAATGAGTTACCGAATGTAAGACAAATAAACATGTTTTAGACAATGCGCGTTGTTTGGTAAAAGGTCGCTAAAGGTCGGTTCATAATCAACGTATAGTAGGTACATTGAGCGTGGCGTGCCAAACATGTGCTCTCTCTCTATCTCTATCCTTAGCAATTATTATTCCCATCTGATTATGGGGTCTGCTTGTCTTGTCTTTTCTCTCCACTTCGCACGATCGGACGTGTCGTCTACTGAAACGTCGCAGGCCCTCATGTCTTTTGCTATGGTATCTGCCCATCTCATCTTCGGTCTTCCTCTTCCTCTGGACCCAGCAATGTTCAGATCCATAGCAACATTCCCGATGTAATCAGGAGGTCTTCTTTTCACGTGTCCAAACCATCTCAGTCGACTCTCTTGTAGCTTATCGGCGATATGTGTTTAGTATAACTATCATTACTTTCTGACATTTTATCTCACTGTATTTGACTTTTAATTTTTTATTTTGTTATGATTTGTTTGTTTTTATTTATTTTTTAATTATTTACTGAATTATTATTTTATACAATTTGACGATCTTTTTGTGAGTTCATGTTATTTAGATATATTGTGACATTGCTAAATATCATGTAATTCCCAATAAGAAATTAATCTAATCTAATCTAATCTAATCTATCACGTACTCCGAGGCTACCGCGAACGTGCTCGTTACTCCGCACATCCACCGAAGCATCTATTCTTCATTTCGGCGACTTGGACGGACCGGGCATGGCTCTGCGTCATAGCCCATGTTTCACTCCCATAGGTTAGAACCGGTCGTATTATGCTCTTATATACTAGGCCCTTAAGCTTCACGGGCATCCTCCGATCACAGGTAACGCCAGTCACTTCCCGCCATTTCAGCCAGGCAGCGGCGATCCGGTGCTGCAAGTTCATCTCCAATTTTCCTGAGGTGTGCAACATGGTACCCAGATATTTGTATTCGTCACACCGAGTGACTTGCTGTCCATCGATAACGAGGGGGTCTTCAGGCTGCCAAACATGTGCTGTGGAAGACAAAATAATATTCTTCTTATACAGTGTATCTGTCTGCATGGCCGTATATGTTAGATGTATATTATGTATCTCCTTGGATTTCAGGGACCTGTAAATCCCGGTCCTTTGATAGGCTTGCGTGACCGATCCAACACGTAGAGACCCCTTGGAGGTTTAATGTCATAGGTCATATTTTTGACAAAATCGATTCCGACTGGCAAATCATGTTACTTTTTGGCAACCGGTTTTTTAACCTAATTTGACCCCCGCTGAATCAGAATTTGCCGGTTGCTCGATTGAAATCTTGACCGGATACAAAATCGCGTCGGTTATGGTTAGTACCGACCCTAATGAGTTCATTGTATGCAGCGATGGAGAGCCATATATAATGTTTAGGGTTCCGTACCTCAAAAGGAAAAACGGAACCCTTATAGGATCACTCGTGCGTCGTGCGTCTGTCTGTCTGTCCGTCTGTAACAGCCTATTTTCTCCGAAACTACTGGACCAATTTAGTTGAAATTTGGTATACATATGTAAGTTTGTAACCCAAAGATGGACATGTAACGTAAACAAATGAATTTTAAACATGGGGCCACTTTTGGGGGGTAAATGAGAAAATTAAAAAATAAAGTTTTTCAAACTATATCGTGTTACATATCAAATGAAAGAGCTCATTGTGAGAAACTCAAATATATTTTTTTTTATAATTTTAGGATAAACAGTTTAGAAGTTATTCAAGAAAATATACAAAAAATGACCATTCCCCATTTATCTCCGAAACTACTGGGTCTAAAATTTTGAAAAAAATGCACAAAATAGTTCTTTACCACATCACAGGAAAACCTATTGTAAATGTGCAGTCAAGCGTGGGTCGAACTTAATTACTTAGTTTTTGATCCGACCCGTAGGTAGGGTAATGTTTAAATTGTGTAATGTACGGAACCCTTGGAACGCGAGTCCGACTCGCACTTGGCCGGTTTTTTATAATAATTATTGCAGAAAATAGCAGTAATAATAATAAGTATTTTCTGAAAGTGTAGTGGGTATGCTTATAAACATAATGTGGGTACTTGGGGATATGCATGATAAGTATCTAATAAATCAGTCTAAGTGTAAGGCCTGAGTGGACGCTCGAAGCGGAGCGTTCGGCGGGACTTGCAGCGTGACGTCGGGCTCACAAGTGATTTGAGCAGCGTGCACTAAGGCCGCTCCTATACGTTTGCATTTGTTTAACATGCACGCCGCACGCCCCGCCCCGCTGCACGCCCAACTCGAGCGTCCACTCAGGTCTTACACAAACGCCATCAGCTGTTTAATTTGGATCCCGTCCCATATGATAACTTATATAGTAATTGCTACTTAATTGGTATAGGTATGTTATGTAGACTTTCAAATTAGGCTTTTCACGAATTGTTTAGATAACTTATTGTCGCACACAATTTGCCGCTTGCTTTGTTAAGTTGTGAGCCGCTTAATGTTGGCGCGTATGATCTTTCTCGTTCTTTCTTGCGAAATATGACAGTGACAGCGGCAAACCGATGGAACGGACTTAAACTCCGCTCTGCTTTTTAGGGTTCCGTACCAAAAGGGTAAAAACGGGACCCTATTACTAAGACTCCGCTGTCCGTCTGTCCGTCCGTCTGTCACCAGGCTGTATCTCATGAACCGTGATAGCTAGACAGTTGAAATTTTCACAGATGATATATTTCTGTTGCCGCTATAACAACAAATACTAAAAAGTACGGAACCCTCGGTGCGCCAGCCCGACTCGCACTTGGCCGGTTTTTTATTGTTCACCGCCACACTCAACCGGCTTTGGGACTTCTCCTTGTTACGCGCTGAACAAGGGCATCGACAATAAGAAGTTTTTTATTACCGGCACATTACAGGACCAGAGCACAGAATAACTTGACCACCTTGACGCCCTATGGTTGACTGGTAGAGAATGCCTATAATGGCATTAAGTCCGCCTGTTGTACACTTTTGTGCAATAAAGTTTAAAATAAATAAATAAATAACTAATTACCAGAGTTCCGGCTGTTGGCATCTTCTTCTTCTTCTTCTTCTTTTTCTAGGGGCTATGTAAGGCTCCAGAGCCTATGTATCACTGCGACCATCTCTGATCTATTGTGATCGCCACCTACTACAACTCTCGATCCAAACCTGCAACTTCAAACAGCTGCAGAATATTTTTGGTTTCGAGAGACTTTAACTCCTCCGGGCGCAATATATGTCCACCCAGGATCAAGTCACGAGTGCGCATTAGGCAGGGGCACTCTGTGAGGATGTGTAGGGGCGTCTCCTCTGCCTCCATACAGAGTCTGCACCGCCCCATGTCACGTTTCCCCATAGTGTGCATGTGCTTATTTAGGCCGCAGTGCCCGTTAAGCACCCTAACCAAGTTGCGCAGTTGGTTCCTAGGCAGCGCCAAGGCGCTCGAAGACGCCTTTTTGATGAAGGCCTTGATAAGCGCTTTGGAATGGAATTGGATTGGCATCTTAGGGCAACGGTACCTGAATCCGGACATTTTGTCAAAATCCCGATTGGCGGGAAGTGCCTACAACACTACGGAGCTTATCACCTTATCAGCTCGCCCATTCGTGCCGCTGTGTCTGCGTTGCTACTTGGCTACTGCGACGGCCGCGCGTACTAAGGGAACGTACTACTTACGAGTTATATCTATCTTTGGTACTATGTACTATATCTACATAGGTACTAAGGGAAGTGTCGTGCCGAATTCCAAATGTGTGAACATAATCATAGGCTTAATTTCGTTACAATATCACAATGTTCACTCATTGTCATATTTAATGAAATTGTGTTCTGCATTGGGAATTATTCCGCCAATCAATGGCAGAGCGTGGAAATCTATAGGTATGCGTATGCAATGTGAGAAAAGATTTAATAGTAGATTGTGTCACAAGGGAGCAAAATGACATATATATTTACGGCGAGGGCATAGATTCCAGAACGAAGCGAATGATTCTATAATTATAGAATTATTCAATTGAATCCTGAGCGTAGCGAGGGATTCTAAAATATAATCCTGAGCGTAGTGAGGGATTCAAGTGTTAACGCCCATGGTGGAAATAATTTTGCTACCATGTGACACATACTGTTTTTCACATCACCTATGATACTAATATAGTTATTTATAGTTGATATAATATAGTTATTTAAGTATTATTTTAAGTATTTTTGGTACTAACAAACTATGGACACTTATTCGTCTGAAATAAATGCATTTTATTTTATTTTATTTTATTTATTTTTATGAGGAAATTGTTATGTTCCAATATAATATTTAACAAAAAAAATTGTACAAAAAAGAAAAAAAACTATGACCTAGAACAGAAAAGTGCCACTTTGATCCCTCCTAGCGGGGAAGAAAAGCCCTTTTTCGAATAGATGTGAAAATTGTTTTTGCAATCAGTGGTTGTTGTTGATATTTTTTTTAGTTATGGCTGTGTTTAATATAGATTAAAGAAAATAAGTACGCTTATCACAAGGATTTTTGTACACTGACCCGTTGTTGCTATCTCTTTTGTACGCGCAACGTGCATAATGGGGTAGACCGGTCGAAGTATTTTACAGATGGCGCCAGCATAGCTTGCCCTGTAAATCCCTAGAATTATCACTAGACTTATATTGACCGGGATATAGACTCTATATCCCGGTCAATAGACCGTGATTACCTTTTGTATTATTTATGACCTCCCGAGCCCGGTCTATATCCCGGTCAATATAAGTCTAGTAAAACTAAACGTGAATCATTCAAAAATCCCTAGTTTTAGGCCAAATCTCAGAGAACAAAACTAGAGACAGATTTCTTATTATTAATAGGTATAAAAATATTGGTAGTGGCGGCCTCCATTAGAATATAATAGTTTGTAAGATATTTGAGATTAAAAAAAACCTGCCAAGTGCGAGTCGGACTCGCGTTCCAAGGGTTCCGTACATTACACAATTTAAACAATGTATTTTTTATGTGAAACTGAAACGTGCGTGAAATGTCTTTAAAAAACCCGCAGGGGTTGGATCAAAAACGAAATAATTATGTCCGACTCACGCTTGGCTGCACATTTCTAATAGGTTTTCCTGTGATCTATAGGTAAAGATCTATTTTGTGTAATTTTTCTTAAATTTTAGATTAGATTTAGATGTTTAAAATTAATTTGTTTACGTTACAGGTCCGTCTTCGGGTCACAAACTTACTTACATATGTATACCAAATTTCAACTTAATTGGTCCAGTAGTTTCAGAGAAAATAGGCTGTGACAGACGGACAGACAGACAGACAGACAGACGCACGAGTGATCCTATAAGGGTTCCATCTTTTCCTTTTGAGGTACGGAACCCTAAATACAGTGAAATCATGTGCAGGCACTGAAATCAATTTGCGTCACCGAATTCGAAAATGCTTACACAGAAATCACGTTTCAATTTTATATCTAAATTATCTTAGCGATTAGCGATTAGCGAACGATGTAGAAAGACTAAGTACTTTGGACTTTGGATAATCGTTGTAGGTAGAATTGTTGGCGCGCTGTAGTTATTTTTGCATAACTTTCTTAGTCTTTGATGGAAATCTAAAATTTAAGCGGTAATCAACTTGCGTCACCGAATTCGAAAATGCTTCCACAGAAATCACGTCTCAATTTTATATCTAAATTATCTTAGCGATTAGCGAACGATGTAGAAAGACTAAGTACTTTGGACTTTGGATAATCGTTGTAGGTAGAATTGTTGGCGCGCTGTAGTTCTTTTTGCATAACTTTCTTAGTCTTTAATGGAAATCTAAAATTTAAGCGGTAACCTAAACCAGAATAACTGTTATTTGTAATAATATACGCAACATTTTATTAACTTTTTTAGTTTAGCTATAAATTTGACATGCAACTATTTTTTTCATAAAGAGTGGTATTTCTTTGTTTATAGCTCTTAAACCATACATTTTTTTTGCAAACAATGTATAGATGAATCATAATACATTTAATAACTTTTCATTACATGTAGCATACGTATAATGCATTTGTTCTAGCAAATACCTACATTTTGATCATAATTTCCTAATTTTTGGTCAGATTTTGATTTTTATGATATCAGTGTGAGGTTTGAAACGTCATCTTTAATGTTATAGTACATTACTTTAAGGTCCGACTTTTGGTTTGGTTGTAAAACCCAAATAATCGAATATTTTTTTACATTATTTCGATTTCTTTGTAAGTTTCTCTTAAACTGTTGTATATTTTGGTACACAGTGTAGAAATAAAACATGGAACATTTAATTGGCTTTCATTTAATACCCCACACGTGTATGTGCAATGCATAGTTGGGGTGCAATATGCAATATTAGCAACCAGGCGGGAGTAATTTTGATGACGTCATTCCGCTGAAGTAGATGGCCGGCGCCGCTGTCTCCCGGCAGTCTTGGAGGCCCAGTACCATGCCCATTAACATACTAAAAGTGAAAGCGGTTTCCGGATCTGAACTATATTCCCATAAGGCAGTGCACTATACCTATATAGGTAGTTTAAACGCCAGTCATATTCGAACTGGACGAAAATAAATTTATCACGGTGTTACCATTGCATAGTTGTTCTTAAGAAAAAAAAGTAATTGTGCGGTTTTATGAAACCACGATGCAAGTGAAACTTTTTTTCGGATTGTCTCACGGTATAGTTTGTCCAAGGACTGTCTCATTTCGACCCAAAAGAAAAGGATAACTATAGTTTTTTTGTTCTTATTTACTAAGAAATTGGTTTGACCAACTATATATTGAAATAAAACTATGAAAACGGATTATATCGCGTAATCCGATTTCATAGTTTTATTCCATGAGTAACTATCGCGGTAACCGAAGACAATATTATCAACTATAGATATATTGTTAGCACGGCATCTGACTAGATAACGTTTTCCCGTCAGCTGTATATGGCGTAGATCGCATAGGTAAAAATCACTATTCACTTCCACCATGGACTCGTTATACACCGTCTTAGCAGCGAGTGTTGTCACCATCGCAGCATGCGTTTACGTCTACTGCCGCCAAAAACTGTCCTACTGGCTGTTCGGGGACTTTAAAGAAAGAATTCTGTTTCGCTCGGCCCCGGGATGGCACCTCGGGACGCTGTACCTCCGGGCCCGGAGAGACGCACCTTTCGTCGGCTTCTACATCTTCTCCTGCTCCGGGACCCAAACTTCATCCAGAAAATATCTACTGATCAAAGACCTCCGACAAAAGTTCTCCGACAGAAATTTCGCTGGGACGTTATTTGAGGCAGAAGATATCTCCGACTTTGAGGAAGGCGAAGCTGAAGCAGATGCTCCCGCATATGTTGAAGACGGGAGAGTCCATGGTGGAGTACGTCAAGAAGCAGGGGCTGACGGAGCCGGTGCTGGACGCGCAGGAGCTGAGCTACAAGTACGCAACGGACCTGATCGGCAGCGTGGCGTCGGGACCCCGACGGACTCGTTCAACAACCCCGACGCTGAGTTCACGCAGGCTGGTGAGTGCGCTGTTCACTATTAGTTACTGTGTGAGTTGAAGTTGAAGCCTAAAGTGTTTCGGGACTTTAAACATCTATTCACCAAATTTCAACTAAATCGGTTCAGCGGTTTAAGCGTGAAGAGGAGTTAAAAAAAAGTTATTTGTTTAAAGTTTATATGTTTTTACTTCGGAAAGGTGTCAATGTTGATACCATAAATGAATTCAGCACCCCCGATTTATACGAAAACGTACCCAAACCCGGCCTAGCAGCTTCACTGATGTAGATAATCAAGATAAAAATGAGAGCCCTAAATAATCCTTCAAGAGCGGATATCTCAAAAACAAAAACTTGACCTAATAAAACTTGCAACAAATTAAATCACTTTTCATTTTGTATAAGTGGCCATGTCGCTCAGACGCATAGTTTCCGAGATATAATCGATAAACCGAAAAATTGAACCTTCAAACACCCCACTCCCCTCCAGCACCAGGGTTACGGTCGGGGACTTTTGATATGTTCATCTCCTAACTAGTCCAAACAAAGCTACGAAGCCAAAAATTTTGTTCCTAGCATTTCCCTCTATATCTTCTTAATGCGCTTGGCCTAAACTGCGACGTAAATGACGTAATCAATCGCATTGTCGCACAAACTATCGTGAGAGTTAATATTCAATATTCAGTGCACGACGTACAACCGCCGCGGACACTCGTGCCTGAGGATGGATTCCCAAAGAATCCGAAACATGTCGCCAAAAGCGACTAAAAATAATAGTAAAAACCGTACTGATAAATCGCATTGTTAGTTAAAATTTTGACCACGTCGCAATTGAGAATGTTGTCATTTTTTGCTTATCTATTATAAAGGTCTGAAGTAATTCCTGTTATATTCTGTGCAAATAAATAAGAAGAAGAAAATAAATAAGAATTCATAATCCAGTATATTGGCATAAAACTTTTTCCAAATGTAAGTGTTACGAGTAGTATGATTAACTAAACTTTACGAGTTGATAGATAATCGAAACCCGAGCACGAACGGACCGCGGAACCAAAATGGATTAGGACTAACCTAAGTCCTGAAATTTGGTATGTATGTTAATAAAAGGTCTCTTTTTCTTGTCCACACTATTTGACATTTGGGGTTCCGAGGAACCGCCGTCATCTTGGAAAATTTGCATTTTACTCGGAATCTAAGTCATCTATGGCAATATGATGTAAGGCATCATTAAAGCCAATTAAATTCTACACAAAAAATCTGCGGAAAAAATACATGTTCTTAGAGAAAATACTTGATGAATCCAGATTTACCGCCTATACTGTTCCACTGGACATTCTCTTAATAGGAAACTTGGAGGGATATGAATTCCACTTTTGTTTATTCATTTGTATGTATCAACATTTTACTCGACTGCGACTTAACGACAGGAAGTAGGGTAATGGGTTTAAGCACTGATAATGCAGTACACTGCAACTGCAATGCAGTTAACTTAGGATAGTGGATGGATTTTTTCAAATGGACGTATTGGTAGATTGCTTTTGCCTTTCACAACCTGTTTACAGTACCTCATTTGAAAAAATCCGTCCACTATCCTAGACTACAGGGTGTACCTACTCTAAATACACCCTGTAGCGTAGGATAGTGGACGGATTTTTGGTAAACAGGTTGTGAAGGGCAAGAGCAATCTACCAATACGTCATTTGAAAAAATCCTCTAAGTTTCCTATTAAGAGAGTGTCCCCTTGGTAAGTATAAACGCTAAAAATGGATTCAGCGAGTAATTAAAAAAAAAAAAAAATTAAAATATTTATTAAATATGACAATAAATATTATTAAATTAACATAATTATATTTATTTAACAATGAACACAATTTCACAGGGGCACATTGCAGTGAACCCCAAATTCTCCAATTTTCTCTAAGAACATGTATTTTTTCCGCAAAGGTGTCGAAGACATTTTATGTAAAATTTAATCGGCTTTAATATAGTCACAGAGAACTTAGATTCCGAGTAGAATGCAAAATTCTCCAAGATGGTACACATTTTCCAAGATGACGGTGGTTCCTCGAGGTGACCAGTAGCGCGACAAATGTACTTACGCAGAGCAACGAAGGGGAACTCGCGGGGAGGCAGGCGGCGCGGGCCGACCAGCCGACCACAAACTCGCTTAGTTTGTGGTACTGAGCGCGAAGGGCAGACGCGGCCGTGTTTTTACTTCAATTATCATCACTACATAATTATTAGTAATAATTATACATATTCTATAATGGTGCGCACAAACTGTTATGTGTACGGATGTAATTCGACATCGAAATCCCAGAAGGATTTAAAGTTTCATAGATTGCCACACGACGAGAGGTAGGTTTTTTTTCATTTGTGTACTTATAAGTTGGAACTAAATACCAAAACACCATCTAGTAATTACGTACTTGCTAAGTATTATGTAATTATTTGTATTTTGTATTAACTAAGTTAAGGGCTAGTTGCACTCGATCGTGACGAGAAAAACCTACCTCACCCTCACCTGAAACCTCATGAAGTTTTATCAAAATTATTGTAGTAGGAGGTACAAAAAGAGGCAATCCCTGAGGAATCATGGTGCAACAGTTCACTGGTGCCCGTTTTTAAGAATAAGGGTAATGTACAGGATTGCAACAACTATCGAGGAATAAAGCTCATGTCACATAGTATGTCTCCATTATATCATTGATCTCATTGTATAGAAAATCTACCGCCTCTTCTAAGTTATCTATAAGATATAGCCTTGACCAGTCTACCTGTGAGATAAGGGAATAAAGAAGTGGATATGACAGTAACTCTATTAATGTATTGTCTAGTATTACATTATCAATCGACGAAGTACGTTCAGCCCTTAATAAAATTGATGCTAATAAAGGTCCAGGCCCCGACTTACTCAGCCCAGTTTTCGTAAAAAGAACTAGTCCTGCTCTGGCTCTACCGCTACAGCTCATATTTAATAAATGCTTGAAAGATAGAGTATTCCCCCGGAGATGGAATGTAGCAAACGTGACCCCTATCCACAAGTCTGGCCCGAAAGAAAATATTCAAAATTATCGCCCTATATCAATCTTGTCGTATTTGAAAAAATAGTTCACTCCCGGGTTTATGAGTCTGTTAAAAACTTGATACTGGTTGAGCAGCATGGTTTTGTTACAGGTAAATCCACATCTACTAATCTCATTCTTTTTACCGATTACCTCTTTCGATCTTTAGATGAGACACAGCAAGTTGATACAATATATACAGACTTCCAGAAAGCTTTTGATAAAGTGGATCATCTGATACTTTTGAACAGGCTATCCTACAACGGTATAAAAGGGAACCTTCTTAGGTGGTTTGCCTCATACTTACAGAATCGCACCCAATTTGTTGTAGTGAATGGGTTCACATCGTCACCTACAGCCGTAACGTCTGGCGTGCCCCAGGGGTCAATTTTGGGGCCCCTGTTATTTGTTGTATTTATTAATGATATCTCATCCTGCTTCGAACATAGTCACATCTTGTTATATGCTGACGATCTCAAAATCTATAAAAGGGTGCAATGTCATGAAGACACCATCTTACTACAAGATGATTTAAATAAGCTTTATGACTATTGCAAAAGGAATAAATTATTTCTAGCTTTCAACAAATGTAAACATATGATATTCACAAAAAAGAAATACATAATTCATAACTCATATCACATAAATGAACACCGCCTGGAAACTACTGAAAGTATACGTGATTTAGGTATGCACTTAGACTCTAAATTAACTCTTGATGTTCACGTAGACAGCGTTGTAAAAAAAGCGTACCAAATGCTCGGCTTCATAATACGTACATCTAAACCGTTCAAAAAGCAGGACACTCTTATTCTACTGTATCAATCACTGGTAAGATCATATCTTGAGTATGCTTCAGTAGCGTGGAACTCATACTACCAAATTTACGTAGATAAAATAGAAATGGTGCAGAATAAATTTCTTCGCTTTTTGAATTTTAAAATGAAGAGTCCGCGTTGTTCATACGCTGATCTTTTGATCAAGTTTAACATGCTGTCTCTGGAGAACCGACGAGCCGTTGCTGACGCAGTGATGCTGCGCAATATCTGCGTAGCCGATGTAGACTGCCCGCAGCTTCTCGCGGCCTTACAGTTTCGCACTCCGCAGAAGTTGACCAGGTCCAAACACTTATTTAGTTTACCGCTTACGCGTTCTAACGCAGGCAAACGGGCTCCTTTACATATAATTTGCGACCACCACAACCAGCTACTTTGTAATGTAGATTTATTCTCATGCTCTCGTGCCTCATTCAAGGCTGCTGTCACAAAATTATATAAAAAATAGATAAGTAGTTTTAGATCATAACATTCATAAATCATAAATATGAATTTAATGTAGTTGTTGTAATTAGAATAGTTAAGTGTCGCATGTTGCTAGGTTTACATTCTAATACCACTTATGTTCTCGGTGAGATATGCTTAAGGAAACAACATAATCTATAATAGTTATGTATATTTTGTCTATATTGTTCTTCACTTGTATGCTTCTGTTTTATCTCCTTGTAATAAAAAAAAAAAGAAAAAAGATAGTTGGCTTTACGAAAATTTCTCACAGTTATGTAAAAGTAGACTTATATTGACCGGGATATAGACCGTGACTAACCGTGAATCATTCAAAACTCTAATATGTACTCTAAACTGATAATTTACTATTATTGATAGCAAAGATTGATTGATAGCAATGATTGATTATTGTTACTTGATTACCAAAGATAAGATTGAACGCAAATAATATGTAGTTGTCAAGGGAGGATTTGAAAACAATTATTGTCTCCGAAATACTTGCTTTGACAAACTCAAGAATGACATAATCAAAATGGCTGGTGCCCAACGAAGCCTTTTTCACAACGATAAAAAGTATTTGTTGTTATAGCGGCAACCGAAATACATCATCTGTGAAAATTTCAGCTGTCTAGGAGTCTAGCTATCACAGATCACGAGATACAGCCTGGTGACAGACGGACAGACAGACGGACAGCGGAGTCTTAGTCATAGGGTCCCGTTTTTACCCTTTGGGTACGGAACCCTAAAAACATCGATTCCTACGCTGAAAACTCGCACGCAAACAAATAAAGTCCATACAACAAGAGGATCTAATAAACATTGCCTCAGACTTCTACCAGGAGCTCTACCATAACACGCACAATAACGAAATAGAGTACAAAAAATATTGCACAAAGTTGATAAAATATTATCTTTTAATTATACAGAAAATCGATAAACTGAAGAAAGAAAAACGCCCAGGGCCAGACAACATTCCTAACGAGGCCCTAAATCTTGGAAAAAATGTATTATTGGAACATATCACAATGTTGTTCAATAAAATTCTAGAGATTGAAGAGATTCCAAAAACTTGGGCAGAATCACGAATAACCATTATATACAAAAAGGGAGACCCACAGACATCAATAACTACCGAACGATCAGCCTGCCCCCAACGCTGTGCAAACTAAAAATAATAATAAAAAAAAATAAAAAAATTGGGGGACATCTTACACAGATCAATCTAGCCCCAAACTAAGCAAATGGAGCTGGCACGACACCCGGCCATCCAGCAACGAGCCCGCGAGGACATCCAGCAGGCCGTCAAGGAGCACGGATGGACCTATGAAGGGTACGTAAAACCTTAATACCACTTCCACTACCATAGTGTCCGCAATACAGGTTTTTCTGATAGAGCCCAATCAATGCTAGTCTAAAAGCTCAGACAGGAAGGTTCATATAGAAAGCAATTATGGTGACAGTAGCACAAAATAGACAATTTTTATTTCCCCAGATTCCTGGCACCAACATAATACTTAATAGAGAAAGGAACTGCTATCTACGTCTCGCTGTATGGACTGCAAGGAGACCCCAAGCACTTCGATAATTCGGACGCATATGACCCGAGCCGCTTCGATGAAGGCAGGCACATTCCTGATGCGTACATAGTATGTACGGCTGTACGCGTCAGGAATGTGCCTGCCTTCATCGAAGCTACCCCTTCCCCTCCCTCCCCCGCCCCTTCGGAGCTGGACCCAGAATGTGTGTAGGTAAAGTACCATGAACTAAATTATTAACACCTGTTTTTACAGCCAGAAGAAGCAGAAGCCAGTGTTTAAAAGAGCACGCATTTACATCACATCTGCAAGACCACCTTTTAGTAAGCACTTACCGCGGCAATAGACGCTTGCAATTTCAGAGGGTGTCACCTATATAAGACAAACTAGTTTTTTGCGCGGTGCGCGGGGCCCGAGGGCCCCGCGGTCATCGTGTTGTTGTTGTTGTTGTTGTTGGTGTTGTTTTGTTGTTGGTCTTGTTGTTTTTGGTGCTGTTGTTTTGGTGCTGTAGTTGTTGTTATTGGTGCTGTAGTTGTTGAGGTGTTGTTGTTGGTGCTGTTGTTGATGTGTTGTTGTTGTTGTTGGTGCTGTTGTTGATGTGTAGTTGTTGTTGTTGTTGCTGTTGTTGGTGCAGTGGTTTTGTTTTCCATAGGAAAAAAGTAATAAAGTTGTACTTTTGGTAGAAAGAAAAGATCCGCATGCGAGCACTTCATACCCGCAGCTCGGCCTTCGGCCTCGCGTGCTTGGGAATTCGTAGGGGACGCTTCGGGCCTTCGGCCCTACGCGGAGCTCGGCCTTCGGCCTTCGCTGGGTTTCGAAGCTCAGCGTCGGGCCTTCGGCCCGCCGCTTCGCTTATTAAAACACTTGGGGAGGGTTGGTTTTGCTTTGGGCGGTAAGCGGGAAGTTGGAGCTTAAACACGACCCAATAGTAAAAATGTCTTGACAAGCTCACGTCGGGCCTACGGCCTTCGGCCTTCGGCCCGCCGTTTCGCTTATCTAAGACATTTTCACTATTGGGTCGTGTTTAAGCTCCAACTTCCCCCTCTCGTGTGACGCTTCGGGCCTTCGGCCCTACGCGGAGCTCGGCCTTCGGCCTTCGCGAGCCTTGACGCTCCGCCGTCGGGCCTTCGGCCCGCCGGCTTCGCTTATTAAGACACTTGGGGAAAGTTGGTTCTGCTTTGGGCGGTAAGCGGGAAGTTGGAGCTTAAACACGACCCAATAGTAAAAATGTCTTGACAAGCTCACGTCGGGCCTACGGCCTTCGGCCTTCGGCCCGCCGTTTCGCTCGTCTAAGACATTTTCACTATTGGGTCGTGTTTAAGCTCCAACTTCCCCCTCTCGTGTGACGCTTCGGGCCTTCGGCCCTACGCGGAGCTCGGCCTTCGGCCTTCGCTATCCTTGACGCTCCGCCGTCGGGCCTTCGGCCCGCCGGCTTCGCTTATTAAGACACTTGGGGAGGGTTGGTTCTGCTTTGGGCGGTAAGCGGGAAGTTGGAGCTTAAACACGACCCAATAGTAAAAATGTCTTGACAAGCTCACGTCGGGCCTACGGCCTTCGGCCTTCGGCCCGCCGTTTCGCTCGTCTAAGACATTTTTACTATTGGGTCGTGTTTAAGCTCCAACTTCCCCCTCTCGTGTGACGCTTCGGGCCTTCGGCCCTACGCGGAGCTCGGCCTTCGGCCTTCGCAAACCTTGACGCTTTGCCGTCGGGCCTTCGGCCCGCCGGCTTCGCTTATTAAGACAGTTGACTTGGTAGAACGCTTGGGAGCACTGCATTCACGCAGCTCGGCCTTCGGCCTCGCTTTAAATTACTTGGGGTTGGCACGCTTGGGAGTCGGGGTGAAGGCTCCGGGCCTTCGGCCCTCCGCCGGGGTCGGCCTTCGGCCTCCCGGCCCGAAGCTCGCCCTTCGGGCTCGCTTAACACACTTTTTGTATAGGATTTTGCTTTGTTCGACCTTAACGCAGCTCGGCCTTCGGCCTCGCCCAAAATTACTGGGGTTTATGCACGCCTGGCCATTCGGGGTGAAGCTCCGGGCCTGACGGCCCGTCGCGGGGTCGGCCTTCGGCCTCCCGGCCTGAAGCTCGCCCTTCGGGCTCGCTTCACCTACTCGAAAATTTGACTTTGCCCCTGTCCGCCGTCATTTTGGATTTTTCCAAAAAATTTTTTCGACATACTAATCTTGGGCCCCGAGGCTCGCCGCATGCCAAATCTCAGCGCGCTCGGACCAACTTGAAAAAAAAAAAAAAAAAAAGTCGGCCATTTTGAAAATTTTTAAATGCAGTCGAACTTCTCTCGGGGCCCTCTATGACATTTGGTCGAGCACCCCCCACCTATCTAGCACCGTTTAAAAGTTACCATACAAAAAAAAAGTGGCCATTTTTTCCGCCATTTTGAATTTTTTCCAAATTTTTTTTTTCCATACCAATCTAGGGGACCCCGAGATTCCGTGACCGAAATTTCAGCGCGCTAGGACCATTTTGAAAATTGGCCGCCATTTTGAATCCGCCATTTTGAAAA
Organism: Cydia strobilella; assembly: GCF_947568885.1. NCBI lineage: Eukaryota > Metazoa > Arthropoda > Insecta > Lepidoptera > Tortricidae > Cydia > Cydia strobilella. The sequence goes on along the minus strand of NC_086045.1, from coordinate 22,971,998 downwards.
AAAAATGGCGGCTTCAGAAACTGCCCAGGGTCCTCTATGACATTTGGTCGAGCACCCCCCCACTAAGTCTTACCGTTTAGCCGGGCCGTCCAACATTTTTGTCGTCTTCCACTTGTCCAAAAAATCCATATTTTTCTGGACCTACAAATTCCGCCCTCTATACAAAACTTTTTTTTTTTTTGGTCCAACCCTTCTAGTTTCCAAATAAAAGTGGTACATGAGAAATGAGTCGTAATGTAGCTATATATATTATTAACTAGTTTTTTGCGCGGTGCGCGGGGCCCGAGGGCCCCGCGGTCATCGTGTTGTTGTTGTTGTTGTTGTTGTTGTTTTGTTGTTGGTCTTGTTGTTGTTGTTGGTCTTGTTGTTTTGGTGCTGTAGTTGTTGTTATTGGTGCTGTAGTTGTTGAGGTGTTGTTGTTGGTGCTGTTGTTGATGTGTTGTTGTTGTTGGTGCTGTTGTTGATGTGTAGTTGTTGTTGTTGCTGTTGTTGGTGCAGTAGTTTTGTTTTCCAATGGAAAAAGTAATAAAGTTGTACTTTTGGTAGAAAGAAAAGATCCGCATGCGAGCACTTCATACCCGCAGCTCGGCCTTCGGCCTCGCGTGCTTGGGAATTCGTAAGGGACGCTTCGGGCCTTCGGCCCTACGCGGAGCTCGGCCTTCGGCCTTCGCTGGGTTTCGAAGCTCAGCGTCGGGCCTTCGGCCCGCCGCTTCGCTTATTAAAACACTTGGAGGGTTGGTTCTGCTTTGGGCGGTAAGCGGGAAGTTGGAGCTTAAACACGACCCAATAGTAAAAATGTCTTGACAAGCTCACGTCGGGCCTACGGCCTTCGGCCTTCGGCCCGCCGTTTCGCTCGTCTAAGACATTTTCACTATTGGGTCGTGTTTAAGCTCCAACTTCCCCCTCTCGTGTGACGCTTCGGGCCTTCGGCCCTACGCGGAGCTCGGCCTTCGGCCTTCGCTAGCCTCGACGCTTCGCCGTCGGGCCTTCGGCCCGCCGGCTTCGCTTATTAAGACACTTGGGGAGGGTTGGTTCTGCTGTGGGCGGTAAGCGGGAAGTTGGAGCTTAAACACGACCCAATAGTAAAAATGTCTTGACAAGCTCACGTCGGGCCTACGGCCTTCGGCCTTCGGCCCGCCGTTTCGCTTGTCTAAGACATTTTCACTATTGGGTCGTGTTTAAGCTCCAACTTCCCCCTCTCGTGTGACGCTTCGGGCCTTCGGCCCTACGCGGAGCTCGGCCTTCGGCCTTCGCGAGCCTTGACGCTCCGCCGTCGGGCCTTCGGCCCGCCGGCTTCGCTTATTAAGACACTTGGGGAGGGTTGGTTCTGCTTTGGGCGGTAAGCGGGAAGTTGGAGCTTAAACACGACCCAATAGTAAAAATGTCTTGACAAGCTCACGTCGGGCCTACGGCCTTCGGCCTTCGGCCCGCCGTTTCGCTCGTCTAAGACATTTTCACTATTGGGTCGTGTTTAAGCTCCAACTTCCCCCTCTCGTGTGACGCTTCGGGCCTTCGGCCCTACGCGGAGCTCGGCCTTCGGCCTTCGCAAACCTTGACGCTTTGCCGTCGGGCCTTCGGCCCGCCGGCTTCGCTTATCAAGACAGTTGACTTGGTAGAACGCTTGGGAGCACTGCATTCACGCAGCTCGGCCTTCGGCCTCGCTTTAAATTACTTGGGGTTGGCACGCTTGGGAGTCGGGGTGAAGGCTCCGGGCCTTCGGCCCTCCGCCGGGGTCGGCCTTCGGCCTCCCGGCCCGAAGCTCGCCCTTCGGGCTCGCTTAACACACTTTTTGTATAGGATTTTGCTTTGTTCGACCTTAACGCAGCTCGGCCTTCGGCCTCGCCCAAAATTACTGGGGTTTATGCACGCCTGGCCATTCGGGGTGAAGCTCCGGGCCTGACGGCCCGTCGCGGGGTCGGCCTTCGGCCTCCCGGCCTGAAGCTCGCCCTTCGGGCTCGCTTAACCTACTCGAAAATTTGACTTTGCCCCTGTCCGCCGCCATTTTGGATTTTTCCAAAAAATTTTTTCGACATACTAATCTCGGGTCCCGAGGCTCGCCGCATGCCAAATCTCAGCGCGCTCGGACCAACTTGAAAAAAAAAAAAAAAAAAGTCGGCCATTTTGAAAAATTTTAAATGCAGTCGTACTTGTCTCGGGGCCCTCTATGACATTTGGTCGAGCACCCCCCACCTATCTAGCACCGTTTAAAAGTTACCATACAAAAAAAAGTGGCCATTTTTTCCGCCATTTTGAATTTTTTCCAAATTTTTTTTTTCCATACCAATCTAGGGGACCCCGAGATTCCGTGACCGAAATTTCAGCGCGCTAGGACCATTTTGAAAATCGGCCGCCATTTTGAATCCGCCATTTTGAAAAAAAAATGGTGGCTTCAAAAACTGCCCAGGGTCCTCTATGACATTTGGTCGAGCACCCCCCACCTAGCTCTCACCGTTTGGCCGGGCCGTCCGACATTTTTTGACCCAGGAGCCGAATCCAAAAATCCATATTTTTCTGGACCTACATTTTTTGAACCCTATACAATACTTTTTTTTTTTTCGGTGTAACCCTTTTAGTTTCCAAATAAAAGTGGTACATGAGAAATGAGTGGTTTTGTAGCTATATATATTATTAACTAGTTTTTTGCGCGGTGCGCGGGGCCCGAGGGCCCCGCGGTCATCGTGTTGTTGTTGTTTGTGCTGTTGTTTTTGGTGTTGTTGTGTTTGGTGTTGTTGTTTTGGTGCTGTTGTTGGTCTTGTTGTTTTTGGTGCTGTTGTTTTGGTGCTGTTGTTTTTGGTGCTGTAGTTGTTGAGGTGTTGTTGTTGGTGCTGTTGTTGTTGTGTTGTTGTTGTGTTGTTGTTGTTGGTGCAGTAGTTTTGTTTTCCAATGGAAAAAAGTAATAAAGTTGTACTTTTGGTAGAAAGAAAAGATCCGCATGCGAGCACTTCATACCCGCAGCTCGGCCTTCGGCCTCGCGTGCTTGGGAATTCGTAAGGGACGCTTCGGGCCTTCGGCCCTACGCGGAGCTCGGCCTTCGGCCTTCGCTGGGTTTCGAAGCTCAGCGTCGGGCCTTCGGCCCGCCGCTTCGCTTATTAAAACACTTGGATGGTTGGTTTTGATTTAGGCGGTAAGCGGGAAGTTGGAGCTTAAACACGACCCAATAGTAAAAATGTCTTGACAAGCTCACGTCGGGCCTACGGCCTTCGGCCTTCGGCCCGCCGTTTCGCTGGTCTAAGACATTTTCACTATTGGGTCGTGTTTAAGCTCCAACTTCCCCCTCTCGTGTGACGCTTCGGGCCTTCGGCCCTACGCGGAGCTCGGCCTTCGGCCTTCGCGAGCCTTGACGCTCCGCCGTCGGGCCTTCGGCCCGCCGGCTTCGCTTATTAAGACACTTGGGGAGGGTTGGTTCTGCTTTGGGCGGTAAGCGGGAAGTTGGAGCTTAAACACGACCCAATAGTAAAAATGTCTTGACAAGCTCACGTCGGGCCTACGGCCTTCGGCCTTCGGCCCGCCGTTTCGCTCGTCTAAGACATTTTCACTATTGGGTCGTGTTTAAGCTCCGACTTCCCCCTCTCGTGTGACGCTTCGGGCCTTCGGCCCTACGCGGAGCTCGGCCTTCGGCCTTCGCAAGCCTTGACGCTCCGCCGTCGGGCCTTCGGCCCGCCGGCTTCGCTTATTAAGACACTTGGGGAGGGTTGGTTCTGCTTTGGCCGGTAAGCGGGAAGTTGGAGCTTAAACACGACCCAATCGTAAAAATGTCTTGACAAGCTCACGTCGGGCCTACGGCCTTCGGCCTTCGGCCCGCCGTTTCGCTCGTCTAAGACATTTTCACTATTGGGTCGTGTTTAAGCTCCAACTTCCCCCTCTCGTGTGACGCTTCGGGCCTTCGGCCCTACGCGGAGCTCGGCCTTCGGCCTTCGCTAGCCTCGACGCTTCGCCGTCGGGCCTTCGGCCCGCCGGCTTCGCTTATCAACACAGTTGACTTGGTAGAACGCTTGGGAGCACTGCATTCACGCAGCTCGGCCTTCGGCCTCGCTTTAAATTACTTGGGGTTGGCACGCTTGGGAGTCGGGGTGAAAGCTCCGGGCCTTCGGCCCTCCGCCGGGGTCGGCCTTCGGCCTCCCGGCCCGAAGCTCGCCCTTCGGGCTCGCTTAACACACTTTTTGTATAGGATTTTGCTTTGTTCGTCCTTAACGCAGCTCGGCCTTCGGCCTCGCCCAAAATTACTGGGGTTTGGGCACGCCTGGCCATTCGGGGTGAAGCTCCGGGCCTGACGGCCCGTCGCGGGGTCGGCCTTCGGCCTCCCGGCCTGCAGCTCGCCCTTCGGGCTCGCTTAACCTACTCGAAAATTTGACTTTGCCTCTGTCCGCCGCCATTTTGGATTTTTCCAAAAAATTTTTTCGACATACTAATCTCGGGCCCCGAGGCTCGCCGCATGCCAAATCTCAGCGCGCTCGGACCAACTTGAAAAAAAAAAAAAAAAAAAGTCGGCCATTTTGAAAATTTTTAAATGCAGTCGTACTTCTCTCGGGGCCCTCTATGACATTTGGTCGAGCACCCCCCACCTATCTAGCACCGTTTAAAAGTTACCATACAAAAAAAAAGTGGCCATTTTTTCCGCCATTTTGGATTTTTTCAAAAAAATTTTTTTCCATACCAATCTAGGGGACCCCGAGATTCCGTGACCGAAATTTCAGCGCGCTAGGACCATTTTGAAAATTGGCCGCCATTTTGAATCCGCCATTTTGAAAAAAAAATGGCGGCTTCAGAAACTGCCCAGGGTCCTCTATGACATTTGGTCGAGCACCCCCCCACTAAGTCTTACCGTTTCGGCGTGCTCTTATGCGGAATCCTCGTCTTCCACTTGTCCAAAAAATCCATATTTTTCTGGACCTACATTTTTTGAACCCTATACAATACTTTTTTTTTTTTCGGTGTAACCCTTCTAGTTTCCAAATAAAAGGCGTATATTAGAAATGAGTGGGGATGTAGCTATATATATTATTAACTAGTTTTTTGCGCGGTGCGCGGGGCCCGAGGGCCCCGCGGTCATCGTGTTGTTGTTGTTTGTGCTGTTGTTTTTGGTGTTGTTGTGTTTGGTGTTGTTGTTTTGGTGCTGTTGTTGGTCTTGTTGTTTTTGGTGCTGTTGTTTTGGTGCTGTTGTTTTTGGTGCTGTAGTTGTTGAGGTGTTGTTGTTGGTGCTGTTGTTGTTGTGTTGTTGTTGTGTTGTTGTTGTTGGTGCAGTAGTTTTGTTTTCCAATGGAAAAAAGTAATAAAGTTGTACTTTTGGTAGAAAGAAAAGATCCGCATGCGAGCACTTCATACCCGCAGCTCGGCCTTCGGCCTCGCGTGCTTGGGAATTCGTAAGGGACGCTTCGGGCCTTCGGCCCTACGCGGAGCTCGGCCTTCGGCCTTCGCTGGGTTTCGAAGCTCAGCGTCGGGCCTTCGGCCCGCCGCTTCGCTTATTAAAACACTTGGATGGTTGGTTTTGATTTAGGCGGTAAGCGGGAAGTTGGAGCTTAAACACGACCCAATAGTAAAAATGTCTTGACAAGCTCACGTCGGGCCTACGGCCTTCGGCCTTCGGCCCGCCGTTTCGCTGGTCTAAGACATTTTCACTATTGGGTCGTGTTTAAGCTCCAACTTCCCCCTCTCGTGTGACGCTTCGGGCCTTCGGCCCTACGCGGAGCTCGGCCTTCGGCCTTCGCGAGCCTTGACGCTCCGCCGTCGGGCCTTCGGCCCGCCGGCTTCGCTTATTAAGACACTTGGGGAGGGTTGGTTCTGCTTTGGGCGGTAAGCGGGAAGTTGGAGCTTAAACACGACCCAATAGTAAAAATGTCTTGACAAGCTCACGTCGGGCCTACGGCCTTCGGCCTTCGGCCCGCCGTTTCGCTCGTCTAAGACATTTTCACTATTGGGTCGTGTTTAAGCTCCGACTTCCCCCTCTCGTGTGACGCTTCGGGCCTTCGGCCCTACGCGGAGCTCGGCCTTCGGCCTTCGCAAGCCTTGACGCTCCGCCGTCGGGCCTTCGGCCCGCCGGCTTCGCTTATTAAGACACTTGGGGAGGGTTGGTTCTGCTTTGGCCGGTAAGCGGGAAGTTGGAGCTTAAACACGACCCAATCGTAAAAATGTCTTGACAAGCTCACGTCGGGCCTACGGCCTTCGGCCTTCGGCCCGCCGTTTCGCTCGTCTAAGACATTTTCACTATTGGGTCGTGTTTAAGCTCCAACTTCCCCCTCTCGTGTGACGCTTCGGGCCTTCGGCCCTACGCGGAGCTCGGCCTTCGGCCTTCGCTAGCCTCGACGCTTCGCCGTCGGGCCTTCGGCCCGCCGGCTTCGCTTATCAACACAGTTGACTTGGTAGAACGCTTGGGAGCACTGCATTCACGCAGCTCGGCCTTCGGCCTCGCTTTAAATTACTTGGGGTTGGCACGCTTGGGAGTCGGGGTGAAAGCTCCGGGCCTTCGGCCCTCCGCCGGGGTCGGCCTTCGGCCTCCCGGCCCGAAGCTCGCCCTTCGGGCTCGCTTAACACACTTTTTGTATAGGATTTTGCTTTGTTCGTCCTTAACGCAGCTCGGCCTTCGGCCTCGCCCAAAATTACTGGGGTTTGGGCACGCCTGGCCATTCGGGGTGAAGCTCCGGGCCTGACGGCCCGTCGCGGGGTCGGCCTTCGGCCTCCCGGCCTGCAGCTCGCCCTTCGGGCTCGCTTAACCTACTCGAAAATTTGACTTTGCCTCTGTCCGCCGCCATTTTGGATTTTTCCAAAAAATTTTTTCGACATACTAATCTCGGGCCCCGAGGCTCGCCGCATGCCAAATCTCAGCGCGCTCGGACCAACTTGAAAAAAAAAAAAAAAAAAAGTCGGCCATTTTGAAAATTTTTAAATGCAGTCGTACTTCTCTCGGGGCCCTCTATGACATTTGGTCGAGCACCCCCCACCTATCTAGCACCGTTTAAAAGTTACCATACAAAAAAAAAGTGGCCATTTTTTCCGCCATTTTGGATTTTTTCAAAAAAATTTTTTTCCATACCAATCTAGGGGACCCCGAGATTCCGTGACCGAAATTTCAGCGCGCTAGGACCATTTTGAAAATTGGCCGCCATTTTGAATCCGCCATTTTGAAAAAAAAATGGCGGCTTCAGAAACTGCCCAGGGTCCTCTATGACATTTGGTCGAGCACCCCCCCACTAAGTCTTACCGTTTCGGCGTGCTCTTATGCGGAATCCTCGTCTTCCACTTGTCCAAAAAATCCATATTTTTCTGGACCTACATTTTTTGAACCCTATACAATACTTTTTTTTTTTTCGGTGTAACCCTTCTAGTTTCCAAATAAAAGGCGTATATTAGAAATGAGTGGGGATGTAGCTATATATATTATTAATGTAATAATAGTAGGTAGACGGACATTTGACCCAAGCTACATTTGACCCCTATGAAAAAATCGCTTATGAGGCCGTAGTCGATTTTGGAGCAAAAATTTTAAATTGATAGATTTAGTCGTTGAAATTATACACGTTTTGTTACGTAATATCTAAATAACAAGTATTGGTTTCTATTAGCACGTCTTCTCATCTTGCCTTTTAATAATGAGGTCGCGAGCGTGCGTCACTGGTAATATATGAAAAGTAGGGGTAGTTTTTAAAAATTCATCAAAAATTTATGGTGGTAAATTATACAAATTGATGTATAAGAATAGTTTCAGCAAATGTTGTAGATTGTTTAAGTATCAAAATTATGTTGAAATTAAGTCGATTTTTAGAGAAATTGTCACTTGTTTTGAAGTAATTTCTGGAGAAAATTAATTTCGTCTAACTTTCATTTACACTACTTCAAAGTCATAATAATAAAAATGTAGTCTGATAAACGTCAAATACAGGATATGTGTAATACAAAATTACCATGTTTAGCCGTCCAAACTTTACGAAATTTACAAATAAGAGCGACAAAATCAGTGCTTTACGCGCGTTTACCTAAACGTCCATCAGTAAAGCCAACATTACTAATTTAGCAAGTCTGTTTTCAAAAAATTGATCTGATAAAAGGTAAGATAAGAAGACGTGCTAATAGAAACCCGTACTTGTTATTTCAATAAGGTAACAAAAGGTGTACAATTTCACCGACTAAATCTATCAATTTTACATTTTTGCGACTAAAATCGACACCGGCCTCTTATGCTTGCTCTTGCACCTAATATATAAATCTAGATTCCAATACTAGCTGTCGATAACAGAATAAGCTTTAGAAATGCCTCTTTTTAAAATAAATTAGTCACCCAGTTCGGGAAAATCTTGCTGAAAAACCTATCAGATTTGTTAAATAAAGTAAAGTTTTGTTATTCAATACGAGTATGTTTGTTCCTCACAGGTTTGAGAGCCGGCCAACTTCACGCCAAGGTCGTGCTATCCATGATCCTGTCCAAGCTCCTGCTGGTCAGAATTTTGTTGTACTTCTGGTGAACTGTCGAAGTGCACCAGAATTCCGACCAGCATGAGCTTGATCCTCGGTCCGCCTTAACCGCAGCCGCGCACGGTTTGCCCATGGAGTTCAAGAGGATAGAGAAGGAATCCATCAAGACGGTCGGACCTGGAACGCTTTGACACGGTATTTCATATGTAGAAATTGTAGAAATATAAAAGTCCTATCTATCTTATGAAATGTAGATGTCTAGTAAGTTAAGTGATTAATTGTATCTAACATAGTTTTAAGATCCTGCATGTAGTTCCTGTATGGTCGACTAACCTGTTATGGATTTATGTGGTCCGGAATAAATGATTTTTATTTTATTTTTTATTTTTTCTATGCTCCTGAAAGTTGAGGATATTGAAGCCTTACTTACGGTCACTGAAGTTTTGGTTGTAATCTATTACTTACATTTGGGCTGTACAGACGGAATCAAACAGTGAGTGGCCAAATATATCGCGACAACTCCTTATGCCCATGGTAACTAAAGTGTGCTGATGGAGTGTGTGTGTGTGTGGATGTCAATTATTATTTGTAGCTGTCTACGTCAAAATTGTGAGTAATTGTTTGTCAATGATCTTATCTTTTGGAAATGTATGCTATTGTATATATTAGTTGCTGCGAATCGGCTTTTATAGTCTCCTTGTAAATGCCATGTAAATGTAAATCAATTATTTATTCTTATCATTCTGTTACCTATTTTACAATTTATTAAATGTTGTTATAATTAAATCAACAAATAATTGTTTTAAACATTGACCTCGCATTGAGACATCACTTGGGTCTAATTTAAAATTCCCTAAAGTTGTAACAATCATAACTAATGCAAGAAATACAGCAACCTGTATCAATTTCCATATCCATCCATTTTAACCTGGATAGGTTAGTTAGGTTTGTTTCGTCCCTCAGAGCGAAAGTAGAAGCCCCGCGAGAGCGGGGCATCGTCGACTGGTTACCAGCTCGTAACTACTTAAATACACGAAGGGCCTACACCTAACCTATCCAGATTAAAAATAACTAACGTACACGGTCCACCGCTTTACTATCAGTTCCATTCACTCGCAAAAAATATGTAAACAACAAATTTTTAGCAAGAGCATGCAATATATACAATAAGAAATATTCACACATTGATTCGTTCCAGCATAGGTGTAATAGATTTGTTTCTGTCATCAAACAAAATAAAAAAATATAAAAAATGGCAAATTTCGTTAACTCGTAGCTAGTAATAAAATTGTAATCTTGTGTTGTATTGTTATGAATGTTATGATTGTTATTGTAATTGTACCTATTTGATTTCAAATTCTAAATTGAAAATTGTGCTTGTTATTTTCCAAATTCTAATTATGCTTGTTATATTTTTAATCGTGCTCGTGGAATATTACTCAATGTTATTGTTAAATTCAACTTTAAATTCAAAATACCTAATAATTGTACTTTTTTTTTTCGGAGCAAAGGAATTTTGTATTAACTATAAGTGGAAACTCTTTTGGCCTATGTTCTTACTATATCTTTTACCTTATTGTATTATTATGTGCTGTATGTTTCCCAAATAAATAAAATAAAATAAAAATTAAACTATCTTATGATTCCCACTATATGGGTCTAGGGGACCCTAGCGACATCTACCGTAAGAGTGTTACACTTCTTAAACGGCCACCGGAGTTCCAAGTCATATTGGAAATTCACCAGAGGCCGTGAGTTCAAGTCTCACCCAAGGCAGTAATTTTTCCACTTTTAAATTAATTCTAAGCTTAATAGCATCGATCGCAGACGTTTCTGCTTGTTAAAAATTTATTTAGAATGGGTAGAACATCGTAACTGGTGAATTTCCAATATGACTTGGAACTCCGGTGGCCGTTTAAGAAGTGTAACACTCTTACGGTAGATGTCGCTAGGGTCCCCTAGACCCATATAGTGGGAAGATTTGCTGACTATGGATGAGGTCTTGGTGGCTCAGTTGGCAGAGCGCTGGAGTATCGATCCAGAGGCCGTGAGTTCAAGTCTCACCCAAGGCGGTAATTTTTCCACTTTTAAATTTATTCTAAGCTTAATAGCATCGATCGCAGACGTTTCTGCTTGTTAAAAATTATCTTATGATTATTATGAAGTCTGTTTTTTAATGCGGATGCGGATAATAAACCCATTCCCATAATTACATATGGCGGATAAGCACTAAAGTCCTTTAAAGCAATAGAATAGTTATAGGTAACTACCTCGTCACTTCCCTCGCTGTCGTCATACGCCACCTGCCCATCCGCGCCTCCGTCATACAACGCGAACAGCTGTTCCTCGCGCAGTCGCGGGCCCATCCTCTTCACATGTCCATCTCGGTTGCACACCTGACACACGTAAGCCTTAAATTTGCACGTGTTAGAGTCATGTCTGCCGCCGCACGCCTTGCAGCCAGCTGCGCCGCCGTGCGCGCCGCGCCCGCGGCCGGCGCCCGGCGCCTGCGCCTGCCCAACCTCGCGTAGCCCCCGTGACTCTCCGTCCCCCGGCGGCTTCTCCGTGACCGTAGCTCCCTCGCCCCCTGCTCGAGGCCACCTGGTAGACACCCGTGCTTCCTCCATGGTTGTCTACACGCTTTTCCATAATCGCCTATTCCGTCTCGGCCGAATCTATCGTTACGGCTAATTTGTATGCTTTCTCGAACGTGATCTCCTGTACAACAAAACTTCCGTGAGACACAGACATATTAAACATATTAATAACGGGTCACTCACGTATTTTAAGTCGAAACCGCTCGACATGTTTCACTCTGTACCGAGTAGCGTCATCAGGAGCTTGCGTCTACGGTGACGGACCGGCGCAGACCGCGATTAATATGTTTAATATGTGATCTCCTCTTCTGCGAATAGTCGCTGCCGTATAACATCCTTCGATAAACCGCGCAAACAAATTGGTGGTGGTTTTGGTCTTCCGACACGTCTTGATGAGCAATTAGGAGAGCAGTACCCAAGATGGAGCTGATGCTGAACCCTGGCTGTACCTAGTGGAACGCTGGTTTGGTGCAACATAGGTACACGCTGTTTTGGTCTTCCGACACGTCTTGATGAGCAATTAGGAGACCAGTACCCAAGATGGAGCTGATGCTGAACCCTGGCTGTACCTAGTGGAACGCAGGTTTGGTGCAACATAGGCACACGCTGTTTTGGTCTTCCGACACGTCTTGATGAGCAATTAGGAGAGCAGTACCCAAGATGGAGCTGATTCTGAACCCTGGCTGTACCTAGTGGAACTCTGGTTTCGTGCAACATAGGCACACGCTGTTTTGGTCTTCCGACACGTCTTGATGAGCAATTAGGAGAGCAGTACCCAAGATGGAGCTGATGCTGAACCTTGGCTATACCTAGTGGAACTCAGGTTTGGTGCAATATAGGCACACGCTGTTTTAGTCTTCTGACACGTCTTGATGAGCAAATGGGAGAGCAGTACCTAAGATAGAGCTGATGATGAACCCTGGCTTTACTTAGTGGACTCAGGTTCATTAATTGTTATCAGATATTTATTGTTTCCCCATAAAAACTTCCACCCCCTTTTAACCCCCAGTACCTACTGCATGTTAAACGTGTGGTAGCTCTGGTCAGGTGCCTGCTTCATCTGGCAGCCCTCCAGGTGTTCCAGGTCTTGAAGAACTTAACCTGCCTACAGCATACTCTACCAACTTCAGATTAAAGGAGTTTTACCCCTGATCCAATGCGTCCAGCAGCACTCCAGGTGTTCCAGATCTTGAGTTTTCCCCATCATACTTTACCAGCGGCACGTTGAGCGAGTGTTACCCCTGACCCTTTGCACCCAGAAGCACTCCAGGTTCTCCAGGTCTTGAGCAGTATTTATCGTACACTACCAACAACACGTTGAGCGAGTGTTAAAAGAGTGGAGAAGAGAAGAGGATGACTGGAAATAAAAATTATTATACACCATTCCCAACAATTAAGACTATCTCCATAATATCAAATTCCATCCAAATCGGTTTTATTGGATCCCATACAAATTTCCATTACCCCCCCCCCTCCCCGTTTCTGGGGTAAAACCTATCCTATGTCCTTCCCCAGGACTCAAACTATGTCCATACCTCATACCCCTTAAAGGGTGAGTTCTTGAATAAAAAGTATTCTATGTCCTTCCCCGGGAAAACTATCTGTATACCAAATTTCAACAAAAGGCTAGTTTCCCCTCTGGGTTGGAACGTTGGAAAGTCAGATGGCAGTCGCTTTCGTAAAAACTAGTGCCTACGCCAATTCTCGGGATTAGTTGCCAAGCGGACCCCAGCAGACTTCCATGAGCCGTGGCAAAAAGGCTGGGATAACGCGAGCAAGATGATTATATATATATATATATGTATATATATACCTTACCTTACATTATATACATTACCTTAGTGCAAATCATTATCATCATGCTATATAATTTGTATGTATTATATGAATACATAGGTAAATTGTTAAGAGTAATAAACGATTATATCAAATTTACCGAAAGTTTTATTTTAACCTAAATAAAGTTATAAGGTGACGCATAATGTTGCGAAAGTATCAATACTGTTTAGGCGGTGGCGTTATTTCAAGCAGCGGCCGGCGTTCGGTTACTGTGTAAAAGTCGTATCTTCGCGCGTTTTCAAATCGACTACGGGCTCTTAAACTTTCCTGCAATGAGTCCGCGGCCAAATTGCAAGTCATTGACATTTTCTTCAACGTCGCGACATACTCAGCTATGCTCTCATCACTTGCCTCACGTCGTTGTCGGAATTTGAACCTTTTTCTACTAATACACTCGGTTTAGGTTGCAAGTGCGATTTCATAATGGCCTTCAACTGACCAAAAGTCTTTGTTACCGGGCGCGCCGGCGTACACAAATTAACCATAAGTTCATACGCGTCACTGCCTATCACCGTAATTAAAGTAGCCACTTTAACCGTGTCACTCACTGTATTAGCTATAAAATATTGTTCCAAACGCTCTACATATAAGTCCCAACAATACCTATATTTGTTCATATCGAAAGGGGCTATTTTTCCGACTGCGGCTCATGGGAAGACCTAGCAACAAACCGCGCTGAGTGGAGGAACAGCCTGTTAAGAGGTCGCGAAACCCACGATAGGTCCTGGTTAAAAGACTTGGCCCGAAAACGCGCAATAAGACACATGCGCGATGAGGGTCGCCTCGCTGTGGAACCTCAATGTACTTTTGCTTGTTATAGATGTGGACGATTGTGCCGTTCAAGGATCGGGTTATTTAGCCACGAGCGACGCTGTCGCTAGATAACACAACTCATGGATGCTGCTTAAATCATCTGTAAAGATGGACAAGGCCTAATGATGATGATGATCTTTCCGACTGCCATTATTACTGTTTTTTTTACCGCAATTAACTAAACCACATCACTACAATGTTCCACACGTAGATCACAGTCCCGTCGCCACTGTTAGATATGCCTTCAGAGCAGGATATAGATAAGAGCTGATGAGACCAATAAAACACGTCCGTTCGGCATAGGATTTATTTCGAGAGAAAGTAATAAACCTACCCACATTCAGTCGGCGCCTAATTACTTAATCTACCCACATATGTCACAGTATTCGCGTCAAAAAATCAAATGGATTGATCGCGTCCGCTCCGCGCCGCTCCGCGCCGCTCCGCGCCGTTTCGCCATCGCGTCAAGATCGCTCACTCACCTAGGACACTTACATAGGTAAAAACGGTTTGTTTCTTTCGCGCCGCATCGCGCCGCCTGACGTTCGCGTGCAAATCGCGCCGCACGTAGGGTCGTAGGACACTTCTATGGGTATCAAATTCGCTTCGCGTTCGCGCGTCGATCGCCTACGTAAGACGCTACGTAAGATAGATTTCCAAGTAGGTACTCTTATTATTATTACGAACAAAATACACTAGATATATATAAAAAAATATATTATAAGACATTCTTAATTTTGTACACAGATTGATTAAGTCCCACAGTAAGCCCAATAAGGCTTGTGTTGCGGGTACTCAGCGGGGATATATAATATACCTGTCAGCGGAATGTTTACGGTCGCCTTCCACGCCCTTGGCTTTATTTATTTTATCATTAAAAAATACAGAACATTTTTAAATTCCATAAAATATGTAAATGCTGATTGCCTGCTGCGGGGCTTTCCGATGTTTGCACTACAATTAAGCACAATTTTCACTTCAACCCGTTTCTTAAATTAATTAATAATGTCATTAAATATTTTCAACGAGTTAACATCGATGTATCTACCGCGTAAGTTGAGAAATGTTTGTTTGTTACTTATTAGTAAGTATTAGATACACGCAATTATTGTATTACGGTATTTTTTATGAGCTACTATAAAAACCCGAAAAGTAAAGCACTCGACTTAAGTGTTAATTGTGACTTAAGTGTTAAATGTATTCTATGGGAAAAAGGTGACACATTTGTACTAATAGATTCCACACCGGCGGCGCCGCATGCGCTGCTAGTATATCTTTATGTAGTGAAGTATAAAAGGCCTAGAAACTAACGTACAATTATTTTACGCCCTCGTTCTGCTTAAGGTATTGTACCTAGGTAGAACCAGGACCGACCAATTGGACTTAAATTATATATTTAGAGAAAGAAACTAGAACGAGCAAACCTAATACAAATAATCTTCGACCGAATAAATCAGACTTCAAAAACAGTTAAAAATTCCATTAAAATAATAGTATAATACCCTAGTGCAACTTATATTATAAGCAGGGACCGGCCCGCTATCCCTTTTAGCATATAAGCGTGCTAATTTAAGTCGTCTACCTTGTTCATAAAGCACACATTACTTCGAATCCGAGCGATCGTCGGCGGCGACGGCGGCGTTCTTTGACTAGGCACGTATTTTCTTTCCTTTTCATACACTAACGTAGATATATACTAATCCTGTCTCTTTCACGCAAAGGGAAACCTTTATAAAAAGCGCTTAAAGAAAAGGGTAACCCTTATTAAGAGCTGGCCTTATTTTTGGTTAGCTTTTGGTATGAATGGGCTTGCAGTTCAAAAGGGAAAGTCTTTCAATGTGTTAGCCGTGTTTAAGTGTCGCCCATTGAAAGGGTTTTATCGCGGAAAGGGTTGTCCGGTCCCTGCTTATAACAACAATCACATTAGCCCAAAGACAGCTGGGATACGTTGTTAGAACTGTTAAACATTTTGTAGTCTTCATAATCAGTTCGCTTCACCTCACGAGCTTTCATAAACATATTATATATAGGTATATAGTACACAGTATACAAAGTCGCTTCCTACTGTCTGTCTGTCCCTATGTATGCTTAGATCTTTAAAACTACGCAACGGATTTTGATGCGGTATTTTTTATTAGATAGAGTGATTCAGGAGAAATGTTTAAGCATCGCACCCGTGCGAAGCCGGGACGTGTCGCTAGTTATATCAAACCATTATAACAAACAGAATGAATCGCCAAACATAAAATACTAGACGTTGTGAGGACCGACCATATTATTGCACTTTTAAATTCCAATCGTCAAGTACTTTACCTTTAACCTTTAATTTAAGCTTCCGTTCAGATTAAGACTGCAAAAGCGTTACTCCTGCAGTATGCTGCCGACTGCATTGCTGCCGCAAATGTCATAAAGTCTGGCGACAACATGGATTTTGACTAATGTCGCACCGCAATACTGCATGCAGGCAACGCTCGTGCAGTTAGAATCCGGTCGGTATATATCTTAACGGTTTCCTACTAATTAACTTTTCACATCACCTATTCGAAAAGGGGCTTTTTCTTCCCCGCTAGGAGGGATCAAAGTAGCACTTTTCTTCCCTGCTAAGGGGAATCAAAAGTAGCACTTTTCTGTTCTATGACATGATTTTTTTCTTTTTTGTATACAATATTTTTAAGGTTAAAATAATATTTTGGAACATAACAATTTCCTCATAGGTGATGTGAAAAACAGTATGTGTCACTTGGTAGCAAAATTATTTCCAACTTGGGCGTTAACACTTGAATCCCTCACTACGCTCAGGATTCTGTTTTAGAATCCCTCGCTACGCTTAGGATTCAATTATAGAATCCTTCGCTTCGTTCAGGATTCAATATACGCCCTCACCGTAAATATGTCATTTTGCTCCCTTGTGACACAATCTACTATTTCAGTTACCTACCTGTGGTCTGTATTTAAACATGGAGCGGTGGCGTACGTAAGTTGTGTGCTTTCGTTTTAAATACTTCAATAGCGATTTAAGACTTAAAGGGGCCCCACTGACTATCAGTCCGCCGGACGATATCGGCCTGTCAGTTGTTAGGAACTGTAAAATTTTTGTTCTAACTGACAGGCCTATATCGTCCGGCGGACTGATAGTCAGTGGGCTCCTTTAATAAGTAGATACTCTAAATGTGTCTAATTATGGCAATAGGGAAAATTTTCGTGGAAACTTTCTTATGACGAAAAACTTCATACCAAATATTTTAATGATTTATACTGTTTCATTATTTATTGGTAAGTAAGTACTGTTAATTGTCTGTTGTAGGTATAGTTTAGAGTACTCTGACTTGCCGACGATGGTAGCTAATGTCGCCGATCTGCTGAAGCACATGGGGTTGAACATCGACGGTAAAGTACGTGGTAAGTATATAATACCTACCTATACTTAACTACCTACTAGATGCAAACTACAACCCTCGGTCTGGGAGCGGAAGGCAGCGCAGCGGCCCGAGTGGCGGCGCCTCATTCACGATCGAATCACTGATTTCGAGACTGAACGCCGCAGTGAGCTCGACAGGAAACGAGATGAGCTTAAGGCTCGGCCGCCAACCTCGATTTGCTACAACTATGTAGGTGGTGCGCTGACGTGCCTAAAATCTGCTCGAGTATTTAGCAAGAAGATAGGGTACGTGAGCCACCTAAGGGCGCACCAGAGAGCGGATCAGCTACACGCTAATAACGCGAATTAAAAATTGCCTACTCCAGAGCACACAGTCGCTGTGGCCGAAATCGGTCAGGAGAGCATCAGTATTAGCCAAAATCGTGCAATGAAAAGCTAATAAATATTTGGACCACAAAATTATACATAAGTATATATATATAGTTAGGAATATATTCGGATAGTTATGTGTTTGTCTTCTAGCAAAGAGATATAACTAAAGTATTACAATATTCCCTAATTGTAATACTGTGATATAACTCCGTAATAGATGGATAGTTGGATACAGTATAAGGAAAAAACGTGCCTCGAAAATCACGAAAATTTGATTCTCGATCACATGGCGCCACTACCTTTGGCATACTCTCGTATAGAGGGCGTTGACGGTTTCGTTTGTTATTTAACATTTTTAACGCATATTAGTGAAAGGACATGGGTCGAAATCATATAAAAATAATTAATGCGAATAAAAAAATCATTTGCCAGGTATTTTAATACATTTTATCGTATTTATATAAATCTTCATTTTTAGTTTTAGTGGCAGTGAATTTACTGTGGTTACAAAATTTACTATGACAGTACCGCTCTATCCTATTATATCCTCTTGTCATCTAGTGATCCCCATATTATCGGTGATATGGACGGTGATAAGCGCGCTGCTGTACCTGTACGTGTACACGTTCTCGATCCTGTGGCACGTGTGCTGGCGCGGCACCGGCGACACCGTCGCGGACGCCGTGCTGCTGTCGCTGGCCTGCGCCAGCATGACTGGCCTTCTGAAGCTCTTCTTCCTGCACTTCACCAGGTATCGTCAGCTGGACGACTAAAATCTGATGGTTCATTTTCATTTCATTTATTGATTGTAAAGTCATGTACATACATTTTATAATTAGGGGGGGAGGGAAAGGAAGGGAAGGGAAGGGAAGAGAAGAGTATGACTTCGGGAATAACACTATGAGGTCCCAAGCGGCTTTAGCTCGGGCTTAGCTTTGCAATTACTTTCCACGTCGCGTTTCACGTCAACTACTGCGGCTGTGTCCTTGAGCCTATCCCCATGTTTTTTTGTTTATTTTGTTCTAGAAAACGCTTACAGAATACAATAATAAGCTATTTAAAGTTCGACGAGCGCCTTTGTGGCGAGAGCAGGATGTACCGGCGGCTGGTGAAGAATCTGCGCGTGATCAAAAAGCGAGGCTCGACAATATGGATTGTGCTCGTTGTCAACGGCATTTTCTACTGTTCTATGCCGCTTTTGCTGCCAGGGAGACATTTGATGGAGGATATGCATGTGATCTATGGTCAGTACCGAAACCGAAAGAGATTGGATACCGATCCAAGGTGATTTTTAGCTTATTTATATTAATTACTACCTAAATTTTTTCCGTTCAGGCCTGGAACCCATGTTCGAAACTCCAAACTACGAGATAGCTCACATCCTATCTTGGATCACTGTTATGCTGGTCGTGTACTGCTCCGGGGGCATCGACGTGCTCCTGATCACCCTCTCGGGCTACGTGGAGGCGCAGATGATCACCCTCAGCGACGAGATGCTAGATCTCTGGCCGGACGCGCAAGCGCTGACCTTCGAGGACGGTCAGGATGAACACAAACTAAGGGACCTGTACATTCAACAGCAACTGGAGTATATCGTCCAAGCACACGTCGCCAACTTAGCTCTCCTGCGGCTGACTGAAGGCATTTTCATCAACGCCATCGCCGTAGAATTTTGTTTACTAGGCGTGGCCATGATCGCAGAGTTGCTCGGTGGAATAGAGAACACGTATATTCAAATACCTTTCGCTTTCAGTCAGGTATCGATGGACTGTTTCATTGGACAGCGCCTCTTGGAAGCGAGTGAAAGGTTTAGTGAGGCGGTGTACGATTGTAAGTGGGAAAATTTTAATGCATCCAATATGAAAACGGTGCTGATGATTTTGAAAAATTCTCGGACGATGGTAATTTCGGCGGGGGGTGTCGCGGAGCTGCGGTACACCAGCTTGATGGCCATCATCAAGTCCATATACTCGGCCTACATGGCTCTGCAGTCTACGGTTGACTAAACATTTTAACTTTTTAAATTAATACTGCGGTTAGATACAAGCACAAGTTTGCAAATAGTATGTTTAGAAATTAAATTTAAACAAAAAATACATATATCGTAATTTATTTTTTCATGGAATAAATAACCTGGTAGGCACCTGGTAGTCAGGTTTTACCACACCAGCCACCAGCCATCAGCCACCAGCCACCGCCGCCGCCACCACCGCCGCCGCCGCCGCCGCCGCCGCCGCCACTGGTAAAGTCTCTCTTGATAGTTCAAAAACTGAGAAAGTTCCATTTTATCCACATGTGTAGCAAAGTAATCAAATGCAAATTTTTAGTAGATAGTTAAATTGTCTTATGTGGGCTGGTAGAATTGACTTTCCATTGTTTGATATTTTACAGTCAGATATTTTCCTTGCGGTGTGGTAAAAATTTTGCGTTTCACTCGTGGGTAAAATATGTTTAACCCTCGTGCCTTGAAACCCTAGCAACGCTCAAGATTCCACTTTTCGAACCACTCGTTACGCTCGTGGTTCAATTTTGGAATCTTTCACTTGCTCGGGTATCAATATTAGCACGAGAGGATCAACAACAATCATCCCTTGTAAAAGAAAAGACTGCCCCTATAACTGCGCCCTAATCCAGCATTGCAGTAAAGCACAGGTATCTTATCTGGGGGCACGGCAGTGCCCCCGCCAAGTCGTGCAAAACGAAGAGGCACGGCCGTACCATCCTTTTCTCGAAGCCACTCAGGCCATTTTCAACGTTCTGTAATTTTGTGATACCTAAAGCTAGAATCCTGAATTTTCAGTGACGTATAGAGCATAACAAGATTTAGATATATTCTCAATAACATGTAATTTGAACATGTAGTTTAAGAATTTATTCCAAGTCAAAGTTCCTTAGTTTTGTCACTGACACACTCACTCACGATCATCATAATTCTAAGGTACTTCTAGTTGACTCACAAGTTCCAAATTTGAAACGTAATTAGTTTTTACTACAGGGTCAAAATTTTTGAAAAAACTACACAAAATAAGTAGATCTTAACCTATAGATCACAGGAAAACCTATTAGAAATGTGCAGTCAAGCGTCAGTCAGACTTAATTAGTTAGTTTTTGATCCGACCCATACGGGTTTTCTAAAGACATTTCACTCACGTATCACATATAAAATTGTTTAAATTGTGTAATGTACGGAACCCTTGGAACGCGAGTCCGACTCGCACTTGGACTGTTTTTTTTTATAATATTGAATATAATTCTGAACGCACAAGTTGAGTCGATGCAATTTCCAAACGCAAAATCAGAAATGTCAACATTGTCAACAAAAATTTTGCATAATGTATTACTATATATTAATGTGTACAGATAGACTTATTTTTTCCCCTCACTAGCTCGGAAAGTTGTCTTTTATCCTTTAAAACAAGCGGGTAAAAACGCATTTTATCCACTATTGGGGAAAGTAATTTGACCTTGGATGGAGCGTGTTTAAGTAGCTTGACATAACAAAACGTAAAACGCTCATAATAATGTTTCTTTCGATATTATTTATCACTAAATAAATGGTTTGAGAATCTAATAAAAAATAACAGATTTAGCTTTAGGATTTTAAGTCATAAACCTTAAAATTCCATAAGAAACGTTTGTTTTTTAATAATGATGTTAAATCACAAGCACAAGCTAAGTCGATGCAATTTCAAAACGCATCACTGACATTTCATTCGTCAGAAATGTCAACATCGTCAACAATTTTTTTACTTAAAAACTTATCACGTAAAAATACAGAATTTCCAGAGTTTTTTGTTAATATATCGTAAAAAAATTAGTGATTCCAGTGATGAATATGTCTAACGCCTGTGGATGTTGCACTTTCCTCGCTATAGTGAGGTGAAAAGTTTTGTGTTACATACTGGTGCAAATGTATTTTAATTTTCGTGTTTCAATTCCACACTCGCGGGTAGAATACAACTTTGCACCCTTGTATAACAATAGTTATTTTCCCCTCACTAGCTCGGAAAGTTGTCTTTTAACCTTCAAAACAAGCGGGGAAAAACGCGTTTTATCCACTAGTGGGGAAAGTAATTTGACCTTGGATGGAGCGTGTTTAAGTAGCTTGACAGATAACAAAACGTAAAACGCTCATGATAATGGTTCGTTCGATATTAATTATCATTAAATAAATGGTTTGAGAATCTAATAAAAAATATCAAATTTAGCTTTATTTAATGATTTTAAGTCATAAACCTTAAAATTCCATAAGAAACGTTTGTTTTTTTATAATGATGTTAAATATAATGCTGAACGCACAAGTTGAGTCGATGCAATTTCAAAACGCATCGTTGACATTTCATACGTCAGAAATGTCAACATTGTCAACAAATTTTTTACTTAAAAACTTTTCTCACCGGACTTCCGGTTCGAGCGCCATCTTGATAGTTAGCATCGTGATTAATTACTTTGTTTTTTGCTTATTAATATTGTTTAAAGTGTAATATCGATAGCTTATTATACAGTAAACTAATGTGGTAGTGTGCAGTGAATGGAGAATTAATTTTGAAGCGCGTTTAACCACCATCTTGGAGTCAACGGCCGGTAGTCCACGTGCTTCTTGTAAAGACTAGCTATCGATTTACAAGAGCTAACAAATCACCGTACACTGTCTTGTACAACCGTAAAATTTTTGTCGTTTGTAAACCTCTCAATACCTTGATACTGGCGAAATAGTCCCACTGGGCTGAAGCCATAATTTTAAAAGAAGAAGAAGAAGAAGAAGAACTTTTCTCACCGACTCCGTAAAAATACACAACTTCCAGAGTTTTCTGTTATAATATCGTAAAAAATGAGTGATTCCAGTGATGAAGATGATCTAATGCCTGTGGATGTTGCACTTTCCTCGCTATAGTGAGGGGAAAAGTTTTGTGTTACACACGGGTGCAAATGTATTTTACTTCTCGTGTGTTGAAGCACTCGCTACGCTCAGGATTCTATTTTAGAACCACTCGCTTCGCTCGTGGTTCAACTATAGAATCCTTTCGCTTGCTCGTGTTTCAATTCTACACTCGCGGGTAAAATACAACTTTGCACCCTTGTATAACAAATAACTATTGTTATACAAGGGTGCAAAGTTGTATTTTACCCGCGAGTGTGGAATTGAAACACGAGAAGTAAAATACATTTGCACCCGTGAGTAACACAAAACTTTTCCCCTCACTATAGCGAGGAAAGTGCAACATCCACAGGCGTTAGACCATCTTCATCACTGGAATCACTCATTTTTTTACGGCAATACGATATTATAACAGAAAACTCTGGAAGTTGTGTATTTTTACGTATCGGAGTCGGCGAGAAAAATTTTGTTGACAATGTTGACATTTCTGACTATGCGTTTTGAAATTGCATCGACTCAACTTGTGCGTTCAGAATTACATTCAACATCATTTAAAAAAACAAATGTTTCTTATGGAATTTAAGGTTTATGACTTAAAATCATTAAATAAAGCTAAATTTGGTATTTTTTATTAAATTCTCAAACCATTTATTTAATGATAATTAATATCGAACGAACCATTATTATGAGCGTTTTACGTTTTGTTATCTGTCAAAAGCTACTTAAACACGCTCCATCCAAGGTCAAATTACTTTCCCCACTAGTGGATAAAATGCGTTTTTCCCCGCTTGTTTTAAAGGATAAAAGACGGCTTTCCGAGCTAGTGAGGGGAAAATAACTATTTCATGAGCTGTTTTTTGCATGTTGCACTTTCCTCGCTATAGTGAGGTGAAAAGTTTTGTGTTACACACGGGTGCAAATGTATTTTACTTTTCGTGTAATGAAACACGAATAAGCGAAAGGATTCTATAGTTGGTTCTAAAATAGAATCCTGAGCGTAGCAAGCGTAGCGAGAGTTTCACACTCATTCCACACACAAGCCCTCCCGCGCATGAGAGGAGTCCTGTGCCCAGTGTAATGTACTTTGTATTGATTAGCTTGGTAATCTCGTTTTGTTTATTTTTTTTAATTGCACTATATCGTTACATGGCACTTCACAGTCAAGTAGCAGACAAAACAAAACAAAACAAGTCATAACAATATTTTTTACATTGAATAGAATAATTGGCTTAACAATATAATGGAAAATCACCAAGTGTTTAATTGATGTTATATTGTAATTATTAATTACTCTTGACGTATGCACCATGCACCACTAAAAAAGGTGCATATTTTACTTACAGTGTAAAATATTTAGTTATGCCCCTTGAATAAATATCACTACTGTAGAATTTAATGTTTACATCTTTTAAAAAACTGCGCTGGTGGCCTAGCGGTAAGAGCGTGCGACTTGCAATCCGAAGGTCGCAGGTTCAAACCCTGGCTCGTACCAATGAGTTTTTCGGAACTTATGTACGAAATATCATTTGATATTTACCAGTCGCTTTTCGGTGAAGGAAAACATCGTGAGGAAACCGGACTAATCCCAACAAGGCCTAGTTTCCCCTCTGGGTTGGAAGGTCAGATGGCAGTCGCTTTTGTAAAAACTAGTGCCTACGCCAATTCTTGGGATTAGTTGCCAAGCGGACCCCAGGCTCCCATGAGCCGTGGCAAAATGCCGGGACAACGCAAGGAAGATGGGGGATCTTTTAAAAAACTAAATTTTTAATTATTATTTTGGAAAAATCTCCCTATATTTTTTGGGGAGAACTTTACACATACATTCACAAAATAGTGTTCTATAATATTCCAAACACAAATATACTGAAGGACATAATGTGATGTTCTCGAAAACCGAATCACGTCAGATAGTGGAGACACAGACACGGAGTCCTATGATGATCGAGAGCTCGAATTCCATTTGTACCGTTCGCATGAAAAGGAAAATATTTTTGAAATAAAACTATGAAAACGGATTATATCGCGTATATTGAATTTATAGGTCAACGGGTGACCACGAACGCTGTAAAGAGTTCGAAACGTCGGGATGAATTATAAATTCAATATACGCGATATAATCCGTTTTCATAGTTTTATTTCATGAGTAACTATCGCGGTAACCGAAGGAAAATATTTTGTTTTTTTCTTAAGTTAGTGAGACTACATATCCTAAACGAGTCTAAGTATGTCTTTTTTTTTGCTTTTAGTCTGAAATTCGACCCATTTCCTCTTCTTGACATCTTTATTTATTTTACAGTACATATGGTGCTACTTTCTCGCACGAGTGCGTAAAGAGCACTTTTCGTGCATATGTCGAAAGTTTAAAGGGCCATATGTACTGTAAAACGTTGTTCGATACACGTGCGAATAGGTAATTCGCAACTCGTGTCGATTTAAAACACCCCCTGCGGTCGTGTTTTAATTTATCGCCACTCGTTTCGAATTTCCTCTTTTCGCACTTGTATCGAAAATAACTATTGTAATGCAATTGCTCAAAAAGTGCTACTTTACGTAGCTGTTTAGCGTGTGGAAAGTTGGTTTTCGCGAACTAGTGCTTTTCACTTTTCCATTTTTTTTTAATTCATACTTGTTCCAATTCATGACTACTTATTGATGAGTGTTAATATTAGTTTCCTTTAAACGTCGTAATCAACATAAAAACCTACTATTAATGTAAGAATACGAAAAAAATATACATATATCATATTTTATTACTTACTTCTTCATGATTAAAACACGTTTAATTTTTTTATATTAAATATTGAAAAACCGTTCTTAATAAGTTGTCTGAATGGAACGGAATAGCTATGGAAGGTACAGGTAGGAAATAGGAATAGCTGCCGAAACGCCTGTCAAAAAGAGGCGTTTTTTCTTTTTATTATTTTTATTCCTTGTTGTTTTATTTTTATTTTTTCGCAACTGTATTAAAAACGTCCTTCGATACACGTGCGGAAATGTCATTCTTCACTTTAGACATGGCGACAAATATTTTCTCAGTCCTCAGAAGTAATTATATTGAAAACTGTGCCGTACGGGCGTTGTCAAAATATTTCTGAAAATTACGAGAAATCGATAAAATCAGACGTATAAGGTTTAGTTGTATTGCTCGGGGCAAGAGTAACAGTAAATAAATGAATATTATAATAAATAAAGTCCCACGGTAAGCTCAAGAAGGCTTGTGTTGTGGGTACTCAGACAACGATATATATAATACCTATACAAATACTTAAATACATAGAAAACAGCCATTACTCAAGAACAAATATCTGTGTTCATCACACAAATGCCCTTACCGGGATTCGAACCCAGGACCATCGGCTTCACAGGCAGGGTCACTACCCACTAGGCCAGACCGGTCGTCAAAACAATACTGTAAAAGCTCCCAACTATGGTTCAAATTTAACTCTAATATCTTCGTTCAGGTGTCTTTTAATTGATTTTTGTAAGGCAAAATAGTTTTACAATGATACGGGCATGTGATGCGGAGGGATGAAAGTCATGTGACGAGAAAGGTATTAAGAATGAATGTGGAGGGAGGTACGAGGAGAGGAAAACCGAGGAAAAGGTGGATGGACTGTGTGAAAGATGATATGAAACTAACGCAAGTAAATGATGAGATGACGGGTGACGGGTGACAGAAAGATATGGAAGAAAAATACATGCTGCGCCGACCCCAAGTGAATGGGACAAGGGCAAGCGAATGAATGATAATTCCATAAAAGTGATAGTGTTACCCCGGTGATAGTGTTACCCCACCTTACCTTGAGTATATTTTAGTGCAACGTGAACAGTATCTAGAATTTGACATTGGGTGTCATTTAATCGATCTGCATAATATTTCCTATTTTGATGAACAAAAATATATATTTGGTCAGCAACTCAAGGTTAGCAAGTATTTCTAAACCAGTTCGCAATTAATGTCTTACTGAGCTGCTCTAAATTGATTTGGTTGGCAAATTAATTATTTGATCGGGCAGTAAGCGATCCACCATTAATCAAATGTTGTTAAACAATCAGTGGGTAAGCGGATTATTTCATTTTGGATTACAATTGACTTGATCCGCAAAAATTGGTTAGTTGAAAAATCTTTTAATCATCAAATGTCTACCACCTTTGCTGATCAGCGGGCGAGGGTTGCCCTCCCTCCGCGCCTCCGTTTTCGCAATTGCACTCTAGGGGTATGACAGACAAGGCCACGTGAATAGTGGGGTGCTCTGATTCTGTTTTAGATGACCTTGACATTTTGGTAACCTTGAGATTTTGGTGACCTTGAGGATGGTGATGTGGTATCGTGTCACGTGGGCTGATTTTGCTCTGCCTGCAACTGCCGATTTTTAGGGTTCCGTACCCAAAAGGTAAAAACGGGACTTACGGGACCCTATTACTAAGACTCCTCTGTCCGTCCGTATGTCTGTCTGTCTGTCCGTCTGTCACCAGGCTGTATTTGAGTAAGACTCCGCTGTCCGTCTCTCCGTCTGTCCGTCTGTCTGTCACCAGGCTGTATCTCAGGAATCGTGATTGCTAGAGAATTGAAATTTTCACAGATGATGCATTTCTGTTGCCGCTATAACAACAAATACTAAAAACAGAATAAAATAAATATTTAAGTGGGATTCCCATACAACAAACATGATTTTTTGCCGTGTTTTGCGTAATGGTACGGAACCCTACGTGCGCGAGTCCGACTCGCACTGGGCCGGTTTTTCAAATCAAACGTCACCATATTATATCAAATTTCATTCCTTAAATATGCATACATCTCAATACACATTGACTTGTATGCAGTTGACATTTTTTTAAAGATATCAGTCGATCAGGTTTGTTTTGGGGATCAAATGTCTGTATGGGACCCATTGTCTTAAAGCAATACAAAAGTCACAAATGATGGTCAAAGTCTGGCACCCGCACTTTACTGAGCAAACGCTCTAACACAAACGGCAACACATCGTGACGTCACTGTGTCACTTTGCTTAGAAGCCGTTACGATGTATGGAAAACAAGGAAATTGCGATTTTGTCGGTGAAATGTTGCGTTTGCCGTACAATATTTTATATTTTTTATTATTGTAGCATATTTTTTTATTATTGCCATATATTATTTAAGTTTCCAATTTATTGTGGTAAATTGCTCATTTTCTATCTATTTAACTAAATTTAGTTATATAATTCAATATGTGTCAACTACCCTATTAAACTGCTTAGAGACATGTTTTATCTACCAACCAATTTTTAAATCTTGCTGACCAAATAATAATTTTGCTGCTCAACTATTTATTAAGCAGAAAAAATTAAATTATAACAGAAGCAGATCGATATTGGTTATAATGTTGACCGTCTGTGAATTATTTGCTAAACGAGAGTTGTAGCTCCATTTTTGTTTATTGCCAGCAAAATTTTTGTATGCTGTCCAAATGATGTAATGGCTATTTTTTTGCAGATCCGTTTTAAAAACGGCTGATCATTTATCATTTAATTACTTCCCTTTGACATTACATTATTCTTGTATTTACTTCTTTAATATATGTATAAGAAACATCTTTTTATGCTGATAGTACGAGACAAAATGTAAATATAGACTGCAACACATTACCACCAACATAATGCAATTCCGCGCTCTCGATAATGTTTTTATCTTATACCTATATTCACGACTGTAGCATTGGCATCGCACTCCGCAATCTATAGAGCTTATAAACGCACGCTCTAGTCCTAAATATAAAATAATATAATTTATATAATTATAAAAAAGGTGTTAATAATGGCCCCTGTGAATCTAACTACAGTGAATTCCGATGGCTTTAAGCGGTTTTTGGACTCGTTTGATCATGTGTTCTCCGATTGCGACGGTGAGTTAATATTTACCAAACCATTTGAGACTGTGTTATAATACGGTGAGGGTTCATATTCAAAATATACTGATAACGTATAGTTTGTTATTGATAATACCGTCAGTCAAGTGGAATACTTCTAGTTATTAATAGAAATTGAAATGAATCATTGCAAACTTAAATCCACTAATATTATAAATGCGAAAGTGTGAAGGCAGACAGATGCCTTCACGCTTAAGCCGCTGAACCGATTTAGTTGAAATTTGGTATAGAGATAGTTTGAGTCTCGGGGAAGGACATATGGTAATTTTTATCCCAGAAATCATCCTTTAAGGGGGTGAAAAGGGGGGTGGAAGTTTGTATCGGAAATCGATAAAAAGCAGATTGGATATAAAATAAGCTACCCAAATTACTAACTCTACGCAGGCGAAGTCGCGGGCAAAAGCTAGTATGTTAGTGAATGAATTTACATAGACGTAGCTGTCTAATATAATGGAAAATGAAGCATTTCTTGGGAATCATGCTTCTAGCGTCTATAGTTTGCAAGATATGGACGCTGTGTCAACTTATCTTGTGTTAACCTACCTCGGTCTTCCCTACATAGAGTTATTCAAAGGTGAAATAACCGGGCGACCTTTGGATATGTTAGTTTGTTTGTATTTTTCCTACGGATATAAAGAAATCTATATATATAAACGTAAAAGTCCTGACTAACTGACTGACTGACTGACTGACTGACTCACTTAAATCAACGCCGAGCCCAAACCGTTGGACCTAGAGAGCTGAATTTTTCACAATAGGTAGTTTTTATAACGTTAGTATCCACTAAGAAGCGGTTTTTCAAAATTCATCCCCTAAGGGGGTTAAAAACGGGATGAAAGTTTGTATTGGGTTCAAGATTCATTTTAAGCTAGCAATTTGAAACTTGGTAAAAAGATATATAATTATAATACAAGAAAACCAATTTCAGCGTCTTTGAAAATTCATCCCCTAAGGTGGTGAAAAAGGGGTTGAAAGTTTGTATGGAGACCAAAAATGTTATCAAGTGCGGGACATGAAGCTTTGTATACGGGCGTATTATTAGAATACAGGAAAAGTAATTTCAGCGTTTTTAAAAATTCATCCCCTAAAAGGGTTAAAAAGAGGTTGAAAGTGAATCCATTACAAATGCTTTGAAACTTCTTAGAAAGGCATAATAGCCGCTTACAAAGAAAATTAATTTCGAAGTTTTTGGAATTGCAACCCCTAAGGGGGTTAAAAAGGGGATGTAATTTTATATGTGGTACGAGTTTTCTTTTAAGCTAAGGAACTTGAAACTTGGTAAAAGGGCATTATATTAAAATAGACGAAAACTGATTTCACCGTTTTTGAAAAGTTTGTATTAATAGTTTGCATCGGGAGCGAAACTTTTTTTTAAATAAGTAGTGGACTTGAAAATCTTCTAAGAGGGTTGAGAGGGATTATATCGAGAACATTTTTTTCCGTTAGGGGCTTGAAAAATCGTAGTTTGTGAAATACAAATTTCATGCGTTGTATAATTATTAACAAATGATTAACCGTCCCTACTGATATCTTTTGCTGCATAATGTTCTATGCTCATGTAAAATATATAACCACCAACATACAAATCCACGCGTACGAAGTCGCGGGCAACAGCTAGTCATTCAATATATTTGCAATTTCTTGAGGTTGGTTTATACCTACATGATATCTAATAGTCACCTGCAAAAATACCTATGTTACTCTTCAAGTCTTCCAAGGCCGCAAAATTTGTGCTATACTCTCTTATGGCTCTACAAATAATAGAGTGTCAGATATTTTTGCGGCCTTCGTTGTGTAACATAATAAATATTAGAGGTGACTATACTTTTATAATTAATTTTTATTACAGTTTCAGGTAGTATAAATATATATGGTAGAGTGAGAATGTTGTTATCTATAAAAAGCAGTTTTGCTGGTGATACTTTGTAGGGTTCCGTACACAAAGGGTAAAAACGGGACCCTATTACTAAGACTCCGCTGTCCGTCTGTCCGTCCGTCTGTCCGTCTTTCCGTGAACCGTGATAGCTAGACAGTTGAAATTTTCACAGATGATGTATTTCTGTTGCCGCTATAACAACAAATACTAAAAACAGAATAATATAAATATTTAAATGGGGCTCCCATAAAACAAACGTGATTTTTTTGCTGTTTTTTTTTTCGTAATGGTACGGAACCTTTCGTGCGCGAGTCCGACTCGCACTTGCCCGGTTTTTGATATGATTATTGTTGTGCACGAGGTATATAAAGGTATAATTATTGTTTAAATAGGTAGGTGGGGAGGCGTCGTGGTTAGAATGCCAGCGATCATATGGCGCCTCCCTTCAACGGCAGGTGACGGAAACGCCGCAGGGGATGTTAGTGGGTATTCTCCTCCTCTCTCTCTGTCTAGCAGAGGGAGCTTTGGAAGGAGCGAGTCCTACATACCCCCCTCCCCCCAATGGGCTTCCCCATTGCCCGGGGGGCGAGATGCGTAAATGCATTTACCCCTGCGTCAAAGAAAAGTCACGGGCGAAGGTCGGTTTATATTATATATACAGACATTGAGCGTCCAGACACGTGCCCGGTGCCGTGGCCAACAACATTGTAATCTTCTATAGTTCTATACCGTGTCTATTAACGTATTTATACATATATCTATCGTAGGCCGCGCAGACACTGTATAAATAAAAGAATATTGTTTTGTTATTGCTGTGTCTGGCCTGGCACGCTCGATGACTGTACATATAAACCGACCTTCATGCCTGTTGTCGTCTGACGATAAGTATAAAAAATACGCAAGTTCATTCACATGCAATCTTTATCGTATCATACGCTTTTGCCGCGAGTAAACAGTTCCTTTCCGAAGTTACATAATAAAACCTTTAGATACCAACTATCATCATCATAGGGGGTGACAACGTTTCACATGGCTGTGTAAGCCAATACGGGAGCGGCAACCACGACCGCAAGACAGGCAGGTATAGTGTGCCCGTGCGCGCTGATGACGCTTGGCTCGCTTACTTGCGAGTTGCGAGTGTCTTAAACCAAGCGTCATCGTGGATTTGACTACCGTCGGATACCAACTATATCAGCTGCATAATCAGGATTATTTTGCTTTACAGGTGTACTTTGGTTAACGCAAGCAATATTACCAGGAGTAGGCGACTTTTTCAGATTAATGAAAGAAAATGGAAAAACAGTACATTTTGTTTCCAATAATAGTATGCGATCAAGAGGAAACTATAGAGCATTGTTCGAGAAAGCTGGTGTCTCACACGGGTTTGTAAGTACACTTTTACTAGTTCTTGAATCAAATAAAAGATACAATTCAGACGAAAGAGACCTCTGCTTTCCTTCATATTAAACACGAATTTTTCTATATTGCTTCTAACTCGAACTGAAGATTAGGTTGTAAGTTTTATAACACAGTTAAATTTTAGATTATTTTAAACCGGGTCACTCACGTATTATTAAGTCGAATAGCTCGACATGTTTCGGTCCAATTTACGAGGACCGTCTTCACGGAGACACGACATGAGTCGGGCTTTGGCCCGCAGTACACGCCGCGCCCTCGACCAGTGAAGACGGTTTAAAATAATCTAATACGTTTGAGTCTCACGGGAGTTTTACAGTTTAATTTTGATATCCTATTTAAAAATTGATAAATGCTAGTTGCATTTATTAATTCGTGTAATATAAAGAAACGTGACGAAAATATTTGGAGGTACATTATTAACTATTATAATTATATATTATAGTTGAAATAATTGATAATCTTCTTTCTCGCGTTATCCCGACATTTTGCCACGGCTCATGGGAGCCTGGGGTCCGCTTGACAACTAATCCATAAGAATTGACGTAGGCACTAGTTTCCACGAAAGCGACTGCCATCTGATTTTCCAACCCAGAGGGAGAACTAGGCCTTTCGCAGTTGTATCGTAATGTATTATAAGGTACACGGCGGGAAGTAGTTAAAATAAAATGACGTAGGGTTAAAATTCCTTCAAAATTTTCCCGCCTCTTATCAACTACTTCCCGCCGTTTACGGTTTGTGTGATGTAATTAATATTTTTACAGGACAGTCTGATAACTCCCTCTGTAGCAATGGTCGAATATCTTAAGTCAGTTAATTTTGACAAGCACGTATATTGTTTAACATGTGAAGAAACAATAAAGATGCTGGAAGTGAACGGATTCAAAACCAAATATGGAGTAAGTATTTATTGTGATCTTGTTTATTGAACTTTATCCTGTTTAACATAAAACTGTATGTACATAATATGGATTTATTTTTGTTTTTATTCTTTCTTTAGGATTACCAACAGACAATAAAGTCAATGTCAAAATATTCTTTATTCAAAATAGGCCTACCAACAAGCACTTTTAAATAGTCAAGTTTTACAAAATATTATCTTAATCTAATCAAATCTAATATCAGAGCAATTCATTGATGCTGTTTTACTGTTTTAAAAAACAATGGAATTGTTATAGATATATGTCATATGTCAAACTTAATAATAAGAATTTCACAAAAGGATCGTCAAACACCAAATTGCATAAAAAATACTAGTCTGACAGTGCAGTCATTATGTCCATTTCCTTAAATTTATCTTTAAGTGAGTCTAAGGTTCATTTCATATATTGCTCGAATAGCCCTCTTCTGCAGCACAGAAATTGTATTTATCTCTGAAGCACCACCCCACAATACAATACCATATGACGTAATGCTATGGAAGTAACTAAAATATACTAATAGAGATATACGTTTATCAGCCAGATGTGTGCCACAAATTCCTCGATAACTTCGCGGACTTCACGCAGTACCTGATCGACGACGCCGACATCGGGGCAGTGGCGTTCGATAGCGACTACAAGGTGAACCTGCCCAAGATGTACAAGGCCGCCACGTACCTGAGGAGGCCCGAAGTGCTCTTTATGAACGGCCCGACGGATAAGTTCGTGCCGTTGAAGGGACAAATGACAATAGGTATGTTCAATAAAAAAAACCAGTCAATTAGTGAGAATTCGAGCATAGAGACTATATAAAGGAGCCAAATCTCTATGTACGAAAAGTGTCCATCAAAAAACAGTAATTAGGCGGCGCCACCATACACCGAAATACTACTAAAAACAACCTACGTAATTTGGTCGGGTTATTTGTTGCCTTATATGGTTCATGTTATACTCGTGTCCCAGAGCCTAACTAGCGCCGCCGGAGAGATTAGGAACTATTATTTAAAGCTGAAAGCGGTCACTTTTGCAACAATTCTGCTATAAGAGATTGGCATCCTTTCTATACCATCCATAAGTTCGAGTAACATCCAATGTCAAATTCAAATAGAATCAGTCAAAATACATAAAGAATAATGGATATGTACACATTTAGTCAAATTTATACAAATTAAGTCTTTTGTCATTATTCTTTATGTTTATCCAGAATATTCGATATTCTAAATGTGAAAGAACAGAGCGTGGCGTGGCGATTACCCTAAATTCTCCTAATGTGATTTACGAAGAAAATGGATATCGAGTCAGAACTCAGAAGCTGCATGAGCGGTGGATTCACCCTACTTGGTACTTACACCTGCTCTTATTAGTTACTATCTTTGTGTACCGCATTGAAAGCAATATAAATACTTACTTTACTATTATTTTTTTGTTATTTTCATTTCACTCTTTAAAACCTTCTCTACGTAATATAGGTATTTACTAAAATATACAATTTTCTAGTTAAGTTTTTTCGTTGGTAAACATCGGAGATAGGGGGGAATGATATTTTTTCACACTTTCCTTCAAAAAATTTTTTTTCCGCAATGAAAAAATAAAATTAATTTTTCAAATCAATAAAAATGTGCACACTACATTAAAAATAAATACAGAATTTGACAAAATCTTAAAAAATAATATAGTTACATATGTAAAAAATCCGCAATGCAGGCTTCGTCAGGTGGCTACAAATGCAAATCAGCAACATGCTTCGTCCCAAAAATACCAATGATGATATCCGCAACAGGCCTCGTCATTTTTTTTTTGTTTAAATAAAATAACCGTCACGAATCGTACCTGGCTCAAATGTCCCCATTACGCTGGCAGCGTTACCGCGCTGAATGGCCAACGAGATCTGTTGGACCAGGTACGATCCGGACCGAGGGTCGCACCTGTCCCTCAGCCGCCGACCCAAATCCCTCACAAAGTCCCTGCTCCCTAGCCTCCACAGCCCAAGGTCCCGCAGTCTCGACTGCAACCGGCACAAAGTCGTACGTTGGTTCCAGGGCAGAGTACTTCGGCATGCAAAAATAAAATAAAAACTAGTTTTGGAATGTCCAATTTGAGCCCTTTCAAATTATACCCCACTTAACCTATTAACTAGACTTTGAAATGTTGCCCTTGCCCCCTTTTGTATAAAGAGCTAGCGATATTTCGGCGACACTACCTGATATCCGCGACACGACGCGACACAGTGCAACGCCGCAGTGCCGGTAGCCGGCGGGTCTTGATCACACCATAGAGAGTTAATAATAATAATAATACTTACACGGCGCGGATAGTCCGCCGGTTCCTCTCTCTGCGGCCCTGACCACCGGCAGCTTGGGCCCTGCCCCGCTGCCGGCGGCACCCTAGGTTAGGTTTTTTATAATGTGTTTATATAATTTTGTAATGTTTTGTAAGTGTTTTTATATTTTACTTTTATACTCATATTGTAAAAAGCCTAGCCTAAGACTAAAAATAAATAAAATAATAATAATACTTACTTACTTAATGGCGCAGCGACCCAAAATGAGTCTTGGCCTCCGACACGAGTGTACGCCAGTCGGCTCGATCCTGTGCCATCTCCCGCCTGTTATCGGCATGGAGATCGCTCAAGTCTACTCCAACAGCATCGCCCCAGCGATACCTGGGACGTCCGATCGGCCTCCGCCCCACCTGGCGTCCCAAGTATGCCCTTTTAACGCCGCGATCCTCCTCCATTCTCAAAACGTGGCCGAACCAGGAGACGGTGAGCTTTTGTCTCGCCTATAATGTTGGGTGCAGCCACAAGATCTCCAATCTCGACGTTTTTTCGGAGTCTAAAACTTCCATCTTCCCTTCTCACAGGACCCAGGATTTTTCTAAGTATTCTCCTTTCTGCCACCAGGAGTTTGTTTTCTTCTTTAAGTGTAATAATAATAATATGTGTAATAAAATGTCTGTGTAAACAGTGTATGTAACTGTACATGATTAGACATTAAACCACTCGTGTGATTCTATTATGAAACTCACTGCGCTCGATTCATGAACCCACACTAGTATTTTAATACCTTTCATTATGTAGCAGTCACATAAACTACTATTATCTTTCAGGTGTGGCATTCGCTGCCGAATTGGTGTCGGAATTAGTAAACAGGGAGCCCATCGGTTTGGGGAAGCCGTCAAAGAACTTCGGAGTGCTCGGGATGAGACGAGCGGGGGTGACTGACCCTAGTAGAGTGTTGTTTATCGGAGACACGTAAGTATAATATACACCATTAAGCTACCGTTCGGATTCAGACTGCACCAGTAGTACTGCTGCAGTATTGCGGCGCGACATTGCTGTCGATTCGGGTCACGGAAGTTATGCCAAATACGAGTAGGCAGAACCCGACACTTTTTGGGGTTCCGTACCCAAAGGGTAAAAACGAGACCCTATTACTAAGACTCCGCTGTCCGTCTGTCTGTCACCAGGCTGTATTTCATGAACCGTGATAGCTAGACAGTTGAAATTTTCACAGGTGATTTATTTCTGTTGCCGCTATACTCGTAACAACAAATACTAAAAACAGAATAATATAAATATTTAAATGGGGCTCCCATACAACAAACGTGATTTTTTTGCTGTTTTTTTATCCGTAATGGTACGGAACCCTTCGTGCGCGAGTCCGACTCGCACTTGGTCGGTTTTTTCCTATATTGTATTACCCCAAAAAATAAAAAATAAATGTCAACCGCGACATATTTCATGCTAAAAGGGGGGGAGGGTTGCGTCAGGGGGAAGGGATGGGAAGTGGGACACTAGTGTGCATAAAGCACCATACCCTACATTCATTTCAAGCTGGCTATAATTTGTTTCAAAAAACATTTTGACCGAATTAAAAAGAAAATGTGTTGCGTTGTGATTAAAATTAAATTAAATTAAAAACACATATTACAGGCTCGAGCAAGACGTGCGCCTAGGCAAGAACACTGGCTTCAAAACATTGCTGGTGCTAACTCAGCACACGGAACAGATAATGATGGCTGAACCTGTCGCCCTGCAACCAGACTTCTTTGCCCCGTCTTTAGGAACTATAGTACCTAAGTTTACATACGTGAAAAACTAGCAGCGGGACTTTTTGGGTTAAAACATGGACCCGATTTTGATTTGACATTTGTTTAGGTACGGTTTAGACTGTTTTGGTACGACCTAGAACAGTGGTTCCTAACCTTTTTAGTACTGTCACCCCTTTGACCAACTAGAGAACTCAATTTTACCCCTCCTCCATAATCATTAATATTTTTTCTTACAGATAGGTACCCCAAAATATTTATCAGTACGGTTTTTACTCACTATTATTTTTAGTCGCCGCCGCCGCGTACACTCGTGCCTGAGGATGGATTCCCAAAGAATCCGAAACATGTCGCCAAAAGCGACTAAAAATAATAGTGAGTAAAAACCGTACTGATAGATATTTTGAAATATGTCTCACGATAGTTTAAGTGAGATAGGTACCCCCGTAAAATGCCAGTTTTACCCCCACGGGGGTAATTATCCCCAGGTTAGGAACCGCTGATCTAGACGATTGTCTTGGTGATTGGTGCGCATGCGCATCTAACACACGACTTCCATAGCATTTTGGAAAGTCGTATCAAAACCGTAAAAAATGTTACATCAGAATCGTCCTCATAGCTTTTCCGGAAGAAGGCATGTAACTTGTATACATATATTGTATAATATTATATGTAGGTTTATTAAGTACATTTGAATTTACATATCAAAACCTGTCACTAGACTTAATCAGCTAAGGAATTGTGAGTTTCAAAGGAATATTCCAATATAGAATTATTTTATATAAAAAGATCTTATTTCATGCAGGGTGTACTGAAGGACAAATGCCTATATTGTAACCGCGGGAGTTATGTATTGTGCTAGCTTTTTTTTATAATGTCACTAATTCATACAAACCACGTAGCGTAAATAAGTTTTACTTTTAAAATACTGACGTTTATAATTTAATAGATTTGTTTATTTATTTATTCATAATTGTAATATAATTATAATTTTAGGTTATTTTTATTAAATAAAGCAGTTTTAAATATATTCACATAATTTTCAATCGTGGCTGAGTGCCGAATGAATCTGTGCCTTCGATGCCTAAATGAGGGCAACCGCGTTTAATTTCGCCGCTAGGGGCGCTAGTGTAGATGGAGGTCTTTCAAAATGTCAAATGCATAGAAGTTTGGGGGGTTTCAATCTTTTTAATCGGAAATTTTCACTCCTTATTCATAATTGTGGTAAATCTTTGTCCATCTTTGATTAATCACGGTAAACAATAGATATAGCTCAACAACAACAACAACAACAGTTAGTGGTTTAAAAAAAGTGCCAACTAAAATCAGACTAAAATATACGCAAAATTAAACAGGTTGAAAAAAATTACACATTTAATTAGACATAAAATACCTATTAAATAATTAGAACTTACAGATTTTATAAAAATAAGCATACAAGAATTTTGAAACCTGTTTTTCTGGACCTACATCTACAGTGGCGCCAACTGGTGAGCACAAAAACGGTAGCCCTCATTAACCTGTCAAAATTGACACGGTAAAAACGGACGGTATAGAAAGGACGACAATCTCATATGGCAGAACTATTGCAAAAGTGACCAGCTTTCAGCTGTTAATAATAGTTCCTAATATCTCCGGTGGCGCTAGTTAGGCTCTGGGACATGAGTATAACATGAACCATAATATAAGGCAACAAATAACCCGACCAAATTACGTAGGTTGTTTTTGGTAGTATTTCGGTGTATGGTGGCGCCGCCTAATTACTGTTTTTTGATGGACACTTTTCATACATAGAGATTTGGCTCCTTTATATAGTCTCCATGGTTTCAAGCTTTTTAATCGGAACTTTTCACTCCTTATTCATAATTGTGGTAAATCTTTGTCCATCTTTGATTAATCACGGTAAACAATAGATATAGCTCAATAAATGTTAGTGGTTTAAAAAAAAGTGCCAACTAAAATCAGACTATAATATATGCAAAATTAAACAGGTTGAAAAAAATTACACATTTAATTAGACATAAAATACCTATTAAATAATTAGAACTTTCAGATTTTTTAAAAATAAGCATACAAGAATGTTGAAGCCTGTTTTTCTGGACCTACATCTACAGTGGCGCCAACTGGTGAGCACAAAAACGGTAGCCCTCATTAACCTGTCAAAAAATAACACGGTAAAAATGGACGGTATAGAAAGGACGACAATCTCTTATGGCAGAACTATTGCAAAAGTGACCAGCTTTCAGCTGTAAATAATAGTTCCTAAAATCTCTCCGGTGGCGCTAGTTAGGCTCTGGGACATGAGTATAACATGAACCATAATATAAGGCAACAAATAACCCGACCAAATTACGTAGGTTGTTTTTGGTAGTATTTCGGTGTATGGTGGCGCCGCCTAATTACTGTTTTTTGATGGACACTTTTCATACATAGAGATTTGGCTCCTTTATATAGTCTCCATGGGACGAATGTTTGATATTATGTCACCATATTTGAGAGTTATTTCGCTTAAATTAATTTTGTATCAAGTAGATACGTCTGCGAACTTCACAAGTTTGACTTCTTTATAGGTTTTCCTGTAATCTATAGACAGAAAACTAAAAAATATTCAAATTATAGGAAATCGCCATAAATGACTTAAGCGCCAGTAGGGTCTATGTCACTTACGACTATTGTGAGTTCGCTGTGATAATAACTCGACAAAGTAATTATTTGTTAATACTACATTTAATTTTTTAAAGCTAACCCAACAAAAACATAAAAATGAGAGCCAAGTTCAAAACTGTCTACAGTTTGGCGAAAGTTTTGTATACCTGCTAGACGTAAGTATATTTTTTGAAAAATAATAATTTAAAATTTAAATTTAATAAGAATAAGAATAATTTTATTGACAATAGAAAACAATATTACAGACACATGGATACAGTGGATCCCAAACTAGGCTATGCCTGTGACTTGGGGTCCTAGAATGCAGTTGACAATGTAGAATATTACACCTATTTTATTTAATATTGAATAATTAAGACTACAATAATTAATAATTTACTTAATAATTAAAATTAATTACTTCATTTACTTAAAAAAAAATTATTTATTAATTTACTTAATATTAAGAATACGTGTCATTGTTGACTCGCCGACAAAAGAATTAAGATCTATAATGGGTGCCATGTTCTGTGTTATATAGAAAATACTGAAATTATACAGGATTTGTATATTAATATTAAGTATTCTTAATATTGAACTTGGCTCTCATTTCACATTTATATTAAGGCCGTTCCATCGGTTTGCCACTGTCTTTGTCACATCTCGCAAGAAAGAACGGGAAAGAACATACGCGCCAAGTGTCAATTTTGATCGAATTTTGTCGGTTTTTATTTATTTTAAAAACGGTACCTTACAATATCGAAATTCTAAAGCTATGAAATTACTATTTATATTAAGATTGTTTTTTCTTCTTTTTTGTTTATAGTATCACATAATAAATAACCGAGTAAAGTAGGATTAAAAGTCCGAGTTAGAGGTTACTTTGGGAATTAATTGTATCGAGCGAAGTGTCATAATTCGTGTATCGGAAGCTATGTTGTTAAAGATAATATAGTCAAGAACTACATATATTTTTTCCGCGTCTACAAATATCAACGCCTCTTAGAAAAACATGATCATATAAGGAGATTTTTCGCCTTCTGGCTCAGGGAACCGCCTTAAGTATTAATAAGACGTTCGTTTCAATTCAAAACACTCAATTTTGTTCTTGGCCCAAATGCCTAACAAAATCGACGATATGCTTTGACCCACTTCCCGATTTCCGATTGAGCTGAAATTTTGCATAAGTACCTACTTATATAAATCGGATGACAATGCGATATTATGATAACATGGAGCGGGCCGCGTAGCCAACATGCCATTCGCTTACGCTCCGTAGCGATCGAAACGCAACTGTCACTGTCGCACTAACATGGAAGAGTGATAGAGAGACACAAAGCGTTTCGTTTTCGTAGCGATAGCGATTGTCACCTTGGCTAGGCCGGCTGATCTGATATTGGAGACAGAAGTAAACTTGGCCATGGGAACTCTGTGATAAAACAACGCAAACTAATTGTGTTTGGGGTTGTTAGAATTGTCTGGATGAGTATTAGTTGTCTGTGGAAAGATCTGGGGGCACGGCCGTGCCCCTGCCAAGACGAGACAAAGGGCAAAAGGCAGTGCATCCTAACTCAATTAGTCGAGTGTGCTCAAGCGATAAAAATGTCAAATACGGCGTTCTCTGAATAAAAGATTTCCTTAGGCAGAAAAGTAATCTTGTTGTTCCTAACATGTATTTAAGAAGTGTAGCTAACCAGATTTTTGATGTAGGGGGGTGGGGATGTTTAAGATTAGGTTCCAAGTCGTTTAGTATTATTTTCAACTAAATCAAAAGACGTATACGTAAATTTCGTGTAAATCAGTTCAGGCGGTTATTGATTCCCCTTACAATATTACACCTTCCTTTTCAGTTTTAAGGTAATTTTTTGGTATAAAAACTACCCTTCTACGGGACTTATTCTTTTCAAGAGTAATAATAAATAATTACAATATAACATCAATTAAACACTTGGTGATTTTCCATTATATTTTTAAGCCAATTATTCTATTCAATGTAAAAAATATTGTTATGACTTGTTTTGTTTTGTTTTGTCTGCTACTTGACTGTGAAGTGCCATGTAACGATATAGTGCAATTAAAAAAAATAAACAAAACGAAATTACCAAGCTAATCAATACAAAGTACATTACATTGGGCACAGGACTCCTCTCATGCGCGGGAGGGCTTATGTGTGGAATGAGTGTGAAACTCTCGCTACGCTTGCTACGCTCAGGATTCTATATTAGAACCAACTATAGAATCCTTTCACTTACTCGTGTTTCATTACACGAGAAGTAAAATACATTTGCACCCGTGTGTAACACAAAACTTTTCACCTCACTATAGCGAGGAAAGTGCAACATGCAAAAAATAGCTCATAAAATAGTTATTTGTTATACAAGGGTGCAAAGTTGTATTCTACCCGCGAGTGTGGAATTGAAACACGAGAATTAAAATACATTTGCACCCGTATGTAACACAAAACTTTTCACCTCACTATAGCGAGGAAAGTGCAACATCCACAGGCGTTAGACATATTCATCACTGGAATCACTAATTTTGTTGACGATGTTGACATTTCTGACGAATGAAATGTCAGTGATGCGTTTTGAAATTGCATCTACTTAGCTTGTGCTTGTGATTTAACATCATTATTAAAAAACAAACGTTTCTTATGGAATTTTAAGGTTTATGACTTTAAATCCTAAAGCTAAATCTGTTATTTTTTATTAGATTCTCAAACCATTTATTTAGTGATAAATAATATCGAAAGAAACATTATTATGAGCGTTTTACGTTTTGTTATGTCAAGCTACTTAAACACGCTCCATCCAAGGTCAAATTACTTTCCCCAATAGTGGATAAAATGCGTTTTTACCCGCTTGTTTTAAAGGATAAAAGACAACTTTCCGAGCTAGTGAGGGGAAAAAATAAGTCTATGTGTACACATTAATATATAGTAATACATTATGCAAAATTTTTGTTGACAATGTTGACATTTCTGATTTTGCGTTTGGAAATTGCATCGACTCAACTTGTGCGTTCAGAATTATATTCAATATTATAAAAAAAACAGGCCAAGTGCGAGTCGGACTCGCGTTCCAAGGGTTCCGTACATTACACAATTTAAACAATTTTATATGTGACACGTGAGTGAAATGTCTTTAAAAAACCCGTAGGTGTCGGATCAAAAACTAACTAATTAAGTCTGACTGACGCTTGACTGCAAATTTTTAATAGGTTTTCCTGTGATCTATAGGTAAAGATCTACTTATTTTGTGTATTTTTTTCAAAATTTTTGACCCTGTAGTAAAAACTAATTACGTTTCAAATTTGGAACTTGTGAGTCTACTAGAAGTACCTTAGAATTATGATGATCGTGAGTGAGTGTGACAGTGACAAAACTAAGGAACTTTGACGTGGAATAAATTCTTAAACTACATGTTATTGAGAATATATCTAAATCATGTTTTATTGTTTGATTTGTGAAAATCTCTTGCGGGCTTACAGGTGACCCCAAAACGCTCACAAGATAGTAATATTATTGAGATAAAATAACTATACAAATAATGTCAACCTACCTAATAAATAAATAAAATAACACAATTATTAATTGACCGAAGCGTAGCGAAGGTCTACGGTTTGACTCGCGCATTTTGCTTTTGTATGTCCGGATGTTCTCCTCTACAGGTCGCAATTCTCAATCGATTCTCGTGGAATTTTGAGACCAAATTCTATGACTAAATAGAATTTTTTTGTCGATCCGGTTTTTGGAAATTTTTCAAAATGGCGGAGTCGTGATAGCTCGCATCTAAACAAATAGTCGTATCGATATCATAATAGTATTTTCTTTTTAAGATATGTTTACAGATTAAATGTCGAAAAATGCAGGAAGTTTGTATTGCTGGCTTTGGCGGTATTTAGATATTTAGTTTTTACTCGAGAATGAGTAGCTGAATTTCGTCAGCTTAGGT
Organism: Cydia strobilella; assembly: GCF_947568885.1. Classification (NCBI taxonomy): domain Eukaryota; kingdom Metazoa; phylum Arthropoda; class Insecta; order Lepidoptera; family Tortricidae; genus Cydia; species Cydia strobilella. Next base: position 22,928,947 of record NC_086045.1, on the reverse strand, counting down.
AAGCACTATCATGGCGTGTTTTGCAAACATTCGCTTTTTTCGTTTGCACCGGGTGGTCCCTGGTTAGATCCCCAGTAATTGTATGCTGCTACATAACTTTTTGTATTTTGTGTTTTACGCTTAAAGTAAAATTTCGTATTGTTTTTTTATTTGTTTTTTATTTTCCTATTTTGATATTAATTGATCAAGCGCGGGCTTAGCGTATTCGTTTAATTTTTACAAGCTTTTATTTAACTAGCCCTAAAAAATATGTTTTATTTTTGTTATTTTCATTTTCTAAAGTGTTTTGAACGGCGGAGGCATACATTTAGTTAGCTTTAAGTGGTCCTCTCCTTTTTCCGTATTTCATACAATTTTAATTACAGTTTTTCTTTTAAAATACGTAGATTTCTTGCACCATAAACTTTGAGGTTTATGTAGTATAAATTCGTTTGTCTGAGCACTGTATGGAGCCAATTATTCAATAATATTATTGAAAAATTCAATAAAAAATTGAGAAGATATTACACAACGCTTGTTTGTGTAAGCATAGAGTAACTTTAAACTTTAAACATTAATAAAATCAAGACGTGTTCGACCTGGTTTGAACTTAAACGAGACTATAGCAAGGATAATATTCGTAAGTTTCATGATAGTATGAGAGCTCTCTCCTTCTGTGACGTTATAAACTCGAACAACGCCCAGGAAGCTTTTAATATCCTCTATGATTTATTAAGACTTTTTTATGATCTGTGTTTTCCCATCATTAGAGTCAAAATTAACAGTGGACTAAAAGGAGTTAAGTGGTTATCTAAAGGTATCCGCAAGTCTTGTCAAGTAAAACGACAAATGCTTTTTCAAAGCAGAAATAATGCTGATAACGCTAACTCTAATAAATTACCCCTTAAAAGTTATGGTAAGATATTAAGAAAATGTATACAAAAATCACAACAAATTTGCAATAATAAATATATATCTACAAATAAGAACAAATGCAAAGCAACCTGGAATATCATATCCTCACAGGTATCAGATATAGATAAGACAACAAATATAAGTCATTTAAAAATCGATGATAATATGTATAATAATCCTCCAGATATCTGTAATATCCTTAATAACCATTTTATAGAAATAGGTAATGTTAATAAGGTAACAAACAACAATAATACAAAAATAAACATTGAAAATAGTCCATATACGATGTTCTTAATGCCAACAGATAGCAAAGAAATTCACAAACTTATCATGTCGTTAAGTAATAGTAAAACTTCTGGGATAGATGATATTTCCACTGAAATAGTAAAATTAACTGGATTGTTTTTAAGCAGACCACTTGCCCATATAATAAATTTATCCTTCAGTCAAGGTTTTTTCCCAGAACAACTTAAAATTTCGATTATTAAACCAATATTCAAAAAAGGAGAACGTGATGATCCAAATAATTATAGACCGATAACTATTGTTCCAATATTATCAAAAATAATAGAAAAAGCTTTTTACGATAGGTTAGATAACTTCTTAACAAAGCATAATATTTTACACCCTGACCAATTTGGATTTCGTAAAAGATTAAACACAGAGTTGGCGTGTTTTGAATTTATTAAATACGTGACCGAAAAGATTAATAATAAGTCTCCTGTCATGTCAATTTTCCTTGACATGACAAAAGCTTTTGACTTAGTCGATCATGCAAAGCTTCTCAATAAATTAGATGCTTATGGAATTAGGGGCCAGGCAAATGATTGGATTAAATCTTACTTAACCAATAGAAAGCAGTGTACCCAAATCAGTAAATTTGTTGAAACTGAAAACCAAATTCATAAAATAGTCTACAGGTCACCTTTTCGTACGACAGTTTCTGGAGTACCTCAAGGCAGTAATTTAGGCCCTCTTCTATTTTTAATTTTTATTAATGATCTTCCTGCTTCGACCAAACCTAAATCCATACTTTTCGCTGATGACACAACTATCATAGTTAGTGGTCATGATCAAAATACCTATGAATCAGATATTAATAATGCTTTAACAGACATAAATAGATGGATAACAAATAATAATCTCTTGATTAACCTCAGCAAAACACACTATATGCAATTTCACTCGTATGGATCAATACCTCCTCAACTCAATATTAATATTAACGACTTTGCATTACTTAAAACAGGTAACATAAAATTCTTAGGTTTAAATATCGACTCATTTTTAAATTGGAAGGAACAAATTAACTCCGTATGCTCAAAACTTGACCGTTTCATTTTTGCACTACGAAAATTACGACTTTCTGTTTCTTGTGAAGCAGCTCTCACTGCTTATCATGGCTACGTCTCATCCATACTTAATTACGGCCTTATTCTATGGGGTAACTCTGTTGATGTCGAAAGGGTATTCAAACTCCAAAAGAAATGCGTGCGTGCTATAGCAAATGCTCATATACGGACTAGTTGCAAACCACTTTTTAAACAGATGAACATTTTACCTCTAGCTTGTATGTATATACTGAAAATCTGTAATTTTTCAAAGAAATACCCAAAATATTTCCAAAAGCGTACAGACATGTGTTCACTTAACCCAAGAACACAATACAAAGATATCTTACATCAGCCACGATGTATGACAGATATATACAGAAAAAATGCTTATAACATGAGTATAAAAATCTATAATAATTTACCTGTTCAAATAAAATCACTTGAAGGCAATAAGTTTAACACAACTCTAAGGAAATGGCTTCTTGATCACTGCTTCTACAACATTAGTGATTATATTGCCTATAAAGAGTAAAATGATGATTTCACTAATTGTAAATAATGTTTAATGTACTGTTGTTCGTTCTTTATATTTTTAGCCTAATGTATTATCTTTAAATTTAAATTAAAATAATGTACGCTTGAAAAATTCCTGTACCTTATAGTTTTTTATTTGCATGGTTTAATTCATTATTAACGATGTGTAAATTTGCATGCTGTTTAAACAGCTGAAGAAGGTGAAACGATTGTATGTAATGTACATTTAACCTAAGACAATTATTGTACCCTTTTTCTGCAAATAAAATTATTTCTATTTCTATTTCTATAACTTATACTAGAGCGGTACTGTCATAGTAAATTTTGTAACCCCAGTAAATTCACTGGCATCTGTCGACACACTTTAAAACTAAAATTGAAGATTTGTAAAAATACGATAAAACGTCAGGTCGAAACGGGCCGATTTTTAGGGTTCCGTACCCAAGAGTAAAAACGAGACCCTATTACTAAGACTCCTCTGGCCGTCTGTCTGTCACCACACCAGGCTGTATCTAATAAACCGAAATTTTCACAAATGATGTATTTCTGTCGTACGGAACCCTCGGTAGGTGAGTCCGACCCGCACTTGTGCGGTTTTTAGAGTTTTCATTTCAATACTTTTAGAAATTCAAAAATCAGCCAGGTATACAGGTTGGTTTGGGTCAGTGAGGGCAGCTACCAGATCCCGTGCTACTACGCGAAAATGGTCTTAAAAAACCTTCCCTCAATTTCAAATTAATGCATTTTGGGGTTTACAGATTTTGGAAAAAAACATAGGTACCTACAGGATGCGAGAAAAAGGTCATTTTTGACAAACTTTTTTTGACGTGAAACGTTAGGTGCACGTCTTTAAAAACCCGTAGAGGGGCTCGGATCGAAAACCCATATTAACGAAAAAGTGTTATGGCGCGGTGGCGGAATATTATGAATGGTTTTGATATCAGTGTATCAACGAAAGTAGCCATTACTCGGAACTCCATGTGCTGCTGACATATATGGCGCTGATTCTCCGCTAGAAACGACGCATTCGGAGCTAAAATGACCCCTATTTGCAGTGTTTATTTAATAATTACTCATCAGTCCGTTAACCGATTTCGATACAATTGAGTTCATTTGATAGATCTTTTTGAAATATTATAAAAATAAAATACGCGGTATTATAAAAAGCTGAAAAAGATTTAAAATGTGGCATTTTTACAGCAATATTACTCTTTGGGGAAAAAAGCGACTGGGACATACGCGTGTGATTAAATTAACTACTGAAAAAATTAACGCCTGGTAAAAAAGCAGAATGGGGAAAAACGCGAATGGAACAAAAGCTATTGGGGAACAAAAATTTTGGGTAATTAATCTATACAGTCCTACACATCCATCTTATGCTCGCGAGGTCTACAGCTCACAGAGCCACTAGTATGTTATGCTCTATACGTCACTGAAAATTCAGGATTCTAGCTTTAGGTATCACAAAATTACAGAACGTTGAAAATGGCCTGAGTGGCTTCGAGAAAAGGATGGTACGGCCGTGCCTCTTCGTTTAGCACGACTTGGCGGGGGCACTGCCGTGCCCCCAGATAAGATACCTGTGCTTTACTGCAATGCTGGATTAGGGCGCAGTTATAGGGGCAGTCTTTTCTTTTACAAGGGATCATTGGTGTTGAACCTCTCGTGCTAATATTGATACCCGAGCAAGTGAAAGATTCCAAAATTGAACCACGAGCGTAACGAGTGGTTCGAAAAGTGGAATCTTGAGCGTTGCTAGGGTTTCAAGGCACGAGGGTTAAACATATTTTACCCACGAGTGAAACGCAAAATTTTTACCACACCGCAAGGAAAATATCTGACTGTAAAATATCAAACAATGGAAAGTCAATTCTACTAGCCCACATAAGAAAATTTAACTATCTACTCAAAATTTGCATTTGATTACTTTGCTACACATGTGGATAAAATGGAACTTTCTCAGTTTTTGAACTATCAAGAGAGACTTTACCAGTAGCGGCGGCGGCGGCGGTGGTGGCGGCGGCGGTGGCTGGTGGCTGATGGCTGGTGGCTGGTGTGGTAAAACCTGACTACCAGGTGCCTACCAGGTTATTTATTCCATGAAAAAATAAATTACGATATATGTATTTTTTGTTTAAATTTAATTTCTAAACATACTATGTGCAAACTTGTGCTTGTATCTAACTGCAGTATTAATTTAAAAAGTTATAATGTTTAGTCAACCGTAGACTGCAGAGCCATGTAGGCCGAGTATATGGACTTGATGATGGCCATCAAGCTGGTGTACCGCAGCTCCGCGACACCCCCCGCCGAAATTACCATCGTCCGAGAATTTTTCAAAATCATCAGCACCGTTTTCATATTGGATGCATTAAAATTTTCCCACTTACAATCGTACACCGCCTCACTAAACCTTTCACTCGCTTCCAAGAGGCGCTGTCCAATGAAACAGTCCATCGATACCTGACTGAAAGCGAAAGGTATTTGAATATACGTGTTCTCTATTCCACCGAGCAACTCTGCGATCATGGCCACGCCTAGTAAACAAAATTCTACGGCGATGGCGTTGATGAAAATGCCTTCAGTCAGCCGCAGGAGAGCTAAGTTGGCGACGTGTGCTTGGACGATATACTCCAGTTGCTGTTGAATGTACAGGTCCCTTAGTTTGTGTTCATCCTGACCGTCCTCGAAGGTCAGCGCTTGCGCGTCCGGCCAGAGATCGAGCATCTCGTCGCTGAGGGTGATCATCTGCGCCTCCACGTAGCCCGAGAGGGTGATCAGGAGCACGTCGATGCCCCCGGAGCAGTACACGACCAGCATAACAGTGATCCAAGATAGGATGTGAGCTATCTCGTAGTTTGGAGTTTCGAACATGGGTTCCAGGCCTGAACGGAAAAAATTTAGGTAGTAATTAATATGAATGAGCTAAAAATCACCTTGGATCGATATCCAATCTCTTTCGGTTTCGGTACTGACCGTAGATCACATGCATATCCTCCATCAAATGTCTCCCTGGCAGCAAAAGCGGCATAGAACAGTAGAAAATGCCGTTGACAACGAGCGCAATCCATATTGTCGAGCCTCGCTTTTTGATCACGCGCAGATTCTTCACCAGCCGCCGGTACATCCTGCTCTCGCCACAAAGGCGCTCGTCGAACGTTAAATAGCTTATTATTGTATTCTGTTAGCGTTTTCTAGAACAAAATAAACAAAAAAACATGGGAATAGGCTGTATCAAGGACACAGCCGCAGTAGTTGACGTGAAACGTGACGTGGAAAGTAATTGCAAAGCTAAGCCCGAGCTAAAGCCGCTTATAGGGACCTCATAGTGTTATTCCCGAAGTCATACTCTTCTCTTCCCTTCCCTTCCTTTCCCTCCCCCCCTAATTATAAAATGTATGTACATGACTTTACAATCAATAAATGAAATGAAAATGAACCATCAGATTTTAGTCGTCCAGCTGACGATACCTGGTGAAGTGCAGGAAAAAGAGCTTCAGAAGGCCAGTCATGCTGGCGCAGGCCAGCGACAGCAGCACGGCGTCCGCGACGGTGTCGCCGGTGCCGCGCCAGCACACGTGCCACAGGATCGAGAACGTGTACACGTACAGGTACAGCAGCGCGCTTATCACCGTCCATATCACCGATAATATGGGGATCACTAGATGACAAGAGGATATAATAGGATAGAGCGGTACGGTACTGTCATAGTAAACTTCGTAACCACAGTCACAGCCATCTATCAACACACTTTAAAACTAAAAATGAAGATTTATATAAATACGATAAAATGTATTAAAATACCTATGGGCAAATGATTTTTTTATTCGCATTAATTATTTTTATATGATTTTGACCCATGTCCTTTCACTAATATGCGTTAAAATTGTTAAATAACAAACGAAGCCGTCAACGCCCTCTATACGAGAGTAGGCCAAAGGTAGTGGCGCCATGTGATCGAGAATAAAATTTTCGTGATTTTCGAGGGACGTTTTTTCCTTATACTGTATCCAACTATCCATCTATTACGGAGTTATATCACAGTATTACAATTAGGGAATATTGTAATACTTTAGTTATATCTCTTTGCTAGAAGACAAACACATAACTATCGAATATATTCCTAACTATATATATATATATATATACTTATGTATAATTTTGTGGTCCAAATATTAGCTTTTCATTGCACGATTTTGGCTAATCGCTTGTTAACAGTTCTGGACGAACTACTGATGCTCTCTTGACCGATTTCGGCCACAGCGACTGTGTGCTCTGGAGTAGGCAATTTTTAATTCGCTTTATTAGCGTGTAGCTGATCCGCTCTCTGGTTCGCCCTTAGGTGGCTCACGTACCCTATCTTCTTGCTAAATACTCGAGCAGATTTTGGGCACGTCAGCGCACCTACATAGTTGTAGCAAATCGAGGTTGGCGGCCGAGCCTTAAGCTCATCTCGTTTCCTGTCGAGCTTACTGCGGCGTTCAGTCTCGAAATCAGTGACTCGATCGTGAATGAGGCGCCGCCACTCGGGCCACTGCGCTGCCTTCCGCTCCCAGACCGAGGGTTGTAGTTTGCATCTAGTAGGTAGTTAAGTATAGGTAGGTATTATATACTTACCACGTACTTTACCGTCGATGTTCAACCCCATGTGCTTCAGCAGATCGGCGACATTAGCTACCATCGTCGGCAAGTCAGAGTACTCTAAACTATACCTACAACAGACAATTAACACAGTACTTACTTACCAATAAATGATGAAACAGTATAAATCATTAAAATATTTGGTATGAAGTTTTTCGTCATAAGAAAGTTTCCACGAAAATTTTCCCTATTGCCATAATTAGACACATTTAGAGTATCTACTTATTAGAGGAGCCCACTGACTATCAGTCCGCCGGACGATATAGGCCTGTCAGTTAGAACAAAAATTTGACAGTTCCTAACAACTGACAGGCCGATATCGTCCGGCGGACTGATAGTCAGTGGGCCCCTTTAAGTCTTAAATCGCTATTGAAGTATTTAAAACGAAAGCACACAACTTACGTACGCCACCGTTCCATGTTTAAATACAGACCACAGGTAGGTAACTGAAATAGTAGATTGTGTCACAAGGGAGCAAAATGACATATTTACGGCGAGGGCGTATATTGAATCCTGAACGAAGCGAAGGATTCTATAATTGAATCCTAAGCGTAGCGAGGGATTCTAAAACAGAATCCTGAGCGTAGTGAGGGATTCAAGTGTTAACGCCCAAGTTGGAAATAATTTTGCTACCAAGTGACACATACTGTTTTTCACATCACCTATGAGGAAATTGTTATGTTCCAAAATATTATTTTAACCTTAAAAATATTGTATACAAAAAAGAAAAAAATCATGTCATAGAACAGAAAAGTGCTACTTTTGATTCCCCTTAGCAGGGAAGAAAAGTGCTACTTTGATCCCTCCTAGCGGGGAAGAAAAAGCCCCTTTTCGAATAGGTGATGTGAAAAGTTAATTAGTAGGAAACCGTTAAGATATATACCGACCGGATTCTAACTGCACGAGCGTTGCCTGCATGCAGTATTGCGGTGCGACATTAGTCAAAATCCATGTTGTCGCCAGACTTTATGACATTTGCGGCAGCAATGCAGTCGGCAGCATACTGCAGCAGTAACGCTTTTGCAGTCTTAATCTGAACGGAAGCTTAAATTAAAGGTTAAAGGTAAAGTACTTGACGATTGCAATTTAAAAGTGCAATAATATGGTCGGTAGAAGTCGGAACTTCTCACAACGTCTAGTATTTTATGTTTGGCGATTCATTCTGTTTGTTATAATGGTTTGATATAACTAGCGACACGTCCCGGCTTCGCACGGGTGCGATGCTTAAACCTTTCTCCTGAATCTCTATCTAATAAAAAATACCGCATCAAATTCCGTTGCGTAGTTTTAAAGATCTAAGCATACATAGGGACAGACGGACAGTAGGAAGCGACTTTGTATACTGTGTACTATATACCTATATATAATATGTTTATGAAAGCTCGTGAGGTGAAGCGAACTGATTATGAAGACTACAAAATGTTCAACAGTTCTAACAACGTATCCCAGCTGTCTTTGGGCTAATGTGATTGTTGTTATAAGCAGGGACCGGACAACCCTTTCCGCGATAAAACCCTTTCAATGGGCGACACTTAAACACGGCTAACACATTGAAAGACTTTCCCTTTTGAACTGCAAGCCCATTCATACCAAAAGCTAACCAAAAATAAGGCCAGCTCTTAATAAGGGTTACCCTTATCTTTAAGCGCTTTTTATAAAGGTTTCCCTTTGCGTGAAAGAGACAGGATTAGTATATATCTACGTTAGTGTATGAAAAGGAAAGAAAATACGTGCCTAGTCAAAGAACGCCGCCGTCGCCGCCGACGATCGCTCGGATTCGAAGTAATGTGTGCTTTATGAACAAGGTAGACGACTTAAATTAGCACGCTTATATGCTAAAAGGGATAGCGGGCCGGTCCCTGCTTATAATATAAGTTGCACTAGGGTATTATACTATTATTTTAATGGAATTTTTAACTGTTTTTGAAGTCTGATTTATTCGGTCGAAGATTATTTGTATTAGGTTTGCTCGTTCTATTTTCTTCCTCTAAATATATAATTTAAGTCCAATTGGTCGATCCTGGTTCTACAATACCTTAAGCAGAGCGAGGGCGTAAAATAATTGTACGTTAGTTTCTAGGCCTTTTATACTACACTACATAAAGATATACTAGCAGCGCATGCGGCGCCGCCGGTGTGGAATCTATTAGTATAAATGTGTCACCTTTTTCCCATAGAATACATTTAACACTTAAGTCACAATTAACACTTAAGTCGAGTGCTTTACTTTTCGGGTTTTTATAGTAGCTCATAAAAAATACCGTAATACAATAATTGCGTGTATCTAATACTTACTAATAAGTAACAAACAAACATTTCTCAACTTACGCGGTAGATACATCGATGTCAACTCGTTGAAAATATTTAATGACATTATTAATTAATTTAAGAAACGGGTTGAAGTGAAAATTGTGCTTAATTGTAGTGCAAACATCGGAAAGCCCCGCAGCAGGCAAGCAGCATTTACATATTTTATGGGATTTAAAAAAGTTCTGTATTTTTTAATGATAAAATAAATAAAGCCAAGGGCGTGGAAGGCGACCATGAACATTCCGCTGGCAGCTATATATCCCTGCTGAGCTAGTGAGTACCCGCACCCGCAACACAAGCCTTATTGAGCTTACTGTGAGACTTAGTAAATCTGTGTACAAAATTAAGAATGTCTTATAATATATTTTATATATATATCTAGTGTATTTTATTCGTAGCGTCTTACGTAGGCGATCGACGCGCGAACGCGAAGCGAATTTCATACCCATAGAAGTGTCCTACGACCCTACGTGAGCGATCTCGTTGCGAACGCGACGCGGGGCGAAGCGGCGCGATTTGCACGCGAACGTCACACGGCGCGATGCGGCGCGGAAGAAACAAACCGTTTTTACCTATGTAAGTGTCCTAGGTGAGTGAGCGATCTTGACGCGATGGCGAAACGGCGCGGAGCGGCGCGAAGCGGACGCGATCAATCCATTTGATTTTTTGACGCGAATACTTTGACACATGTGGGTAGATTAAGTTATTAGGCGCCGACTGAATGTGGGTAGGTTTATTACTTTCTCTCGAAATAAATCCTATGCCGAACGGACGTGTTTTATTGGTCTCATCAGCTCTTATATATATCCTGCTCTGAAGGCATATCTAACAGTGGCGACGGGACTGTGATCTACGTGTGGAACATTGTAGTGATGTGGTTTAGTTAATTAGCCTCATGCATGAAGTTTATATTTGAAAGAAATATGTTTTATTCGGATGTTTGTTACCGTTATATCATGTTACAAATGCATTTCCGTTTTTAAATTACCATTTAATTACTTAAAATTATAAATAAAAAGTACAAAAATTTGCCCGCGAAAAGCTAGTGAGCGAATCGCTCGAAACGCCACGTGACGTCACGCGTTCGACAGATTAGTGTCATTAGTAGCAAACGTCAATTGGGCCGCCCAACGTGTGACGTCATCACGCTCTGTCGAATTCGCGCCAAAAGTTATGAGCGTTTCAACCGCTCAAAAATCTTCAACATTTTAAATATTTTTTAATAAAATAATGTTAAGGTTTACAAAAGTATTTTTATTATTTCCGGTGTTCCAGCGATATAAATTATGAATCCAAAAATAAAAATAAATTCATGCATGAGCTAATTGCGGTAAAAAAAAACAGTAATAATGGCAGTCGGAAAGATCATCATCATCATTAGGCCTTGTCCATCTTTACAGATGATTTAAGCAGCATCCATGAGTTGTGTTATCTAGCGACAGCGTCGCTCGTGGCTAAATAACCCGATCCTTGAACGGCACAATCGTCCACATCTATAACAAGCAAAAGTACATTCAGGCAGCGAGGCGACCCTCATCGCGCATGTGTCTTATTGCGCGTTTTCGGGCCAAGTCTTTTAACCAGGACCTATCGTGGGTTTCGCGACCTCTTAACAGGCTGTTCCTCCACTCAGCGCGGTTTGTTGCTAGGTCTTCCCATGAGCCGCGGTCGGAAAAATAGCCCCTTTCGATATGAACAAATATAGGTATTGTTGGGACTTATACGTAGAGCGTTTGGAACAATATTTTATAGCTAATACAGTGAGTGACACGGTTAAAGTGGCTACTTTAATTACGGTGATAGGCAGTGACGCGTATGAACTTATGGTTAATTTGTGTACGCCGGCGCGCCCGGTAACAAAGACTTTTGGTCAGTTGAAGGCCATTATGAAATCGCACTTGCAACCTAAACCGAGTGTATTAGTAGAAAAAGGTTCAAATTCCGACAATGACGTCAGGCAAGTCGGCAAGTGGTGAGAGCATAGCTGAGTATGTCGCGGCGTTGAAGAAAATGTCAATGACTTGCAATTTGGCCGCGGACTCATTGCAGTCGATTTGAAAACGCGCGAAGATACGACTTTTACACAGTAACCGAACGCCGGCCGCTGCTTGAAATAACGCGACCGCCTAAACAGTATTGATACTTTCGCAACATTATGCGTCACCTTATAACTTTAGTTAGGTTAAAATAAAACTTTCGGTAAATTTGATATAATCGTTTATTACTCTTAACAATTTACCTCTGTATTCATATAATACATACAAATTATATAGCATGATGATAATGATTTGCACTAAGGTAATATCTTATGTCTTACTCGCGTTATCCCAGCCTTTTTGCCACGGCTAATGGAAGTCTGCTGGGGTCCGCTTGGCAACTAATACCGAGAATTAGCGTAGGCACTAGTTTTTACGAAAGCGACTGCATGCCATCTGACTTTCCAACGTTCCAACCCAGAGGGGAAACTAGCCTTTTGTTGAAATTTGGTATACAGATAGTTTGAGTCCCGGGGAAGGACATAGAATACTTTTTAGTCAAGAACTCACCCTTGAACGGGGTGGAAATTTGTATGGGGAATCAATAACCGCTGAACCGATTAAGATGAAATGAGGTATGGACATAGTTTGAGTCCTGGGGAAGGACATTAGGATAGGTTTTACCCCAGAACCGGGAGGGGGCGGGGGGGTAATGGAAATTTGTATGGGATCCAATAAAACCGATTTGGATGGAATTTGATATTATGGAGATTCTTAGAAAGAGTCTTAATTGTTGGGAAGGGTGTATAATAATTTTTATTTCCAGTCATCCTCTTCTCTTCTCCACTCTTCTAACAATCGCTCAACGTGTTGTTGGTAGTGTACGATGAATACTGCTCAAGACCTGGAGAACCTGGAGTGCTTCTGGGTGCAAAGGGTCAGGGGTAACACTCGCTCAACGTGCTGCTGGTAAAGTATGATGGGGAAAACTCAAGACCTGGAACACCTGGAGTGCTTCTGGGTGCAAAGGGTCAGGGGTGACACTCGCTCAACGTGCCGCTGGTAGAGTATGATGGGGAAAACTCAAGACCTGGAACACCTGAAGTGCTGCTGGGTGCAAAGGGTCAGGGGTAACACTCGCTCAACTGCCGCTGGTAGTGTGTAGTGTACGATCGATACAGCTCAAGACCTGGAACACCTGAAATGCTTCTGGGTGTTTGCACCCAGAAGCATTAATTAATAATAAGTCAGGTTTCAGGTTTCAGGTCAGGTTTAATTATAAGTCAGGGGTAACACTCACTCAACGTGCTGCTGGTAGTGTATGATAGGGAAAACTCCAGACCTGGAACACCTGGAGTGCTGCTGGGTACAAAGGGTCAGGGGTAACGGGTAACACTCGCTCAACGTGCCGCTGGTAGTGTATGATGGGGAAAGCTCCAGATCTGGAACACCTGGAGTGCTGCTGAGTGCAAAGGGTCAAGGGCAAAGGGTGGGTAACACTCGCTCAACGTGTTGTGGGTAGTGTATGACGGAGACAGCTCAAAACCTGGAACACCTGGAGTGCTGCTGGACGCATTGGATCAGGGGGAAAACTCCTTTAATCTGAAGTTGGTAGAGTATGCTGTAGGCAGGTTAAGTTCTTGAAGACCTGGAACACCTGGAGGGCTGCCAGATGAAGCAGGCACCTGACCAGAGCTACCACACGTTTAACATGCAGTAGGTACAGGGGGTTAAAAGTGGGTGGAAATTTGTATGGGGAATCAATAAATATCTGATAACAATAAATGAACCTGAGTTCCACTAAGTAAAGCCAGGGTTCATCATCAGCTCTATCTTAGGTACTGCTCTCCCATTTGCTCATCAAGACGTGTCAGAAGACCAAAACACCGTGTGCCTATATTGCACCAAACCTGAGTTAGTTATTTTTAATCTGGATAGGTTAGGTGTAGGCCCTTCGTGTATTTAAGTAGTTACAAGCTGGTAACCAGTCGACGCTCCTTTCGCTCTGAGGGACGAAACAAACCTAACTAACCTATCCAGGTTAAAATGAATGGATATGGAAATTGATACAGGTTGCTGTATTTCTTGCATTAGTTATGATTGTTACAACTTTAGGGAATTTTAAATTAGACCCAAGTGATGTCTCAATGCGAGGTCAATGTTTAAAACAATTATTTGTTGATTTAATTATAACAACATTTAATAAATTGTAAAATAGGTAACACGAATGATAAGAATAAATAATTGATTTACATTTACATGGCATTTACAAGGAGACTATAAAAGCCGATTCGCAGCAACTTATACAATAGCATAACTACTTATTGGCTGAAAGGATTATCTGGTATCTAAATACACAGGATTAAATTCTTATTTTTTTCTATTTCCAAAAGATAAGATCATTGACAAACAATTACTCACAATTTTGCCGTAGACAGCTACAAATAATAATTGTCATCCACACACACTCCATCAGCACACTTTAGTTACCATGGGCATAAGGAGTTGTCGCGATATATTTGGCCACTCACTGTTTGATTCCGTCTGTACAGCCCAAATGTAAGTAATAGATTACAACCAAAACTTCAGTGACCGTAAGTAAGGCTTCAATATCCTCAACTTTCAGGAGCATAGAAAAAATAAAAAATAAAATAAAAATCATTTATTTCGGACCACAGAAATCCATTACAGGTTAGTCGACCATACAGGAACTACATGCAGGATCTTAAAACTATGTTAGATACAATTAATCACTTAACTTACTAGACATCTACATTTCATAAGATAGATAGGACTTTTATATTTCTACAATTTCTACATATGAAATACCGTGTCAAAGCGTTCCAGGTCCGACCGTCTTGATGGATTCCTTCTCTATCCTCTTGAACTCCATGGGCAAACCGTGCGCGGCTGCGGTTAAGGCGGACCGAGGATCAAGCTCATGCTGGTCGGAATTCTGGTGCACTTCGACAGTTCACCAGAAGTACAACAAAATTCTGACCAGCAGGAGCTTGGACAGGATCATGGATAACACGACCTTGGCGTGAAGTTGGTCGGCTCTCAAACCTGTGAGGAAAAAACATACTCGTATTGAATAACAAAACTTTACTTTATTTAACAAATCTGATAGGTTTTTCAGCAAGATTTTCCCGAATTGGGTGACTAATTTATTTTAAAAAGAGGCATTTCTAAAGCTAGTTCTGTTATCGACAGCTAGTATTGGAATCTAGATTTATATATTAGGTGCAAGAGCAAGCATAAGAGGCCGGTGTCGATTTTAGTCGCAAAAATGTAAAATTGATAGATTTAGTCGGTGAAATTGTACACCTTTTGTTACCTTATTGAAATAACAAGTACTGGTTTCTATTAGCACGTCTTCTTATCTTACCTTTTATCAGATCATTTTTTTGAAAACAGACTCGCTAAATTAGTAATGATGGCTTTTCTGATGGACGTTTAGGTAAACTCGCGTAAAGCACTGATTTTGTCGCTCTTATTTGTAAATTTCGTAAAGTTTGGACGGCTAAACATGGTAATTTTGTATTACACATATCCTGTACTTGACGTTTATCAGACTACATTTTTATTATTATGACTTTGAAGTAGTGTAAATGAAAGTTAGACGAAATCAATTTTCTCCAGAAATTACTTCAAAACAAGTGACAATTTCTCTGAAAATCGACTTAATTTCAACATAATTTTGATACTCAAACAATCTACAACATTTGCTGAAACTATTCTTATACATCAATTTGTATAATTTACCACCATAAATTTTTGATGAATTTTTAAAAACTACCCCTACTTTTCATATATTACCAGTGACGCACGCTCGCGACCTCATTATTAAAAGGCAAGATGAGAAGACGTGCTAATAGAAACCAATACTTGTTATTTAGATATTACGTAACAAAACGTGTATAATTTCAACGACTCAATCTATCAATTTAAAATTTATGCTCCAAAATCGACTACGGCCTTATAAGCGATTTTTTCATAGGGGTCAAATGTAGCTTGGGTCAAATGTCCGTCTACCTACTATTATTACATTTGTCTTATGTAGGTGACACCCTCTGAAATTGCAAGCGTCTATTGCTGCGGTAAGTGCTTACTAAAAGGTGGTCTTGCAGATGTGATGTAAATGCGTGCTCTTTTAAACACTGGCTTCTGCTTCTTCTGGCTGTAAAAACAGGTGTTAATAATTTAGTTCATGGTACTTTACCTACAAACATTATGGGTCCAGCTCCGAAGGGTATGTAGCTTCGATGAAGGCAGGCAAATGCCTGACGCGTACAGCCGTACATACTATGAACGCATCAGGAATGTGCCTGCCTTCATCGAAGCGGCTCGGGTCATATGCGTCCGAATTATCGAAGTGCTTGGGGTCTCATTGCAGTCCATACAGCGAGACGTAGATAGTAGTTCCTTTCTCTATTAAGTATTATGTTGGTGCCAGGAATCTGGGGAAAAAAAAATTGTCTATTTTGTGCTACTGTCACCATAATTGCTTTCTATATGAACCTTCCTGTCTGAGCTTTTAGACTAGCATTGATTGGGCTCTATCAGAAAAACCTGTATTGCGGACAGTATGGTAGTGGTATTAAGGTTTTACGTACCCTTCATAGGTCCATCCGTGCTCCTTGACGGCCTGCTGGATGTCCTCGCGGGCTCGTTGCTGGATGGCCGGGTGTCGTGCCAACTCCATGTATTTGCTTAGTTTAGGGCTAGATTGATCTGTGTAAGATGTCCCCCATTTTTTTATTTTTTTTTTATTATTATTTTTAGTTTGCACAGCGTTGGGGGCAGGCTGATCGTTCGGTAGTTATTGATGTCTGTAGGGTCTCCCTTTTTGTATACAATGGTTATTCGTGATTCTGCCCAAGTTTTTGGAATCTCTTCAATCTCTAGAATTTTATTGAACAACATTGTGATATGTTCCAATAATACATTTTTTCCAAGATTTAGGGCCTCGTTAGGAATGTTGTCTGGCCCTGGGCGTTTTTCTTTCTTCAGTGTATCGATTTTCTGTATAATTAAAAGATATTATTTTATCAACTTTGTGCAATATTTTTTGTACTCTATTTCGTTATTGTGCGTGTCATGGTAGAGCTCCTGGTAGAAGTCTGAGGCAATGTTTATTAGATCCTCTTGTTGTATGGACTTTATTTGTTTGCGTGCGAGTTTTCAGCGTAGGAATCGATGTTTTTAGGGTTCCGTACCCAAAGGGTAAAAACGGGACCCTATTACTAAGACTCCGCTGTCCGTCTGTCACCAGGCTGTATCTCGTGATCTGTGATAGCTAGACACCTAGACAGCTGAAATTTTCACAGATGATGTATTTCGGTTGCCGCTATAACAACAAATACTTTTTATCGTTGTGAAAAAGGCTTCGTTGGGCACCAGCCATTTTGATTATGTCATTCTTGAGTTTGTCAAAGCAAGTATTTCGGAGACAATAATTGTGTTGAAATCCTCCCTTGACAACTACATATTATTTGCGTTCAATCTTATCTTTGGTAATCAAACTGTAACAATAATCAATCATTGCTATCAATCAATCTTTGCTATCAATAATAGTAAATTATCAGTTTGGAGTACATATTAGAGTTTTGAATGATTCACGGTTAGTCACGGTCTATATCCCGGTCAATATAAGTCTACTTTTACATAACTGTGAGAAATTTTCGTAAAGCCAACTATCTTAATTTTTATTTTTTTTATTTTTTTATTACAAGGAGATAAAACAGAAGCATACAAGTGAAGAACAATATAGACAGAATATACATAACTATTATAGATTATGTTGTTTCCTTAAGCATATCTCACCGAGAACATAAGTGGTATTAGAATGTAAACCTAGCAACATGCGACACTTAACTATTCTAACTACAACAACTACATTAAATTCATATTTATGATTTATGAATAAAACTACTCATCTATTTTTTATATAATTTTGTGACAGCAGCCTTGAATGAGGCACAGGAGCCAGGGACCGGCCCGCTATCCCTTATCGGGGTTTTATAAGGGTATTGCATAAGGCTTAACTCAC
The DNA here is from genome assembly GCF_947568885.1 of Cydia strobilella. Classification (NCBI taxonomy): domain Eukaryota; kingdom Metazoa; phylum Arthropoda; class Insecta; order Lepidoptera; family Tortricidae; genus Cydia; species Cydia strobilella. The sequence goes on along the minus strand of NC_086045.1, from coordinate 22,911,203 downwards.
CATACCCTTTGCCAGACGAAACCCTTTGTTTTGGTTTTAAAAACCCTTATATAAAGCTACCACATTTGAGTAATCGGTAGCCCAAATACCCTTATAAAACACTTATCATCCGCTCACCAACACCTTGCATATTGCTTATAAGGGTTAGCCTTATAAAGGGCTTCCCTTTTAGCATATAAGCGTGCTAATTAAAGTCGTCTACCTTGTTCATAAAGCACACATTACCTCGAATCCGAGCGATCGTCGGCGGCGACGACGGCGTTCTTTGACTAGGCAAGTATTTTCTTTCCTTTTCATACACTACCGTAGATATATACTAATCCTGTCTCTTTCACGCAAAGGGAAACCTTTATAAAAAGCGCTTAAAGATAAGGGTAACCCTTATTAAGAGCTAGCCTTATTTTTGGTTAGCTTTTCGGTAAGGGTTAGACAAAGGTAAGGGTATGAATGGGCTTGCAGCTCAAAAGGGAAAGTCTTTCAAAGTGTTAGCCGTGTTTAAGTGTCGCCCATTGAAAGGGTTTTATCGCGGAAAGGGTTGTCCGGTCCCTGACAGGAGCATGAGAATAAATCTACAGGTCGCAAATTATATGTAAAGGAGCCCGTTTGCCTGCGTTAGAACGCGTAAGCGGTAAACTAAATAAGTGTGGCAACGCCATTGTGAATATTTCATACATTTTCTAATTAATTTTAAGTTTATTTTTATTATCTCATACACACCACTCGAACGCACCTATTATATATTTATACCTGGCAACATATTTTCCTATTCCCCCACTCCCCTCATTCAACCGCCAGTGCCACCTAAACCTATCACCGCGCGCGAGCTCAAAAATTGGCTCATCTAAATAAACTCAAAATCATGTGAAAAAGTACTCCATGGACATCAGTGCCGCCCTGTGAATTGTGAACTGAATAAAGTTTGATTGTGCCAAAAGAAGAAACTCAAAACTGGAGTCGGCAGTACCTCTACCATCAGTTGCCAGAGTAAATTTCACTTACGTTAAGTGAATAAACGCGCCGTACGTCACATATTTACGTCGGTTTACGTATTATGTGCCCAACTTCACTCCACTGCAAACGATGCTGTCCCTTTCTAAGTATACTAAAAAACAGAGCAAGAATTATATCGGAGTATTGTACAGCGCCTCTAGGTGTCACCTAAAGAACTAAATATCAAACGTATGAGTAAACGGTAAATTACCTATCGAAATCCTTAGCAAACTACCAGTTTTGACATTGACATATTTGCTCACGTCTACGCAGTCAACGTAATTTACTTTATTGTATATATGTATGTGTTTATTGTTAATTTAATATTAATAATATTATTTAAGCTATCATATAATGTTTATAATTCTCTGAATTCAAAATTCTGGGCTAAATCATCAGTGGCGTGCCTAGAGTTTTGGAGTAAGGCAAGCCGAAAGATTATGTTTTCGTAATTACTGTCCAATCTTCACTCTTTGTACTCAAATGAATTTCCTAGCGTATCGAGGGAAGCTAATCCGCTATGATTAGGATACAGGGCATACTCATACTACTACTAGATAGAATTTTACAAACATATCAGGGCCTACCGCGAACACCGAAGTTTGCAAGTTGCAGGCATTTTTCTCTGTCACACTAATTATTTACGCCTTAATTGAAGTAAAACAACAATCCCTTGTGTTTTGTAAACGGCCGTACAGAATTTTCTCTTATGCGACTGACTTATCTGAGAATACAAAAGTCGTGTGTAGAATTTGGCGCGGAAATGATATCCCGTTTTTCTACAAAGTTTAACGATTTTACCTTGCCTTCGTTGAGTAATACGTGGACACATCCCTTCCCTTTACAAGAAACGACTTCATCCATAGTTAATGTAGCCACTTTCATAAGTTTTACAAACAAATTAGAGGACAAATTGTAAGTACAAACGCGTAACTGAACAAGGCCACATCGACTAAATAATAATATACTTGAAGTTGGTTATTAAACACGCGCTCGTACGAACTATGCAGCTAACTTCATACCAAATAAAATTGCTATAGTTTGTCAAACATGAATCTAGATTCATGCTCATATCAAACACACAGAGAATCATACTATCTTTGTCTTTCACTGGTACTAGCACCCAAAAGAAAAGGATGAGTATAGTTTTTTGTTCTTATTTACTGCCAATTTGGTTTAACCAACTATAGTCGGTAAATAAGGCCCCATACGCACGAGAGTTTTTTCAACGCGCGTTAAAAAAGCGTTTGAATGACAAATGGATAACCATGTATGTATTCACACGAAGGCGGTTTTTAAGCGCGGCGCTTTTTAGGGTTCCGTAGCCAAATGGCAAAAAACGGAAACGTCTGTCTGTCTGTCTGTCCGTCCGTATGTCACAGCCACTTTTTTCCGAAACTATAAAAACTATAATGTTAAAACTTGGCAAGTAGATGTATATTGTGAACTGCATTAGATTTTAGAGGTTACTTACAACTGAAACTCAATTTTTTTTTCATCAAACCCATACGTGTGGGGTATCTATGGATAGGTCTTTAAAAAATAATATTGAGGTTTCTAATATCATATCTTTCTAAACTGAATAGTTTGCGCGAGAGACACTTCCAAAGTGGTAAAATGTGTCCCCCCCGTAACTTCTAAAATAAGAGAATGATAAAACTAGAAAAAATATATGATGTACATTACCATGCAAACTTCGACCAACGAGATCTAGTAAGTAGTTTTTTTTTAATACGTCACAAATCGTAAACCGCAATTTACCTTTCACTCACGTTTCACATAAAAAATACATTGTTTAAATTGTGTAATGCAGGGCTCGGAACCGGTATTTAAAAAAAAACCCGAAATAGCCCAATATTTTGGATTTTATTTATGCTCATTACGTAGGACTGAATCATGTATTTAGGAAACAATTTTGCATTATTAAAACGTCCCATTAAAAATGAAATTATAAACAAAAGAACGAAAAAGAACGTAATAATACCGGTATTTCTGTATGGAGCAAATACCGGTTTCCGACCCCTGGTGTAATGTAAGGAACCCTCGGTGCGCGAGTCCGACTCACACTTGGCCGGTTTTTATCGAGCACTGTTCGATTTTCGGCGTTGAGCGTTGGCCGTAAATTGAATTGAGCATACGGAACTCCGTGTATCTGTTCTCACAAGCGTTATAAAAGCGCCGGCGCTGCTGTCAGATGGCTTTCGGTGTCAATCTTTGGTGTCAATCGTCATGGCTCTGCCGAGACGCGTTTGAATACATAACGCATATCGTACCATTCGTAACAAATAACTATGTGGGAGCTCGATCCCGAATTATTAATTCAAGAAGTCGAGTCCCGACCATTTTTACCGGAATACGCAAATAAACTACTTAAAAAATGAAGCGTGTTTTTATTACTACACTTCCACAAGGCAGGGACTGCAGGGAGTACGACTGTGATTGTGATTTTTAAGCGTTCATATGAACACAAATATCAGAAACGGTAAAAAAGCTCCAACGTCGGGTTTTAACGCGACGCTTTTTAAGCTCTCGTGCGAATGGGGCCTAATCTAATATGTGATCAAAACGCGAGTTTTAAATGTTATACATATATACATATATATATATGCATATGCACCTCTTGCTAAACCATAGTGTTGTTTTGATTACACATGATTTTCTGTATCAGAAACTGTATGTGTGAACTGGGTCTAATGACAAGCAGATTAGATCCACGCAAAAGCAAACAAAAATGGTATTACTATGATAATCTAAATTATCAAATCTCATATAGTCTTATTTATATACTTATATATGAAGTTAGTATGAGATGTAGTTATTACTGTTAGTTGTACATACTTACCAAATATGCTACAAACCTATTAAACAAAAAATACCACTTCTTTTATTATTATTTATTACAACCTTGGAAATATTGTTGCGTTCCAGAAGGTACATCATTTTTCTAGCGTGTTCACAAAGTTAAATATCTAGCATAATCTACCTCTATGACTATATAACATTTTTAGAATTTCCAGAGTTGCCTGTGGCCTATTTTATTTACAAATTGCATTGATATGTAGTTCGAAGCAGTTAAAGTACCTAAAGATTACTCAGGTTTAGGTGATTTATCAACTATACATCTAACTTTCACTACCAACATATTTTTAGTTCTTATTTAGTTTTTAAAAAGCACTGTATAACACTATATTCTTCAGATATCTTCCTGTTGTTATAATTTCTGAATGTGTAATGATGTTTACTGGCCAGGTCACATCCAGAATACTGCACATTCGGCCACATCGGATGATGTGGCTGTGATCATACAGTTCCATAGCTGTTACTTAAGTTACCAAGTTTCATCAGCTACTATCATTGTTTTTATACTCCTGAAAAAGAATAAGTTTATAGGTTATTTAGTAAGTTTACTGCTACCTACGTTAAGCATTATAGGTACACATTCATACTTTATACATTCGTCACTAATCATATGGTATATTTACCTTGCATTTTGAAAAGGTATCGAGACATCATAAAGACATCGATGGACAGACATGGCAGGTTGTCTGATAGGATTAGGCCTTACAATAACACTCCATCATTATATTTGTGGGGTTGTTTTCTTGGAGGAACAAAAGTTTTAATATAAGGCGTTTAATTCGACCGAACTTTACACAGTGTAGTTATTTATTTTAATATTAATTTCTAAACGGGCACTTGCCTCTTGTTTGACTGTTTGACACTCTTAGCGTACGTTCAAATATTTCTGTTTTTTCGTGTGTTTTAGGTAATTCGTGATAAAACTACAATGATTAACTAAGCATTTAAATGATAATTTAATAACGGAAATGCATTTGTAACATGATAAAACGGTAATAAACATCCGAATAAAAATATTTCGTTCAAATATTGTTGTTTCCAAGTTGACGGAAAATGTCACATCGAAAACGCACGTATTTTTCGATGACATCTGTCACGTTTATTCGCGTAAACGGCGTAAAGTATTTACCTAGAATAATTCTGGCTCAGTTTTCATTATATAGTTAGAAAGAGAACGTTTTAGGTGTGAAGTTAGGCATATATCGAAAACTCACGTTAAAACGTTTGTGACTCATGGTGCCAGTTGATTTTTTTAGTTTTTTACGTGACCGGTAGAGGCACTGTACAATTACTCCATACATTTTCCTTAACTTTCTCACTTTCGACTGTCATTTACGGAACTCATGGTAGCCGTACAGGTCATCAAGTGTCGAAGGTTGGTGTTCCCGTCCTCTCCAAGTGTTGGTCCTTATCGATCCTGATCCTTCCTTTATCAATATATCATTATTTCATACATATTTACAGTAATCACACACTCAAAAGTATAATTTATACGTATATTTGTTAAAAACGCACAACGTGCCGTCATACTTTAATTGGTTCACATCACGCTTATTTCATCTCATTTCGCAACTAATTATTAATAAATACCAGTTATTTTACTCATTCTATAAGATTAAAAGCATATTTTTGGTAGATCGCGCATATTTCGTAAAATCAATTGTAAAAATTTGTTCGCCGCTCGCGCGATTTATCTACCTACCAACCCGCCATATTTGTAGTTAAACTCGCCCGCAAAATTCGTCAACCTCGTCGCTTTGATTTTGTTTTACTTATATAACAAAACTCTCATTTTATAACTTTACGCAAATTACGCATACTTACCTTATTATTAACTGACTCATTACAAAATGAAAGACGACGAAGAAGTGATGATTACCTTTTTAGAACATAAAAAACAATTTCTGTTTCAAATAATTCAAGAAGTTTATAATTTAAGCTTGAGGGTTTCCGATGATGTCACTCGCACGCAGTTTTTAGCGAGGACTCAATCCGCTGATAAAACGCGTTCAGATTATATTGAAACCGTAGATAAACTTATAATTGAACAACTCAAAGTAAATCCTGAGGCTCAGCCGAGTTATAGTATTTTAAATACATTCGATGAGTTATATTGTTACGTTAAACAAAAAGAAACTATTTTGAAGCAAGAGCTTGAGGACCAAAAGAAAAATAATAACTTTAATACGAAGTTACCCCCTCTTCAACTCATAGGTTTTGATGGTACTCCTACTAAGTGGCCAGTATTCTATGAAAATTTCCGCAGTGTCATACACGCTAATACTCGCCTAACAAATGCTGAAAAGGTCCAGTACCTAATAGGCTGTCTCTCCGGCAAAGCACTCAATGTTTGTTCCGGAATAACCGCTACCTCTGAAAACTATGACATCATATGGCAAGCTCTTCTAGCAAAATACCAAGATACTAGGGTACAGGCTTCTGTCTATCTAGATCAAATGTTACAACAAAAGACTGGGCAGTCAGTCGATAATATACTTGATAACTTTTGTTCCGCTGAAGCGGCATTACAGCGCTTGAAAATTGATAAATTATCAGATTTCATCCTAACTCATATTGCCTTAAGTAAGTTGGACAAATCTATGATTGACCTGTTCGAACAAGCTCATAGACATATCGACATTCCTAGATTTAGTGATTTAAAGAAATTTCTAACCGAACAGAGTAAACTCCAAGTACTTCACGCACCGTCTCGCTCTCACACGCAAATTTATAATAATAATTCTCGCACTCAATCATTCAGTACTAACAAACCCGCAACGCAAACTAATAAAATAAAAACATTCTGTACTCAAGTTACAAATCCGCAACCTCAAACTTACAGCAAGTTTAACAACTCTGACATTCTCAGTCTCACTCAATCTCGCTCATGCAAAGTGTGTAAATCTCAACTCTCTCACCCGCTATTTAAATGTGAATATTTCTTACAACAAAATACTCAAACGCGCAACGACATAGTTCGTCAACACACATTTTGCATAAACTGTTTAGGTTTTCATCATATTAGTACATGTAAATCAACAAATAGGTGTTCGATTTGCAATAAGAAACATCATTCTTTGTTACATTACGAGACCCAGTCGAATACAACGCATTCCTTGCAATCAGCTGATTCAAATATAAACAATAATAACAACTCGGCTGGCACGAGCGCTGCTCCAGCACCGCGTCCAAGCAGTAGTAGCACATCGAATCTTCCGTCTCTGTCCCACCCGCCGCGTCAGCCGCGCTCGCCTACGGCGACTGCAGCCCGCACGAACGGCGGCCAGACAAACGATAACCTCGCGCTTTCTGTTACAATTCCCGCTCGAAATTTAAATAGTGACACTTTAGTTTTATGCCCGACTGCGTCTGTTAACTTTATAGTAATAATCAAACGCATCGCCTCCGTGTATTCTTGGATACGGGAGCGGCTACTAATTTCATAACAAAGGCTTGCTGTGAACGTTTAAATTTAAAAGTTACTCCCGCACCCGCTATTATTAATGGCATAGGAAAAATACAAGACCGCGCGTTTGGAATAACGCAACTTACAATACACTCTCGATTCGACTCACGCTGTTCCTATACCGTTTGTTGCCGCGTTATGAATGAAATTACGGACATTTTACCTAGCGCCGAGCTAGAAATCACGCAATTAGACCATCTTCAAGGTTTGCCGATGGCCGATGATGAATATTACTTACCGGGCGAGATAGATTGTTTGATAGGTAATGAATTATTCCCCACGTTACTCGGACCAGGTAAGGTGACCTCGCCAACTTCCTCGGTTGTAGGTATCGAAACTACTCTCGGATATATCGCCGGAGGAAGGGCGCATTGTTTTCCTCATTCGCTCGAAAATAAAACTCGCTCTTTAAACGCTCACAATTTGGAAAAGACTTTCTTTTGCCAAACTGAAGATTTTGCTCTCGATCAATTAACGCAACGCTTTTGGGAAATCGAAAATGTCCCAGAAAAAACCCATTTTAGTCCAGATGACGAAGCATGTGAAAAACATTTTCAGTCAACTTATACGCGCGAGGACGACGGTACCTATACCGTTGCTCTTCCGTTCAAACACTCACCTGCCGAATTAGGATCATCTTATTCTGCAGCGAAGCACCGCTTATTAAATTTAGAAAAGAAACTCGACTCAACTGGATTACGATCCGATTATAACGCAACTATCCAAACTTACATAGATCAAGGTTATTTAATAAAGGTTCCGAATAATTTTCAAAACACTGATTCTTATTACATACCGCATAGGGCCGTTTATCGTCCCGACAAAGAAACTTCAAAGACGCGTATCGTACTGAACGCTGGTTGTAAAACCACCTCAGGAAAATCCCTTAATGATTTACTTTACGTAGGTCCAGTTCTACAGAATAATATTTTCGAATTGCTTTTAAATCTCCGCATGTTTTCAATTGCAATTTCCGCAGATATCGAAAAAATGTATTTTCAAGTGAAACTTTCTCCTGATCATCACTCATTCCAAAGAATTTTATTTAGGTTTGACACTAATTCACCGATCGAAATATATCAATTTAATCGAGTCTGTTTCGGTGTTTCTAGTTCACCCTATTTAGCTTTGCGCGTCGTGCGACAACTTGCCGCAGATAGCCGTGATTCATTCCCGCTCGCCGCTTATGAAGCCGAAAACCATATGTACGTTGACGATTACGTTAGTTCCGTTGATAACGTGGATACGGCAGAAAAAATATATAAAGAGATGACCGCTATGTTCAAATCGGGAGGTTTCAACTTAGTTAAATGGATTTCAAATGATACTCAACTCATGTCGCGCGTCCCATCCGCTCAGAAAAGCCCTCTTGCAGTCAAATTTGATGATGATCCCAACGCTGATACTAAAATCGTAGGTATGCAATGGCAACCTACGGATGATCAATTTCACTTTAAAACAAACATAGATTTTCCAGAAACTTGTACTAAACGCTCGATTCTGTCTGTCACCGCGCGCTTGTTCGACCCGCTAGGTCTAATTAGCCCGGTTGTAGCTTATATGAAATTACTCATTCAAGAATGTTTTAAACTTCAACTCGATTGGGATGATGAGGTGCCTGACTTCATTGTCTCCAAATGGAAACAATTCCACCAGGAACTTCCGCATTTATCAGAAATTAAAATACCGCGCCATATTGGCATCACTTCCAAAAATAGAATAACTTTAATCGGATTCGCCGACGCTAGCCAGCAGTGCTATGGTGCTGCGATCTATGTACGCGTAGACTCAGATGAAAACTCAACCGCAAATTCAGTAGAATTACTCACCGCTAAATCAAAAGTTTCCAACTCTAATAAAACCCTCGCTCGCTTAGAGCTCTGCGCTGCCGTGTTACTCGCAAAATTAATAAATTCCGTTCGCGATGTCCTAAGTAAACGATGCACTATAAATAAAATATACGCTTTTTCAGACGCCACTGTGACACTCACATGGATTCATTCGCCCGCTTATAAATTTCACACATTTGTAGCTAATCGTATCGCTCAAATAAATGAATACTTACCCGCTTCCCACTGGTTCCACGTTCGTGGCGTAGAGAACCCTGCAGATATTGTATCTCGACCTGTAATGCCTATAAGATTAATAAATAACTCCCTCTGGTTCCACGGCCCGCAATGGTTATCCGCTCCGATTAATACCTGGCCTGTAAAGGAATTTAAAATAAATCATAATAAAAAAGATGATTTACAAGAAATTAAAGTTACTTCGCTTCCCGCGCAAACTGTATTACCTACGGTCGAACCTACGCACCCAATTCATGACCTCGCTGTAAGATGTTCGACGTGGATTAAACTCATTCGCTCACTCGTATACGCATTTCGCTTTTCAAAATTACTTCACTCTCAAGGTTCCATAACTCCAAATGACTTAGAATATGCAGAATACCGCGTGCTACGCTACGAGCAAGCAACACATTTCTCTCGCGAGCTTAATGCTATTCAAAATAACAAACTAATTCCTAGTAAATCAGTTTTAAAACTGCATCCATTTATTGACGACCAGGGTCTCCTAAGAGTAGGAGGTAGACTAACTCATTCTCAATTAGGTTTCGATCAAAAACATCAAATACTATTGTCTGCAAAAAGTAGAATAGTATCGCTTTTAGTAGATTTTAAAACAAACATGAAAAAAGTCAGAAAAAGAGCAAGTAAACACAGCGGAATGCACCTCCTCTCACTAAAAGTGCACCTCTCAAACATTCGAGGTCTGCACTCCAATCTCGCTGCGGTCCATCACCATCTTGAGACTGATAAGCCCCACCTGCTCTGTCTAACTGAGACCCAAATCAGGTGCCCTGCGGATGCGGCGTATCTACATTACCCAGGGTATACCCTGGAGCACACTTTTAAACCCCGCGCTGGTGTTTGTATATACGCCCGCGACAACATCTGCTGTCGTCGTCTTCGTAACCTTGAGGCGTCTAACTTCTCTACCTTATGGTTGCTGGTGGACTTGGGCGTGCAGCAAATTGTGTACGCCTTAATATATCGATCGCACAGTGGTGACCTGGAGACAACCAGGCTGTTCCAACATCTCACGGAGGCGGCGGAAGTTGCACAGCAACGATACCCGCGAGCACAGTTGGTTTTTCTGGGGGACTTCAATGCCCACCATGAGGAGTGGTTGTGCCCATACCAGTTTACTGACCATGCTGGGAGAGAGGCCCGCAAGTTTGCATTATCTCTCGATCTCACCCAACTGGTCGACCAGCCAACTCGTGTTCCGGACGTTGCTGGCCACACACCCAATTGCTTGGACCTTCTGCTGACAACAGACCCAGACAGGTACAATGTGTCTGTGTCATCCCCCTTGGGAACCTCTGACCACTGTCTGGTGAAATCTGTGTCGTTCCATTCCCCGCAGGATCGTAGCCCTAGAGGCTCACGCCGAGTGTGGCGATACAAGTCAGCAGACTGGGATGAGATGCGGCACTTCTTTGCGTCTTATCCTTGGCAGCAAACCTGTTTCATCAGTGATGATCCGTCGATCTGTGCGAATGCTATCACCGATGTGTTGCGTCTGGGCATGGAATACTATATTCCCTACTCAGACGTAGCAACCGGAGGCACAGCTCGTCCATGGTTCAACGCCGAGTGTGACCGGGCAGAAGCCCTTAAGCACGCGGCTTATTTATCGTGGGCTGATGCTCGTAGTCGTAAAGATCCGGATGTACAGGCAAAGAAGCAGTCGTTCAATAGAGCAGCTAAGTCTTGCAAGAAGGTTATACGGAAAGCCCGATTTCTTCACGTTCGCCGTGTAGGCGCCAAGCTAGCCTCTTACCCGTCAGGGAGTAAGGCGTTTTGGTCGCTGGCAAAGTCGGTTGAGTCGAATTTCTGTCGCCCCTCTTTACCTCCATTGCTGAGGCCAGATCGATCACTGGCGCATACAGCGAAAGACAAGGCAAACCTGTTTGCCTCTCTTTTCGCAGAAAATTCGCGTCTGGACGCTGGCGTCGCTAAGCCTCCCTCCTTGCCTACCTTTGGTGCTTCAATGCCCGAAGTAAAAATACACCAAAGGGAGGTATTGAAAGCACTGCGCTGTCTAGACGTGAACAAAGCTAGTGGTCCTGATGGAGTTCCAGCGATTGTGTTGAAAACTTGTGCGCCTGAGTTGTCTCCAGTACTGACACGCCTGTATCGTCTTTCCCTGAGGTCGGGTCAAGTCCCCGAGTCGTGGAAGCTTGCAAACGTACAGCCTGTACCTAAGAAGGGTAGTCGTGCTGACCCGTCAAATTATCGACCTATCGCGATCACCTCCATACTTTGTAAGATTATGGAGCGTGTTCTGAACACCAAGCTCCTGGCATATCTCGAAGGTAACGATCTCCTCAGTGATCGGCAATACGGTTTTCGCCGGAATCGGTCTACTGGGGACCTTCTGATTTATGCCACCCACCTATGGGGCGAGGCCATCGAGAGACATGGTGAGGCTATCGCCGTGTCCCTCGACATTTCCAAGGCTTTTGACAGAGTCTGGCACGACAGCCTAATTAGCAAGCTTTCTGCGTATGGGATCTCCTCTGGCCTGCGCTCCTGGATCACTGATTTCCTGAGGGACCGATCTATTCGAGTTGTCCTAGATGGATGCTCGTCTGATCTTTTGGCTATTAATGCCGGGGTACCTCAGGGTTCAGTCCTCTCCGCGACCCTCTTTCTGCTGCACATCAACGATCTGCTCAAGCCCGGTATCTTTGGGTACGCGGATGACAGCACGGTTACGGAGAGATACCTTGGTGACGCGAGGGTCAGTGTAGCTGACACCAAGATCCTCAGGGAGACCATGGTGGAGCGATTGAATCTGTCCTTGGATGCCGTGTCCGAATGGGGCGAGGCCAACTTGGTTGGATTCAACGCCACTAAAACACAGGCGTGTCTTTTCACTGCAAAACGGAGCCAGTTTACCTTGGCTCCCACTTTCCGAAATGTGTCCCTTCCCGTGACCAACACTTTAGAGCTTCTCGGTCTAAGTTTAAAATCAAACTTAAACTTCGGGTCGACTATTGAGTCTAGGGCTAAAACTGCTGCCAAAAAACTTGGTGTCCTATTTAAGGTGAAGCGGTATTTCACGCCGAATCAGCTTCTCTCCCTATACCAAGCACAGGTACGCTCGTGCATGGAATACTGCTCCCACCTATGGGACGGTTCTGCCAAACATCAGCTGGCGGCCCTGGACTCGGTAGAGCGCCGGGCTCATAGACTCTTTGGTGATGATCCATCGGTCAAGTCAAGGATACAGAGCCTTGAGCATCGCCGTCGAGTCGCTTGCCTATCGGTGTTCTATCGGATACATTTCGGGGAGTGCGCACAGGAACTGCACGACCTGATCCCACCTTCCCCTTTCCATCATCGGACATCCAGGCGCGGGGAGCGTATGCACCCGTTCGTGGTCCACATTCCATTCGTTCGGACGAAACGTTTTGCCTCCTCCTTTTTGGTACGGACGGCTAAGGAATGGAATGCGCTCCCGCCATCTGTATTCCCTGATCAATATGACCTCGGTCTCTTTAAAACAAGAGTGAATAGGCTGTTACTGAACCGGTGAGCTCCATCTTAGGCCCTGTCTTCACTTTCCATCAGGTGTGACTAGGGCCAATCGCCGATCAGTTTATAATAAAAAAAAAAAAAAAAAATTATCACTCGTCGAACCTGCACACTGGTCCCGCCTTAGTACTAGCATTAATTAGACAAAAATATTGGATTTTATCTGCTCGAAATTTAATTCGCCAAAGAGTACACAAATGCAACTCCTGTTTCAAACTCAAACCATTATCTACTCAGCCACCGATGGGTGACCTCCCCGCTATACGCGTCTCTCAAGTCAAGGCATTTAGACCTGTACCGCTGGCTATATTTTGACCCCTAGGTTATAAATATATTAAAGTCAATTCTGTTTTCGCTTATGAATACTTTGTTAAGATGTAAATCTTACATTTTGTTTTGTGTCATATATATAATTTGCTTTTCTAGTAATTTGTTATTTTGTGGTAATTATTTTTTATTTTGAATTATTTTGGAGAAAAAAATATTCGAGAGAAAACATGTAACTGTGTTGCATTTAGGATAGTGTTTTTAGTGTGAAAACATAGTTTGTGTCAATTACGTCCACTGCAATCTGATACTATGTCATAATATTCTAAATGACACAAAAAAAAATTAGAGTTAAAAAAAATTACTTAGGTCGAATTTAATCGTTTAAATAGGTCCATTAAATGATTTTGTGTCTTATTAAGGCATAGCTTCATAAGATATTTGATGATTTTTATGTAACAGGCTGTCACCGTTACAAAAGAATATTAAAGATATTAGAGTTTACATCTTATTAATTTGAAATGCGGGATAAATAAGATGTATGAATTTGTGTCACTTGCATCCACTGCTTAAACAAATATTACAAAAATATTATTTGCGTTCGAACGAAGCTAGCGGGCGGTCTGAATGGGCAACGGAGGCCGTGCAGGGTGGGGCCGCGGCGTGACCTTGCCGTACGCAACGCATGTTTACTTCGCCTGTGCGCCAAATTAACGCAACTTATTCAAAGAAGTTACGCAAACAACACAACAACAAGCAACAAGCAAGCAAAGAATGCGTCGAATTATCTTTTACCTATTTAAAACTTATAGATATTGTACAATGTCACCATTATGCAAAAGAACTGTAAGTACATGTTTGATTTGCGAGCGAGCTGGCAACATTGCGCAGGGAAATCTTAAAAATATCGCGTTTACGTGAACGCCACATACATTTGTGACAGTGATAGGGAAAAGGTACCAGTACCACTAAAGTAAAATTTGGTTATTAATACCGTGACTTTCTTTCATTCTTTGATAAAAAAAAATTGCTATTTATGCAACAAGTGCGGAAATCATCTTTACGCACGTGTATCATACAATGTTTTACTATGCATTGTGCGAGTAAATAAAAAACATATCATGGCAAATAAGTTTAATTATTATAAGGAGTGTTTTAAATCGACACGAGTTGCGAATTACCTATTCGCACGTGTATCGTACGTTTTACAGTACATATGGCCCTTTAAACTTTCGACATATGCACGGTAAGTGCTCTTTTCCGCACTAGTGCGAGAAAGTAGCACCATATGTACTGTAAAAAAAAATTGAAAACAAAAAGCACTAGTGCGGAAAAGCAGTACTTTCCGCACGATATGGCTCCGTAGGAAACGCACTTTTCGAGCACATGCATTGTAAAAAAAAATATAGGACTGTATCTCCTAAACCATGCGTCGTAGCGCAAAAATAATAAAATTTTCGCTCCCCTTTAAGAAGCCCCTAATTAAGATTTAAAAACGCAAAAAAGAAAAAAAGAGGAAAAAATCTTTATAGGGCTGTATCTCCTAAACCGTGCGTCGTAGCGCAAAAATAAACGTTTCGGTCCCGTTTATGTAACCATTAATTTATATTTAAAAACAACGCAACAAAAAAAAACAAAAAAAAAACTTTATAGGGCTGTATCTCCTAAACCATCGTAGCGCAAAAATAATCAAATTTTCGTTCCCCTTTATGGAACCCCAAACTAATATACAAAAAACACAATGAAAAAAAAAAACAAAAAAAAATCTTTATAGGGCTACATCTACATCGTGCATCGTAGCGCAAAAATAATCAATTTTTCGTTCCCCTTTAAGAAACCCTTAATTAATACTAAAAAAAAAAAACAGGAAAAAATCTTTATAGAGCTATATCTCCTAAACCGTGCGTGGTAGCGCAAAAATAACAAAACTTTCGTTCCCCTATACGGAACCCCAAAGTAATATACAAAAAACACAATGAAAAAAAAACAACAAAAAATCTTTATAGGGCTGCATCTCCTAAACCGTGCATCGTAGCACAAAAATAATCAAATTTTCGTTCCCCTTAAGAAACCCTTAATTGAAACTTAAAAAAAAAACAGGAAAAAAACTTTATAGAGCTATTATAGCTATATATATAGATATAATATCTCCTAAACCGTGCGTGGTGGCGCAAAAATAATACAAGTTTCGTTCCCCTTTATGCAACCCATAATTTATATTTAAAAAAAAACGCAAAAAAAAATCATTATAGGGCTGTATCTTTTAAACCATGCGTCGTAGCGCAAAAATAATAAAAATTTCGTTCCCCTTTATGAAGCCCCAAAGTAATATACTAAAAACACAATGAAAAAAAAGAAAAAAAATAAAAAAACTTTATAGGGCTGTATCTCCTACACCGTGCATCGTAGCGCAAAAAAAAATAAAAAAAACCCCTTTAAGAAACCCCTAATTAAGATTGAAAAACGCAAAAAAGAAAAAGAGGGAAAAAATCATTTTAGGGCTGTATCTCCTAAACCGTGCGTCGTAGCGCAAAAATAATAAAATTTTCGTTCCCCTTTACGGACCCCAAAGTAATATACAAAAAACACAATGAAAAAAAAAAAAAAAACAAAAAAAACTTTATAGGGCTGTATCTCCTAAAAGTCGTAGCGCAAAAATAATCACATTTTCGTTCCCCTTTGTGGAACCCCAAACTAATATACAAAAAACACAATGAAAAAAAAATAAAAAAAAATATTTATAGGGCTGCATCTCCTAAATCGTGCATCGTAGCGCAAAAATAATCAATTTTTCGTTCCCCTTTAAGAAACCCTTAATTAATACTTAAAAAAAAAAACAGGAAAAAATCTTTATAGAGCTATATCTCCTAAACCGTGCGTGGTAGCGCAAAAATAACAAAATTTTCGTTCCCCTTTACGGAACCCCAAAATAATATACAAAAAACACAATGAAAAAAAAAAACAACAAAAAAAATCTTTATAGGGTTGCATCTCCTAAACCGTGCATCGTAGCGCAAAAATAATAAGAAAAAAACCCTTTAAGAAACCCGTAATTAATATATAAAAAAAAACCAGGAAAAAAACTTTATAGAGCTGTATCTCCTAAACCATGCGTCGTAGCGAAAAATAATAAAATTTTTGTTCCCCTTTATGCAACCCATAATTTATATTTAAAAAAAACGCAAAATTTAAAAAAAAAAACATTATAGGGCTGTATCTCTTAAACCATGCGTCGTAGCGCAAAAATAATTAAAAAAACCCCTTTAAGAAACCCCTAATTAAGATTGAAAAACGCAAAAAAGAATAAGAGGGAAAAAATCATTTTAGGGCTGTATCTCCTAAACCGTGCGTCGTAGCGCAAAAATAATAAAATTTTCGTTCCCCTTTACGGAACCCCAAAGTAATATACAAAAAACACAATAAAAAAATAAAAAACAAAAAAAAACTTTATAGGGCTGTATCTCCTAAAAGTCGTAGCGCAAAAATAATCACATTTTCGTTCCCCTTTGTGGAACCCCAAACTAATATACAAAAAACAGAATGAAAAAAAAAAAAAAACAAAAAAAAAATCTTTATAGGGCTGCATCTCCTAAATCGTGCATCGTAGCGCAAAAATAATCAATTTTTCGTTCCCCTTTAAGAAACCCTTAATTAATACTTTAAAAAAAAAACAAAAAAAAACAGGAAAAAATCTTTATAGAGCTATATCTCCTAAACCGTGCGTGGTAGCGCAAAAATAACAAAATTTTCGTTCCCCTTTACGGAACCCCAAAATAATATACAAAAAACACAATGAAAAAAAAAAACAACAAAAAAAATCTTTATAGGGTTGCATCTCCTAAACCGTGCATCGTAGCGCAATAATAATAAAAAAAACCCTTTAAGAAACCCGTAATTAATACTTAAAAAAAAAAACAAAAAAAACCAGGAAAAAAAACTTTATAGAGCTGTATCTCCTAAACCGTGCGTGGTACCGCAAAAATAATAAAATTTTCGTTCTCCTTTATGCAACCCATAATTTATATTTAAAAAAAAACGCAAAATTTAAAAAAAAAATCTTTATAGGGCTGTTTCTCCTAAACCATGCGTCGTAGCGCAAAAATAATAAAATTTTTGTTCCCCTTTATGCAACCCATAATTTATATTTAAAAAAAACGCAAAATTTAAAAAAAAAACATTATAGGGCTGTATCTCTTAAACCATGCGTCGTAGCGCAAAAATAATTAAAAAAAACCCTTTAAGAAACCCGTAATTAATACTTAAAAAAAAAAAAACAAAAAAAAACAGGAAAAAAAACTTTATAGAGCTGTATCTCCTAAACCGTGCGTGGTACCGCAAAAACAATAAAATTTTCGTTCCCCTTTATGCAACCCATAATTTATATTTAAAAAAAACGCAAAATTTAAAAAAAAATCTATAGGGCTGTATCTCCTAAACCATGCCTTGTAGCGCAAAAAAAATAAAATTTTCGTTCCCCTATATGCAACCCATAATTTATATTTAAAAAAAACGCAAAATTTAAAAAAAAAAACATTATAGGGCTGTATCTCTTAAACCATGCGTCGTAGCGCAAAAATAATTAAAAAAACCCTTTTAAGAAACCCGTAATTAATACTTAAAAAAAAAACAAAAAAAAAACCAGGAAAAAAAACTTTATAGAGCTGTATCTCCTAAACCGTGCGTGGTACCGCAAAAACAATAAAATTTTCGTTCCCCTTTATGCAACCCATAATTTATATTAAAAAAAACGCAAAATTTAAAAAAAAAATCTTTATAGGGCTGTATCTCCTAAAGCATGCGTCGTAGCGCAAAAATAATAAAATTTTCGTTCCCCTTTATGAAGCCCCAAAATAATATACAAAAACACAAGAAAAAAAAAGAAAAAAATAATAACAAAAAAACTTTATATGGCTGTATCTCCTAAACCGTGCATCGTAGCGCAAAAATAATCAAATTTTCGTTCCCCTTAAGAAGCCCTTAATTAAGATTTAAAAACCTAAAAAAGAAAAAGAAAAAAATCTATATAGGGCTGTATCTCCTAAACCGTGCGTCGTAGCGCAAAAATAATCAACTTTTCGGTCCCCTTTATATAACCATTAATTTATACACAAAAAAACGCAAAAAAAAAGAGATTTTTTTTTTATAGGACTTGATCTAAACCATGCGTCGTAGGGCAAAAATAATTAAATTTTCATTCCCCTTTATAAAACCCCAAAGTAATATACAAAAAACACAATGTAAAAAAGAAAAAAAGAAAAAAAAAACAATAAAAAAAACTTTATAGGGCTGTATCTACTAAACAGTACGTCGTAGCGCAAAAATAATCAAATTTTCTTTCCTCTTTATTCAGCCCTTAATTTATATTTAAAAAAAAACGCTTTCACTAAACTGCTGTAACTCGGAAACTTAGAATCCACAAAGGGGACTACTAAATTATGACACATATTAAAGCCTGACCAGTAATATATGATCATTGTCAAGAGGGCGCTGTTCATTCTCATGTATAGGGTGACAGTTCAGTATAGTATGAAAAAATATTGTATTTAATGAACATCATCATCATTGTAATTAATGTTGCTTGCCACGCTTAAACATAACAAAAATCGCAATAAATTGCGTCTTAAAATAAACTTAAAAAGTCTACTAAAAATCGAAACAAAAGTATTTTTTAAGTCGCTGATTTGACATTCTCAATCAAAAGGTAGGTACCACTTTGTCGTTTACCATAAAGACGAAATTTGATTATATCTTTATACAAATAACCTGTCAGAGAAATTGGTACCTTTTGATTAGGAACGTCACAAATGTTGGTCAGTATGAGGAGTGCAGCCTACAGTTTATTTTTAATTATATTTATATACCTACTACGGTAAGATTGATAAGACAATGTAATTATGCCTCCGAATGAAATAAATACACTGTATCGCAAAACTAAGTGGCGAGACAGCTCATAATGCCATCTCTTTCACTCTTGGTTGGTCTTAACAAGGGTAAAGGAGATAGTATTAAGATCTCAGTCGCCAGCTGATATTGCGGCAAGTATAATGAGCACCCCACCCGCGTAGGTACCCTTCCCCGCGCACGCCCTTCTTGCTCAATTGAGTTTTATTTTGCCAGATAGTAAAAAAACCGTGGATCAGAATGACCCAAATTATGAATGATGTCTCAATGTGGTATTATAATATTGTAGACGTAAACTTAATAATATGAATTTTTTTTTGTGGCAGATACAGGGTGTTAATTAGAAAAAAATTTTTTTTAAATAAATGCGGTGGATGAATTTGACACAGATTTGTTTGAATAACATATAACAATGTTCTGTAAAGTACAACACTTCACTTATCGACTCTAATATTTTTTTAGGCGTTTTAGGATCAATATTAGGTATTTATTAAATGCCATTATAGCCGTGGATGAAAATGACACAAAATGCGTGTGTACGTCGGAAGCCACTTTGCCTTTACAGGGAAACAAAGAATTTCGTCTCGAATATTTTTTTTACAGAATGCTGATTGAAAAAAGAAATACCTAAATTTCTACCTAAGCAAATACCTAGGATGACACAAAATATTATTTTTAGGTTAAGTATATGGTCTGGAAACTATATATAAAAAATAAGCAACATTAATATTCTTATAACCTCAGAAGTTATTGGTACAGGTCTAATTCGTACACACAGCTGTCGATTACGGCGGACCATTCTATATTACTCATATACGCCGCCGCAGAGTTAAAAGCCATAAGGCTTATATCTGTCTGTTTGTTTGCTTAACAACAAAAGCCATTCATTTAGAATTGGTCTCCGATCTAAGCACGGACTTATTTCTTGCCGCTTTCAAACGTTTCATTTCACGCAGAGGTCCTGTTTCAATTTTATATAGTGACGGAGGTACAAATTTCATTGGTGCGAAAAACAAATTAAACGAAATTTACCCGCTAATACAGTCCACTGATTATAACAACTATTTGAGTAATTACCTTGCTCAACACAAGATTCAATTTAAACACAGTCCACCTTATGGACCGCATTTTAACGGATTGAGTGAAACTAATATCAAGTCAGTCAAAACTCACTTATACAAATCTATAGGGAATCAAATATTAACCTACGAAGAATTTAATTCTATTTTGGTTCAAATTGAGGGGCTTCTTAACGGTCGTCCAATTTGCGTCCTATCATCGGATCCTTCCGATCCGACCGCGTTATCTCCAAGTCATTTCTTAAATATTACTCCACTTAAATTTTTACCCGCTGAGAAAATTGACAGTAATATTTCAAATAATATGTTAACTCGCTATCAGCTCCTAAATAAAATTGTTCAAAGTTATTGGAACCGTTTCAGCACGGAATATCTCACTTCTCTTCAACAACGCGATAAATGGAATTCACCTTCCAAACCTGTGAGTGTGGGAACAGTTGTTGTCATTAAAGATGATCACTTTCATCCTATGTTCTGGCCTCTCGCTGTTGTCTCAGAGGTTTTCCCAGGAAAAGATAATGTAATTCGCGTCGCAAAAGTAACTACTTCTTCAGGAACTTATGTCCGTCCTGTAACTCGGCTCTGCCCGCTACCTACGCAATAGTTAAGTTTAGTATAGTACAAACTTAGTTTAAAAAGGAAAATAATCCTTAGTATTAGTACCTAGATTAATTTTTTACTCTTAACGCAATGTAGAGGAAACCTCTAGGCGCCCCGAAGTTGGCAACGCCATTGTGAATATTTCATACATTTTCTAATTAATTTTAAGTTTATTTTTATTATCTCATACACACCACTCGAACGCACCTATTATATATTTATACCTGGCAACATATTTTCCTATTCCCCCACTCCCCTCATTCAACCGCCAGTGCCACCTAAACCTATCACCGCGCGCGAGCTCAAAAATTGGCTCATCTAAATAAACTCAAAATCATGTGAAAAAGTACTCCATGGACATCAGTGCCGCCCTGTGAATTGTGAACTGAATAAAGTTTGATTGTGCCAAAAGAAGAAACTCAAAACTGGAGTCGGCAGGTCATCAAGTGTCGAAGGTTGGTGTTCCCGTCCTCTCCAAAGTGTTTGGACCTGGTCAACTTCTGCGGAGTGCGAAACTGTAGGGCCGCGAGAAGCTGCGGGCAGTCTACATCGGCTACGCAGATATTGCGCAGCATCACTGCGTCAGCAACGGCTCGTCGGTTCTCCAGAGACAGCATGTTAAACTTGATCAAAAGATCAGCGTATGAACAACGCGGACTCTTCATTTTAAAATTCAAAAAGCGAAGATATTTCTTCTGCACCATTTCTATTTTATCTACGTAAATTTGGTAGTATGAGTTCCACGCTACTGAAGCATACTCAAGATATGATCTTACCAGTTACCGAGAGTTAATTTAGAGTCTAAGTGCATACCTAAATCACGTATACTTTCAGTAGTTTCCAGGCGGTGTTCATTTATGTGATATGAGTTATGAATTATGTATTTCTTTTTTGTGAATATCATATGTTTACATTTGTTGAAAGCTAGAAATAATTTATTCCTTTTGCAATAGTCATAAAGCTTTTTTAAATCATCTTGTAGTAAGATGGTGTCTTCATGACATTGCACCCTTTTATAGATTTTGAAATCGTCAGCATATAACAAGATGTGACTATGTTGGAAGCAGGATGAGATATCATTAATAAATACAACAAATAACAGGGGCCCCAAAATTGACCCCTGGGGCACGCCAGACGTTACGGCTGTAGGTGACGATGTGAACCCATTCACTACAACAAATTGGGTGCGATTCTGTAAGTATGAGGCAAACCACCTAAGAAGATTCCCTTTTATACCGTTGTAGGATAGCTTGTTCAAAAGTATCAGATGATCCACTTTATCAAAAGCTTTCTGGAAGTCTGTATATATTGTATCAACTTGCTGTGTCTCATCTAAAGATCGAAAGAGGCAATCGGTAAAAAGAATGAGATTAGTTGATGTGGATTTACCTGGAACAAAACCATGCTGCTCAACCAGTATGAAGTTTTTAACAGACTCATAAACCCGGGAGTGAACTAATTTTTCAAATACTTTTGGGATACACGACAAGATTGATATAGGGCGATAATTTTGAATATTTTCTTTCGGGCCAGACTTGTGGATAGGGGTCACGTTTGCTACTTTCCATCTCCGGGGGAATACTCCATCTTTCAAACATTTATTAAATATGAGCTGTAGCGGCAGAGCCAGAGCAGGACTAGTTCTTTTTACGAAAACTGGGCTGAGTAAGTCGGGGCCTGGACCTTTATTAGCATCAATTTTATTAAGGGCTGAACGTACTTCGTCGATTGATAATGTAATACTAGACAATACATTAATAGAGTTACTGTCATATCCACTTCTTTATTCCCTTATCTCACAGGTAGACTGGTCAAGGCTATATCCTATAGATAACTTAGAAGAGGCGGTAGATTTTCTATACAATGAGATCAATGATATAATGGAGACATACTATGTGACATGAGCTTTATTCCTCGATAGTTGTTGCAATCCTGTACATCACCCTTATTCTTAAAAACGGGCACCAGTGAACTGTTGCACCATTCCTCAGGGATTGCCTCTTTTTGTACCTCCTACTACACAATTTTGATAAAACTTCATGAGGTTTCAGGTGAGGGTGAGGTAGGTTTTTCTCGTCACGATCGAGTGCAACTAGCCCTTAACTTAGTTAATACAAAATACAAATAATTACATAATACTTAGCAAGTACGTAATTACTAGATGGTGTTTTGGTATTTAGTTCCAACTTATAAGTACACAAATGAAAAAAAACCTACCTCTCGTCGTGTGGCAATTTACGAAACTTTAAATCCTTCTGGGATTTCGATGTCGAATTACATCCGTACACATAACAGTTTGTGCGCACCATTATAGAATATGTATAATTATTACTAATAATTATGTAGTGATGATAATATTGATAATTGAAGTAAAAACACGGCCGCGTCTGTCCTTCGCGCTCAGTACCACAAACTAAGCGAGTTTGTGGTCGGCTGGTCGGCCCGCGCCGCCCGCCTCCCCGCGAGTTCCCCTTCGTTGCTCTGCGTAAGTACATTTGTCGCGCTATCGAGGAACCACCGTCATCTTGGAAAATGTGTACCATCTTGGAGAATTTTGCATTCTACTCGGAATCTAAGTTCTCTGTGACTATATTAAAGCCGATTAAATTTTACATAAAATGTCTTCGACACCTTTGCGGAAAAAATACATGTTCTTAGAGAAAATTGGAGAATTTGGGGTTCACTGCAATGTGCCCCTGTGAAATTGTGTTCATTGTTAAATAAATATAATTATGTTAATTTAATAATATTTATTGTCATTCAAAACAATTCTTTAATAAAATAAATATTAAAATATTTATTTAATTTAATAAATTTATTTAATTTAATAAATATTTTAATTTTTTTGTTTTTTTTTAATTACTCGCTGAATCCATTTTTAGCGTTTATACTTACCAAGGGGACTCTCTTAAGTCTCTTAAAAGGAAACAGGTTGTGAAAGGCAAAAGCAATCTACCAATACGTCCATTTGAAAAAATCCATCCACTATCCTAAGTTAACTGCATTACAGTGTACTGCATTATCAGTGCTTAAACCCTACTTCCTGTCGTTAAGTCGCAGTCGAGTAAAATGTTGATACATACAAATGAATAAACAAAAGTGGAATTCATATCCCTCCAAGTTTCCTATTAAGAGAATGTCCAGTGGAACAGTATAGGCGGTAAATCTGGATTCATCAAGTATTTTCTCTAAGAACATGTATTTTTTCCGCAGATTTTTTGTGTAGAATTTAATTGGCTTTAATGATGCCTTACATCATATTGCCATAGATGACTTAGATTCCGAGTAAAATGCAAATTTTCCAAGATGACGGCGGTTCCTCGGGGTCCCCAAATGTCAAATAGTGTGGACAAGAAAAAGAGACCTTTTATTAACATACATACCAAATTTCAGGACTTAGGTTAGCCCTAATCCATTTTGGTTCCGCGGTCCGTTCGTGCTCGGGTTTCGATTATCTATCAACTCGTAAAGTTTAGTTAATCATACTACTCGTAACACTTAAATTTTGAAAAAGTTTAATGCCAATATACTGGATTATGAATTCTTATTTATTTTCTTCTTCTTATTTATTTGCACAGAATATAACAGGAATTACTTCAGAACTTTCTCACACTAGATAAGCAAAAAATGACAACATTCTCAATTGCGACGTGGTCAAAATTTTAACTGACAATGCGATTTATCAGTACGGTTTTTACTCACTATTATTTTTAGTCGCTTTTGGCGACATGTTTCGGATTCTTTGGGAATCCATCCTCAGGCACGAGTGTCCGCGGCGGTTGTACGTCGTGCACTGAATATTGAATATTAACTCTCACGATAATTTAAGTGCGACAATGCGATTGATTACGTCATTTACGTCGCAGTTTAGGCCAAGCGCATTAAGAAGGTATAGAGGGAAATGCTAGGAACAAAATTTTTGGCTTCGTAGCTTTGTTTGGACAAGTTAGGAGATGAATATATCAAAAGTCCCCGACCGTAACCCTGGTGCTGGAGGGGAGTGGGGGGTTTGAAGGTTCAATTTTTCGGTTTATCGATTATATCTCGGAAACTATGCGTCTGAGCGACATGGCCACTTATACAAAATGAAAAGTGATTTAATTTGTTGCAAGTTTTATTAGGTCAAGTTTTTTGATATCTTCTAGTTTTTGAGATATCCGCTCTTGAAGGATTATTTAGGGCTCTCATTTTTATCTTGATTATCTACATCAGTGAAGCTGCTAGGCCGGATTTGGGTACGTTTTCGTATAAATCGGGGGTGCTGAATTCATTTATGGTATCAACAATGACACCTTTCCGAAGTAAAAACATATAAACTTTAAACAAATAACTTTTTTTTAACTCCTCTTCACGCTTAAACCGCTGAACCGATTTAGTTGAAATTTGGTGAATAGATGTTTAAAGTCCCGAAACACTTTAGGCTTCAACTTCAACTCACACAGTAACTAATAGTGAACAGCGCACTCACCAGCCTGCGTGAACTTAGCGTCGGGGTTGTTGAACGAGTCCGTCGGGGTCCCGAGCGCCACGCTCCCGATCAGGTCCGTTGCGTACTTGTAGCTCAGCTCCTGCGCGTCCAGCATCGGCTCCGTCAGCCCCTGCTTCTTGACGTACTCCACCATGGACTCTCCCGTCTTCAACATATGCGGGAGCATCTGCTTCAGCTTCGCCTTCCTCAAAGTCGGAGATATCTTCTGCCTCAGATAACGCCACGCGGGATTCCGAATCCCAAATAAATTCGTCATCAAAATACTATCCTTTTGGGATCTCCCAGCGAAATTTCTGTCGGAGAACTTTTGTCGGGGGTCTTTGATCAGTAGATATTTTCTGGATGAAGTTTGGCTCCCGGAGCAGGAGAAGATGTAGAAGCCGACGAAAGGTGCGTCTCTCCGGGCCCGGAGGTACAGCGTCCCGAGGTGCCATCCCGGGGCCGAGCGAAACAGAATTCTTTCTTTAAAGTCCCCGAACAGCCAGTAGGACAGTTTTTGGCGGCAGTAGACGTAAACGCATGCTGCGATGGTGACAACACTCGCTGCTAAGACGGTGTATAACGAGTCCATGGTGGAAGTGAATAGTGATTTTTACCTATGCGATCTACGCCATATATAGCTGACGGGAAAACGTTATCTAGTCAGATGCCGTGCTAACAATATATCTATAGTTGATAATATTGTCTTCGGTTACCGCGATAGTTACTCATGGAATAAAACTATGAAATCGGATTACGCGATATAATCCGTTTTCATAGTTTTATTTCAATATATAGTTGGTCAAACCAATTTCTTAGTAAATAAGAACAAAAAAACTATAGTTATCCTTTTCTTTTGGGTCGAAATGAGACAGTCCTTGGACAAACCATACCGTGAGACAATCCGAAAAAAAGTTTCACTTGCATCGTGGTTTCATAAAACCGCACAATTACTTTTTTTTCTTAAGAACAACTATGCAATGGTAACACCGTGATACATTTATTTTCGTCCAGTTCGAATATGACTGGCGTTTAAACTTTATAGTGCACTGCCTTATGGGAATATAGTTCAGATCCGCTTTCAACTTTTAGTATGTTAATGGGCATGGTACTGGGTCTCTAAAACTGCCGGGAGACAGCGGCGCCGGCCATCTACTTCAGCGGAATGACGTCATCAAAATGACTCCCGCCTGGTTGCTAATATTGCATATTGCACCCCAACTATGCATTGTACATACACGTGTGGGGTATTAAATGAAAGCCAATTAAATGTTCCATATTTTATTTCTACACTGTGTACCAAAATATACAACAGTTTAAGAGAAACTTACAAAGAAATCGAAATAATGTAAAAAAATATTCGATTATTTGGGTTTTACAACCAAACCAAAAGTCGGACCTTAAAGTAATGTACTATAACATTAGAGATGACGTTTCAAACCTCACACTGATATCATAAAAATCAAAATCTGACCAAAAATTAGGAAATTATGATCAAAATGTAGGTATTTGCTAGAACAAATGCATTATACGTGTGCTACATGTAATGAAAAGTTATTAAATGTATTATGATTCATCTATACATTGTCTGCAAAAAAAATGTATGGTTTAAGAGCTATAAACAAAGAAATACCACTCTTTATGAAAAAAATAGTTGCATGTCAAATTTATAGCTAAACTAAAAAAGTTAATAAAATGTTGCGTATATTATTATTATTACAAATAACAGTTATTCTGGTTTAGGTTACCGCTTAAATTTTAGATTTCCATCAAAGACTAAGAAAGTTATGCAAAAAGAACTACAGCGCGCCAACAATTCTACCTACAACGATTATCCAAAGTCCAAAGTACTTAGTCTTTCTACATCGTTCGCTAATGGCTAATCGCTAAGATAATTTAGATATAAAATTGAAACGTGATTTCTGTGGAAGCATTTTCGAATTCGGTGACGCAAATTGATTTCAGTGCCTGCACATGATTTCACTGTATTTAGGGTTCCGTACCTCAAAAGGAAAAAATGGAACCCTTATAGGATCACTCGTGCGTCTATCTGTCTGTCTGTCTGTCTGTCCGTCTGTCACAGCCTATTTTCTCTGAAACTACTGGACCAATTAAGTTGAAATTTGGTATACATATGTAAGTAAGTTTGTGACCCGAAGACGGACCTGTAACGTAAACAAATTAATTTTAAACATCTAAATCTAATCTAAAATTTAAGAAAAATTACACAAAATAGATCTTTACCTATAGATCACAGGAAAACCTATTAGAAATGTGCAGCCAAGCGTGAGTCGGACATAATTATTTCGTTTTTGATCCAACCCCTGCGGGTTTTTTAAAGACATTTCACGCACGTTTCAGTTTCACATAAAAAATACATTGTTTAAATTGTGTAATGTACGGAACCCTTGGAACGCGAGTCCGACTCTCTAGTTTTGTTCTCCGAGATTTGGCCTAAAACTAGGGATTTTTGAATGATTCACGTTTAGTTTTACTAGACTTATATTGACCGGGATATAGACCGGGCTCGGGAGGTCATAAATAATACAAAAGGTAATCACGGTCTATTGACCGGGATATAGACTCTATATCCCGGTCAATATAAGTCTAGTGATAATTCTAGGGATTTACAGGGCAAGCTATGCTGGCGCCATCTGTAAAATACTTCGACCGGTCCACCCCATTATGCACGTTGCGCGTACAAAAGAGATAGCAACAACGGGTCAGTGTACAAAAATCCTTGTGATAAGCGTACTTATTTTCTTTAATCTATATTACTCACAGCCATAACTAAAAAAATATCAACAACAACCACTGATTGCAAAAACAATTTTCACATCTATTCGAAAAAGGGCTTTTTCTTCCCCGCTAGGAGGGATCAATGTAGCACTTTTCTGTTCTAGGTCATGATTTTTTTTCTTTTTTGTACATTTTTTTTGTTAAATATTATTTTGGAACATAACAATTTCCTCATAAAAATAAATAAAATAAAATAAAATAAAATGCATTTATTTCAGACGAATAAGTGTCCATAGTTTGTTAGTACCAAAAATACTTAAAATAATACTTAAATAACTATATTATATCAACTATAAATAACTATATTAGTATCATAGGTGATGTGAAAAACAGTATGTGTCACATGGTAGCAAAATTATTTCCACCTTGTCCCTCACTACGCTCAGGATTATATTTTAGAATCCCTCGCTACGCTCAGGATTCAATTATAGAATCATTCGCTTCGTTCTGGAATCAATGCCCTCGCCGTAAATATATATGTCATTTTGCTCCCTTGTGACACAATCTACTATTAAATCTTTTCTCACATTGCATACGCATACCTATAGATTTCCACGCTCTGCCATTGATTGGCGGAATAATTCCCAATGCAGAACACAATTTCATTAAATATGACAATGAGTGAACATTGTGATATTGTAACGTAATTAAGCCTATGATTATGTTCACACATTTGGAATTCGGCACGACACTTCCCTTAGTACCTATGTAGATATAGTTCATAGTACGTTCCCTTAGTACGCGCGGCCGTCGCAGTAGCCAAGTAGCAACGCAGACACAGCGGCACGAATGGGCGAGCTGACAAGGTGATAAGCGCCGTAGTGTTGTAGGCACTTCTCGCCAATCGGGATTTTGAAAAAATGTCCGGATTCAGGTACCGTTGCCCTAAGATGCCAATCCAATTCCATTCCAAAGCGCTTATCAAGGCCTTCAGCAAAAAGGCGTCTTCGAGCGCCTTGGCGCTGCCTAGGAACCAACTGCGCAACTTGGTTAGGGTGCTTACCGGGCACTGCGGCCTAAATAAGCACATGCACACTATGGGGAAACGTGACATGGGGCGACTGACAAACTGTTTATCCTAAAATTATAAAAAAATATATTTGAGTTTCTCACAATGAGCTCTTTCATTTGATATGTAACACGATATAGTTTGAAAAACTTTATTTTTTAATTTTCTCATTTACCCCCCAAAAGTGGCCCCATGTTTTAAATTCATTTTTTTACGTTACATGTCCATCTTTAGGTCACAAACTTACATATGTATACCAAATTTCAACTAAATTGGTCCAGTAGTTTCGGAGAAAATAGGCTGTTACAGACGGACAGACAGACAGACGCACGACGCACGAGTGATCCTATAAGGGTTCCGTCTTTCCTTTTGAGCTACGGAACCCTAAACATTATATATGGCTCTCCATCGCTGCATACAATGAACTCATTATGGTCGGTACTAACCATAACCGACGCCATTTTGTATCCGGTCAAGATTTCAATCGAGCAACCGGCAAATTCTGATTCAGCGGGGTCAAATTAGGTTAAAAAACCGGTTGCCAAAAAGTAACATGATTTGCCAGTCGGAATCAATTTTGTCAAAAATATGACCTATGACATTAAAGCTCCAAGGCTCCAAGGGGTCTCTACGTGTTGGATTGGTCACGCAAGCCTATCAAAAGACCGGGATTTACAGGTCCCTGAAATCCAAGGAGATACATAATATACATCTAACATATACGGCCATGCAGACAGATACACTGTATAAGAAGAATATTATTTTGTCTTCCACAGCACATGTTTGGCACGCCACGCTCAATGTACCTACTATACGTTGATTATGAACCGACCTCTAGCGACCTTTTACCAAACAACGCGCATTGTCTAAAACATGTTTATTTATCTTACATTCGGTGACTCATTAGTCTCATTACAGCGTAGCACAATCGGATTGTCTCACCTCGAAATACTTTCAAAGATATGAAATTTGGTATGTATGTTAATTAAAGGTCTCTTTTTCATGTCCACACTATTTGACATTTGGGGACTTCGAGGAATCGCAGCCATATTGGAAAATGTGTACCATCCTGGCGAAATTTGCGTTTTACTCTAAATATATGTTCTCTATGAAAATATGGTGTAAGGCAACATTAAAGCTTATTAAATACTACACAAAAAAGTCCAAGATAACTTTGCGGAAAAAATACAAGTTGTTATAGAAAATAATAGATGAATCCAGATATAGCGCTTATACCCTTTCAGGGGATATTCTCTTAATATGAAACTTGGAGGAATATGAATTCCACTTTTGTCTATACATTTGTACACGTTCTACTCAAATGTCAACATTTTACTCGACTGCGACTTAAACAAAAAGTAGGGTTATGGGTTTAAATACTGAAAATGAGTACACCCTGTAGCTCAGGATACTGGACGGATTTTTTTAAAATGACATATCAGTAGATTCGTCTTGCCCATCACAACCTGTTTACACCTGTTTTATTGAAGAAAAATTAATACAGCCGCCTTGAGAGGACGCCGAATAGAAAATCATATTTTTACTTCTAGCGCCTAAACTATTGAGTGGATTTCAATAAACTAGACATCAGTAGATCCATAATTGGTACACAAGTGCTATGCAATACAAATTTACTAAAATATATGGAGGAAAAATGTGTAAAACTTAAAAATGTGACTACTAAAACAGATTTTAGGTCTTAAATGGGGTATAAACAATAGTGACAGTAATGAAATTTGACACCTGCAATTTCAGGGATCCCTGTTTGCGTGTCATAAAATTGGAGCTTCGAGGACCACGGGGATCGAACGCCATCTTGAAAAGTATGTCTTTTTTGTTTTTCTTTTTCTCTCGGAATATCTGGGTTTAATGTGAATACGGTTTATGGCGAAACGAAAGCTAATTAAATTCCACACTAAAAAGTTATACAACACCATGTCCCAAAAACGAAGCCTTTTTCTAGAAATAGGGCATTTTTTTTTCGTGGTTGGGTAGATAATGTCTTTGTGTTCCAAAAATTGGTAAAAAAATTATACAAGTATTTTTTTCTGACCCGTCTTAAAATAAAATTTTAGTAGGAGATTATTAAGTATAACCTTTTGACTTCTGAGCCATATTTCTAGAAGAAAGCTCCGTTTTAGGGACATGTTTTGTTATACCTTTTTTGTGTAGAACCTAATAAGCTTTTGTTTCGCTATACACAGTATTCACATTAAACCCAGATATTCCGAGAAAAACAGAAAAACCAAAAAAGACTTATACTTTTCAAGATGGCGTTTGATCCCCGTCGTCCCCGAAGCCCCAATTTTATTTGCACATATTTCTGACATATCTATTGTAAATAATAATATTAATAATGTAAATTACGCATCCATGACAACGTATGATTAATACAAATAAAAAATATGAATATGAATATGAATATGACACGAAAACAGGGATCCCTGAAATTGTAGGTGTCAAATTTCATTACTGTCACTATTGCTTAAACCCCATTTAAGACCTAAAATCTGTACACCACATTTTTAAGTCCTAAACATTTTTCCTCTATTTATTTTAGTAAATTTGTATTGCATAGCACTTGTGTACCAATTATGGATCTACTGATGTCTATTTTATTGAAATCCACTCAATAGTTTAGGCGCTAGAAGTAAAAATATGATTTACTATTCGGCGTCCTCTCAAGGCGGCTGTATTAATTTTTCTTTAATAAAACAGGTGTAAACAGGTTGTGAAGGGCAAGAGGAATCTACCGATATGTCATTTTAAAAAATCCGTCCAGTATCCTGAGCTACAGGGTGTACTCATTTTTAGTATTTAAACCCATAACCCTACTTTCTGTTTAAGTCGCAGTCGAGTAAAATGTTGATATTGGAGTAGAACGTGTACAAATGTATAGACAAAAGTGGAATTCATATTTCTACAAGTTTCCTATTAAGAGAATATCCCCTGAAAGGGTATAAGCGCTAAATCTGGATTCAGCTATTATTTTCTATAACAATATGTATTTTTTCCGCAAAGTTGTCTAGGACTTTTTTGTGTAGAATTTAATAAGCTTTAATGTTGCCTTACACCATATTTTCATAGAGAACGTATATTTAGAGGTAAACGCAAATTTCTCCAGGATGGTACACATTTTCCAAGATGGCTGCGATTCCTCGAGGTCCCCAAATGTCAAATAGTGTGGACATGAAAAAGAGACCTTTAATTAACATACATACCAAATTTCATATCTTTGGAAGGATTTCGAGGTGAGACTTAATCCGATTGTGCTAGCGGTTGAATGAACCAAAACAGACTAATATGAATCTCTACAAGTAAATACGGTCATTGGTTCATTCAACTTTCAAAGTTGAACAGCATCCGCAACAATATTGGAATATTTGCATGAATCTAGTATAAAACTGGATTAGGCATGACGCATGAGTGGTGGGGGAAACTGTCAGAACGGGATAGTATTTTATGTATCTTTCAGTAGGAGTAGCAGAGAAAACGTTACGAGAATGATAGTAGAAAGGTGGGATTCGGATATTATCCTCCGCCGATATACCGATATATAAGTATTTTTATGTTTTTATGTAATAGGTAGTTTACTAATGTAGTTTTATAAGTGTCTTGTAACTAACAATTTATGGATCTCAGCTATCTGAAAATAAATAATTTTTAATTTTAATTTAAAAGGTTATTATTGTTTGTCCTTGTTACAGTCTCATATTTGTAGGGTTCCGTGCTCAAAGGGTAAAAACGGGACCCTATTACTAAGACTCCGCTGTCCGACTGTCTGTCTGTCCGTCTATCACCAGGCTGTATCTCATCTCAAATGATAATCCCTTATCGTCCACAGCACGAATTAATAAATTAATGGATGTGAAATGACTGCTTTTTAGTATGAAAACCAATGTCGCCAAACTCACACCTTCTTAGGTACTTACGTTAAAATATAACACAATTAGCTCCATGCATGAATTTATTTTTATTTTTGGATTCATAATTTATATCGTTGGAACACCGGAAATGTTAAAAATACTTTTGTAAACCTTAACATTATTTTATTAAAAAATATTTAAAATGTTGAAAATTTTTGAGCGGTTGAAACGCTCATCATTTTTGGCGCGAATTCGACAGAGCGTGATGACGTCACACGTTGGGCGGCCCAACTGACGTTTGCTACTAATGACACTAATCTGTCGAACGCGTGACGTCACGTGGCGTTTCGAGCGTTTCGCTCACTAGCTTTTCGCGGGCAAATTTTTGTACTTTTTATTTATAATTTTAAGTAATTAAATGGTTATAATATTGTCTTCGGTTACCGCGATAGTTACTCATGAAATAAAACTATGAAAACGGATTATATCGCGTATATTGAATTTATAATACATCCCGACGTTTCGAACTCTTTACAGCGTCCGTGGTCAACGGGTGACTGAGGAAAAATTACAAAATGCAAAAATACCCACATACTAATACCACATAAAAATTACAAAATGCAAAAATACCCACATACTAAAACTTTTTAGTATGTGGGTATTTTTGCATTTTGTAATTTTTCCTCAGTCACCCGTTGACCACGGACGCTGTAAAGAGTTCGAAACGTCGGGATGTATTATAAATTCAATATACGCGATATAATCCGTTTTCATAGTTTTATTTCATAATTAAATGGTTATTTAAAAACGGAAATGCATTTGTAACATGATATAACGGTAACAAACATCCGAATAAAACATATTTCGTTCAAATATAAACTTCATGCATGAGGCTAATTACAAAAAAAATGATTTCATTCGTAGGAATCGTAGGAACATTCCATACCAATATGGTGATACCGGTTGACATTCTGAATTGGTCTAAAATATAATGTCAAAGTTAAAGAGTATTAAAGAGTCGTAAGTCGTATAAGACATTACACAATTATTTAGACTTTACACAATTTTAACAATAAAATATTACAATGAAATAAGCTCAGATAAAGCTCAAATAAGCGGAAAGCGCCGAAATTTTAAAACGTAATAAATATAAGAGCCTCGGTAGAGAGTATCATTTCATTCCATTTGGAGTTGAAACTCTAGGTCCGTGGGGTCCCAGCGCGCATAAGTTGTTTGCAGAAATCGCGAAGCGTCTGGTTGACGTAACTGGTGACCGAAGAGCTGGCGGCTTTCTCGCACAACGTATCAGCATTGCGATACAGCGGGGAAATGCCACCAGCATCCTTGGTACAATGCCTCAAGGGCCTATTTTAGATTTAAGCTAGTTATTAATTTCGTTTACGTAGTACCACTGTATATATCTTGTAGCTCAGATTACATATCTACGTGACAATAGGACAGTCTCAGCTAATGTGCTGGAAGCCCCGCATTTACTGCGTGGCGCGTGGTTTCCGCGCTGATTTTCAGCCTGCCCGAATTGAGGCGGTGACACAAGGCGACTGCTAGGTACTAAGTACTAACATATTATATTATTAAGTATACTGATTTAAACTAACACGATATTCACTCATAATTTAAAACTCTCCATCCATCGCATCGCCAGTCTGCCTGTGACCAAGAACGTAACGTCACGTTCGAAACGTCAGGCCATAAATAAACGTAAGTTTGTACGCGATTAAGTCCCGTATTAGTTTTAAATTATATTATATTATTACTATATTTTATTTATTTATTTATACGATTAAAAATTACTTAAGTAACTGAAACAAAATTAAAGAGAAAATTTAACTACAAGACAAATAAAGTAATAAGTAGGTAATTATTTAAGGCCGTGCATTTGCACTTTGACGGATTTTTGTGGCTAGCCCCGGAAACAAACAGGTGATCTTCAGATAAATAATATGTTTCTTTGACTATATAATAAGGGGTTTGATAGTAGTCGAAATACGAATGCTTAAAATTTTCTAGATAGAAAATAAAGGCATGTATTTAACAGATCACCAGATTTAGTAAAATTTAACACCAAAATATTCGTTTTTACCACCAAAAATAATGAATGATCACCAAATTTAAAACTCCTATCTAATGTGAAATGATATCCAAATTTGTAACATGAAATAAAACTATGAAAACGGATTATATCGCGTATATTGAATTTATAATACATCCCGACGTTTCGAACTCTTTACAGCGTTCGTGGTCAACGGGTGAGTCACCCGTTTTATTTTATTGAGTGAGTTTTATTTTATGAGTAACTATCGCGGTAACCGAAGACAATAAATTTGTAACATTTTATCCTTTTAAAACAAATAACACCAAAATAATCATTATTAACCCATAAATAGTAAACGATCGCCAAAATTAGACCTCCATTTTAATGTGAAATTATAACCAAAATTTTTAATCTTGCTATCCTATTAAAGCAAATGACTCCAACTAATCATTGTAAACCCTAAAATAGTAAATTATCACCAAAATTAGAACTCCATTTTAATGTGAAATTATAACCAAAAATTTTAATTTTGCTATCCTAATATTCCTAATAAAGCAAATAACTCCAAATTAATCATTGTAAACCCAAAAATAATAAATACCACCAAAATTTTAAGCACATTTTAATGAAGAAAGGGCAAATATTTAACATTTCGTTATCCCATTAAATTAATTAATCCACTTCGTCACCTTTTTCTAGTAGCATTTCGTTTCTGTAAGGGTCGCAGTTCTAACCTAACCCACTTTTCTTGTAGCATTTCGCTTCTGTAAGGGTCGCAGTTCTAACATAACCTAACCCACTTTTTATAGTAACATTTCATTTCTGTAAGGGTCGCAGTTCTAACGTATCCTAACCCACTTATCTGATAGCAGTGCGGTTCTGTGAGGAATAGGATCACAATTCTAACCTAATCTAACCCACTTTTATAGTAGCATTTCGTTTCTGTAAGGGTCGCAGTTCTAACCTAACCTAACCCACTATTCTTGTAGCACTTTGTATCTGTAAGGGTCGCAGTTAACTCTTTAGTGACCCATGGTTGTGTTGTGTATGTCTTTGTTAATATTTTTCTGGAAATAAACTATTGTATTTGTTAGGTATTTTTACATTAATTTAAATTGCGCCAAGCTCCAAAATAATTGGAGATTTAATAAGAAAAATACCAACACAGATGAATGTCATCTACGCCGGTGATATAATATATACTTATATAATGAATTGCATCAAAAAGTCCTAGAGTGTAAAGATGTAATGAGTAGGTATGGTTTACTATGTTCGTACGAAGGTTATCTACGAGAAAAGAGGTATGACCGCGTCATGCCTAGATCACGTGTGGTGTGGACTCGCTCCAGTACCTATCATTACTTATCGTTCGTGTTAGCGGCGGGAAATATTTCAGATCCCTATTTAACCGGATTATTAGTGCACGTGAGCACGTGCATAAAGAGACAGCTGCGCGGGCGGAGGTAAGAGGTAACGCAAGTAACGAGGTACGTTCAGTGACTAGTATTTAGTAACAAGTTAGTGCGACAAAAAGTATTTAGTAACAAGTTAGTGCGGCAAAAACTTACGTAGTCAAATTGAGTGGGACGAACCTTCAGCTATTAAACTGTCTATTGTTTACACACACATATGAAACCATCAGTAAAATCTTTAGCGAAATATATGACAGTTGTAAAATTTATTTAAAAATACTTAACAAATATAAATAGTTTATTTCCAGAAAAATATTAACAAAAGGCATACACAACCATGGGTCACTAAAGAGTTGTTGTCCCTAATAGAAAAACGTGATAAGTCGTTTAGGAAATGGAAATCGACCCCAAAATCCAATATCTTTAGATTGCAGTACACTCGTTTCAGAAATAAAGTAAATAAGAAAATAGAAGTGGCAAGAAATAATTATAGGCAAAAAACAATAATAGATTGTAAAGGGGCCCACAGACTATCAGTCCGCCGGACGATATCGGCCTGTCAGTTGTTCGAAGCTGTCAAATTTTTGTTCTAACTGACAGGCCGATATCGTCCGGCGGACTGATAGTCAGTGGGCCCCTTTATAAAAAAAACCGGCCAAGTGCGAATCGGACTCGCGTTCCAAGGGTTCCGTCCATTACACAATTTAAACTAACTAACTAACTAATATGGCTCAATGACCCAAAGAGGGTCTTGGCCTCCGAAACGAGAGCAATCCACTTTTCCCGATCCTGCGCCATTCCCTGCCAAATATCGGCTTGAAAGGGATAATGTACCAAGGGTCTGCTGGAAAACCAGCGTTGTAGTAAATACACTGCAACATTATGCTGAGGCAAGCTCCTAAATATTTAACACGCATGAATATTAATATCTGATATGTGCAACTCAATTTCTTAGTTTTTTAAGTCTAAATTTAAGGTTTATCTGTAAAAAATTTACCACGCTATCGGTTAACTCTGCCATTCCATGTGATGTTGAATAAAAATGTTCTATGTCTATGTCTAGTAGTTTTGAAGAAAATAGCCTGTGACAGACGGACAGACCGACAGACAGACGCACGAGTGAGTAAGGGTTCCGTTTTTTCCTTTTGAAGTACGGAACCCTAAAAATTGGCCAAGATAGCATGTCGGGCCATGCTCAGTGCAGGGTTCCGTAGTTATCTGTCCGTCATAATAGACTGCCACAAACAGGGGATATTTTTGGATACTCTACAATCTACTTTGTAACAAGCAAAAGGCCTTTACGCCTTACCTTAGCCGCACTTTTACTACGAAGGGAAGACTTTTTGCAAAAAACTCAAAAATGATTTAACCGCGATCATGTTCGCTATAGTTTTCCTTGAAAGCTTTACTTGCACGATTTTTTCATATTTTTAGGACCCATGGTTCAAAAGTTAGAGGGAGGGGCGGGAACACAATATTTTTTTATTTCGGAGTGATTATTTTTTAGAAAATATTATAATGATCACAAAATGGTTTATGACAACCCCTATTCATTTTGATAGACCTATCCAACGATAACCCACAAAAAAAATTCGAGCGAAAAAAAAAATTCATCCCTACTTTACGCTAAACATTTTTTTTTTTGTTTTTCTTTTACCACTGTTGCATTTATTGATTTACATATCCATGCACAATTTTAGCGCTCGAGCACTAACGATCACGGAGCAAAGGCTCGGACGGACAGACAGACAGACGGACATGGCTAAATTATAAGGGTTCCTAGTTGACTACGGGACCCTAAAAAGGACTTTAGAAAAATATGGGAAAACATACGCCACACTAATCGAACAACATAAACACATGGATAGGTAAAAAATCCAATAACATAGATAAAACAATAATACAATAATTATTTGGGCAGAAATAACGATTATATTATAGATATGTAATAATTTTACTAAAACCTTCACACAAGAAATAGAAAAGTATCAGGCAACAATGCGATGTCTTTTTAGAACAGGGCTGAGTATGTCAATGATTGTAATAAATCTTTTAGATTTAAAAAAGTATCACCTAAAGCCATAGAAAAAATCATCATCTGTCAACGGAAAAATCGCCCGGATACGATGAGATCAGGCCCCAATTTCACCACGGTGACAGGTGCGACAATTGTCGAAATCACTATTACTGACGTCACATGCCTCCATAGGCTACGGTAACCGCTAACCATCGAACGGGCTGTGTGCTTGTTTGCCACCAACATTTTAATAAATAAAAAAAACTCCATTATATTGTAGAGGGTAATGTACAAGAAGAAGACGAGAATAGTATTTTATACAATCGTGATATAATAGAGAGCGTTTCAGTCGAGTACCGTGTTTAAGCAACGAAGCTTGCTGAGTTGCTTAAGTTAAGGTACGAGATTGAAAAGCTTGATTATATCACTATTGTATACAATACTTTTTCTACGAGACCAAAAAATAATATTTTCAACTAGTAGAATCATTAGACTTATATTGACCGGGATATAGACCGTGATTACCTTTTGTATTATTTGTGAGCTTCCGATATTTCGACGCAGTTACATGCATCATGTTCACGGGTGACTGAAGATAGCGGTCTATATCCCGGTCAATATAAGTCTAGTGAAACTAACCGTGAATCATTCAAAACTCTAGTAGAATCATATACTTAAGTAAACAAACCAAAAGTATACAGCTAAGATACGCGAGCTGCCGTGACCCGCGATACCTTCATACTCGTACGCGCACCGGCCGCCGGGCCCGGCGCCCCCGGCGGGTTGGTCAACGACACCTCCTCGTAACTCATGAG
The DNA here is from genome assembly GCF_947568885.1 of Cydia strobilella. Classification (NCBI taxonomy): domain Eukaryota; kingdom Metazoa; phylum Arthropoda; class Insecta; order Lepidoptera; family Tortricidae; genus Cydia; species Cydia strobilella. Next base: position 22,871,999 of record NC_086045.1, on the reverse strand, counting down.
ACCCTGGTACCTGCTCCGCGCTAAATTCAATTTTAAGACAGTTTTTTTCTCGATTTTGGCCACCGTAGCCTATGGAGACTAACAAGCAACGCTAAGCGGTTTTCGTAGGATATGGATGTTGCTATATGAATAGAATAGAATAGAATAGAATAGAATAGAATAGAATTTGTTTATTCATTATAAAAACACAATACAAATTTGTATCACAAACTTATACGTATTTTAAATAATTATCGTCAAACATCATAATATTCATAATTATATAAGTACATATGTACATTACAATTTATTTGAACTTAAACTAAGGACAAATTATATTTACCTACTTACACTATTTTTTCTTTAAATCGACGTCAAAATTGGAGTAGTCATTTGTGAGGTATTCTTTAATGCTATACAGTGTGCGAGATAATAGCAGCGTTTTCAGGCGTATACGAAAAGAACTCTCACTTTCGATATTCTTCACATGGTAAGGTAGTTTATTGTAAAGTTCACAGCCCATTGCATTTGGCAAGCGTTTTGAAAGTTTCAGCCTGTACACATTCGGTACTATATCAAGGGATCTTTTGGTATGGCGAGGGTTGCATTGAGACCGTGTCTTGAATTCGTGGATGCTCTTTCTCATATGCATGATTACCTCCATTATGTAAACTGAGATAGATGTTAAAATACTCAATTTTATAAAGTGCTCTCTACAAGAATCTCTAAACTTTGCACCAACAAGTACTCTGATTGCTTGTTTTTGCATCTTCAGGACGCGTTCATTATCAGAAGAGCCCCCCCACAGAATTATTCCATATGATATTATTGAGTGAACGTAAGCGTAGTAGGTCTCTTTCAAGCTATCATCCGATACCAACGTTTTCAACTGTTTCAATGCATAAACACCCTTTGCCATTTTATTGCACACCATTTCTATGTGTTTATTCCACTTTAGTTCAGAGTCTAACCGAAAACCTAGTAGTTTAACTTCATTTACTGTTTGCAGGAGTCTATTATTACCTAGATTTACATTTATTGATAATGTTGGTTTTGTGGGGTGGAATAACATTATGTTCGTCTTATCGGAGTTCAGTTTAAGGCCATTTGCACTAAACCAATCTTCACACAAGTGTATGGCTTTAGCAATTTTAATTTCTAATTGTTCTAGTGATTCAGCACTCACTATGATCGATGTGTCATCAGCATATAACATGATCGTGCCATCAATATTCAAAGCTGTTAAATCATTAACAAATATGAGAAATAGTGTATTTCCCAATGCGGATCCCTGCGGTACGCCAATTGAAATATCCTTAGCGGAAGATCTTACTCGCATTCCATTTATATTTAGTTCAACTGATTGTTTTCTGTTTGATAAGAATGATTTGATTAATTCTCCGCTTTGACCCCTGACACCATATATTTCCAACTTTTTTAGAAGTAATACGTGGTCTACGGTGTCAAAGGCCTTTGACAAATCTAGAAATATCCCTGCTACTTTCAGTTTACTATCCAAGCACTTACAAACATGTTTTATAAATTGATGTGTCGCAGTTGTGGTTGATTGACCCTGTCGGTAAGCGAATTGCGCATCTGAAAGTGCACCATTGTATGTTACATGCCTGATAATGGTATTTGACAAAATCGCTTCAATTAATTTTGATATTGTAGGTACTATGGTAATGGGCCTATAGCTCTCAACATCAGACTTTTCTCCTTGGCCTTTATATATAGGACATATGCGGGTTTGCTTGAGAGAACTTGGGTACACTGTTGATACTAAGATTTTATTGATAAGATGTGTTATTTCCATGTGTAATGTGTGTAACACCGCATACACCAATTTGCCTGAGATATCATAAAGGTCCTTAGTATTGGATTGACTAATTTTAGCACTAGCAAGTTTCATTAGTTCGTCTACGCTTACGGTACTGATTTTGCACTCCAGTTGTTCAGATGTATAATTTAGCAGATATTTCAATGCCTTTCTATTATCGGGAACATTATTGATGGCGACCTGCGACCCTATTTCACTAAAGTAATTGTTGATGTGTTCTGGGGCCGCGTGATTTGGAATAACTTTGCCGGTAGTTTTATCTGTTAATTGCCATTCCCATTCTTCAACTGCTTTATTAGTCTCCTCTTTTATTATTGACCATACTTCCTTTTTCGGATTTTTTGATTTATACAGTCTTTGCTCCAGATATTTTTTCTTGCTATCCCAAAAAGTACTGTCTCTAATGATCTTTTTATCTTTAATCCGATTTTTAAATGAGATATTTGGGAATTGTTTTTGTAGATGGTGCAAGTCTTCTATGTCTTTTTGTAAATTGCTTAACTCGTTTGTCATCCATGGTAATCTTTTTCCTTTCGTAGTTTTAATGATTTTCTGAGGGAAATGGTTATTTAAAGCAAAAATAAACTTATTAAAAAAAACGTTAAAAATATTTTCGGAGTCATCTTTATCTAAAATGGTTTCCCAATCATAGGATAGCAAGGTGTTCATAAAATCTCGCATATTTGAATCGGTGTAGCAACGTATTTCTTTAAATCTAGCGCGTGGAGTCGCATTCTTGACTTGCAATTTCACAAGTTGACCATCATGATCCGATATACCTGTTGACAGTGGTAGAGCTTTGATTATATCCATGTCGATATTAGTGACTACGCAGTCAATTGACGTACTTGCAGTCCCGTCTATTCTTGTGGGGAAGTCCACTATATTTTGAGCACAATACGGTGATAGAATATCAATAAGGGATGTTCTCTGTACAGAATTTGTTAAGAAGTCCACGTTCCAATCGCCAGCTAAAATAACACTATTAGATCGCACACTACACAGAACGTCAAATAATTTAGATAAGGTTTCTAATAACATCTGAAAGTCACCTTTTCCAGGTCTATATATTCCAATAATCACAACTTTTTCTGATTTAATGTCTACTTCTACAGCTGACAATTCACAATCATATTCGACTGACAATGCTTCAATATTGTGCAAGGTCCGATATTTTACATTATTTTTGGTAAAAATTGATACACCACCATGAATTTGTCTTTTACGTACGAAATGACTAGCATGATTATATCCTTTGATAACAATATTACTAACATCATTCTTGTTAAGCCATGTTTCGGTAGTAATTAGTACATCCGGTTTATGGTTTTCAATAACTCCATCAAGAGCTAGCAATTTATTACGAATACTTCTACAATTTTGGTGAATTATTCTAAAACTATTGCTTCCTTCCACTACTTTACTGTTGGCGTCAGTTTCAGTTCCGCTCTTTTTTTTGTTATTAATCCTTACAATGTTTGTATCACTTAACTTATTATTATTATGTATGATGCCAGCATTGGAGTCCACTGTTGTCACATGTTTCAATTTAAAGTAATTGGAACCATTACCAGGTTTGTGCTTCTCTGCTGGAAATTGATAGAATTGCCAGCCGAGTTTTTTCTTGATACATCAAAATAATATGATAGCGTCATAGCTATCTGTCTCCTACAAAAATCATTGAGGTAAAATTTACCTCTGTTCAGGGTGCAGAAATTGCTAACATATTTGCTAGTGTCAATAATATGAATATTTTTATTATACGCACATAGATTATACATTTGTAAATTTAACTTATATCTTGTTCTATTCTCGGTCGGTGACAACTGATGGCAGTAAGGAAATGAAAACCAGATAATATTTTTAACCGTAATACCGTTGATTATATCATGGTATCTAATTAGGTCAAGTTTATTCAGTGTCCCTATATTACCTATAAAAATAAGTAATGTTGTATTACTGTGAATGTTATTGTCTTTTGTCATAAAATTTAAAATATTCTCGCAACTATTTCCAGGAAAGCAATTACTAGTAACACTTTGTTCGCCAGAATATCTGTGTAGAAGTGTGCCAATGTTTTTACCGATCTCATCACAATACATGATTATATTAGGTTTATTAGATTCGAGGCCATCCGAAGGCAGCGCACGCTCTGCCGAAGACGGCGCCGGCTCAGACAAAGGCGGCGTGCGCTCAGCTGAAGGCAACGCGGGCCCAAATGAAGGCGGCGCGCGCTCAGCCGAAGGCAGCACGGGCTCAAAATAAGGCGGCGCAGGCTCTTTGGCTGGCGAAGGCGGCGCGGGCTCAGACAGAGGCGGCGCGCGCTCAGCCGAAGGCGGCGCGGGCTCAGACGGAGGCGGCGCGGGCTCAGACGAAGGCGGGGTGGGCTCAGCCGAAGGTGGCATGCGCTCAGCCGAAGGCAGCACGGGCTCAAAATAAGGCGGCGCAGGCTCTTTGGCTGGCGAAGGCGGCGCGGGCTCAGACAGAGGCGGCGCGCGCTCAGCCGAAGGCGGCGCGGGCTCAGACGGAGGCGGCGCGGGCTCAGACGAAGGCGGGGTGGGCTCAGCCGAAGGTGGCATGCGCTCAGCCGAAGGCAGCACGGGCTCAAAAGAAGGCGGCGCAGGCTCTTTGGCTGGCGAAGGCGGTGCGGGCTCAGACAGAGGCGGCGCGCGCTCAGCCGAAGGCGGTGCGGGCTCAGACGGAGGCGGAGCAGGCTCAGCCGAAGGCGGCGCGGGCTCATACGGAGGCGGAGCAGGCTCAACCGAAGGCGGGGCAGACCCAGCCGAAGGCGGCGCGGGCTCAGCCGAAGGCGGCTCGGGCTCAGACGGCGACTCGGGCTCAGCCGATGGTGGCATGCGCTCAGCCGAATGCGGCGCAGGCTCAGACGAAGGCAGGGCAGGCTCCGCCGAAGGCGGGGCAGACCCAGCCGAAGACGGCGCGGGCTCAGCAAAGGGCGGCGCGGGCTCAGACGAAGGCGGCGTGGGCTCAGCCGACGAAGGCGGCGCGGGCTCAGACGAAGGCGGCGCGGGCTCAGACACAAGCCTGCTTGTCTGGGTTGCGTCTACATCATTTTCGTCGCTGGGCTCCATATCCGGATAGTTACCTAGGAACAATTCTGTCAATTCTCGGTTTTGTTTGCTCAGTTGAGTAAGTTCTGCCGTAGCAGTGGAGAGATCCTGGATCTGTTTGTAGGCTAAGCTTAGTTTTGCAGTTAGAGTCTCGAGCTCACCTCTATTATTTAATAATATAGCACTCATTTTCAGCGATTCCTTTTTTGATTTCTTATATTTCCTACAGATTCTCATACAATGCTTAATTTGTGACCTTTTTTTAATTTTTTGTGTTATCTTCGAATGTCTAATCAATTGTTTTTTGTTTCCGTAATATAAGCTATGACGTGAGTCGGAAAAAGATAAAGATGACAGTTCCTCAGATAATGTATGTACTCCATCATGTCCCTTGGCTTGTTTTAAAATATCAATTTCATCCTGAGCTTCACTAAGCTGTTTCTGTAAGAAAGAAATTTTTTCGAGGGCGGTCTCATGCACTAATTGACACTCTTGAAGGCGGTCCACAAGTATCTGCAGAGAATTTCTTTGTTCTTCAGTCTCTGCCAGGTGATCAGACAGCTCGTTTAGTTGGCGCTTTAATAAAGAGTTTCGTGACACAACAGACTTAATTTCTGCCTCATTTTCCTCTTGTTCAGCTAATAGTCTATCATATTGAGCTTGTTTACTTTTCAGCTCCTCTTGAGTCTTACATAGATTTTGTTGAAGCTGCATCCTTCTAGTCATCATTTTTATTATTATTATCAACTAAAATAATTACAACAATTCATCTGTAGTTTAAATTGTGTGAGGCGTTTTAGAACACTCAATTTGTCGAGAGCGTGTGATTCCGTTCTTAATAGTATTTTATAGTCGTCTCGGAACGTACCCTGTTCATATGTCAATGTCACTTCAGATGTCAGTCTGAACTCTCAATGTCAAACTCAGCTGGCGATTACCGCAGTTTTTATTTTATGTTAATGGACAATTTCTGTTGTTTTAAAAATGTTTCAATGTGTGAGTGCGGTTTTCAAAAGTGCCGTTATTATCCTAAATTGCGTTTTGATCCAAATTCACAAATACAGCTCACCATAACGCCTGAGGTGTCTTCACTATGATGCTCGTATATTCTCGTAAGTTTTGCACATAAAATAGAAGAATTTTTAGGAGTTTAAACATTATTTTATAATTAAATTGAATACACTGGTGATAAACACAACTGTCAAATCTGTCAAATCTCACGCACACTGTGAAGTATGAAGGGTGTCACATGCGCGTTTATGACTTATGAAGCAATTGTTGGCCAACCAATCACAAAGCAGATACGACGCAGCAGCGTGTTTAAGTAGACTAATTTGCATTGAATCGAGTCTCCTTAAACAAGAAATATTTTACTGAAATGTATGAAGTTCTATTTTCAAAATTTTTATAATTGACTAAACCGTATCGATAAAATTCTTATGCTTGAGTCGGAAGTGCCATAGACTATCCAACGTTGAAAAGAGTAAGGTTGTAGTGTTGCATGTGAAGTCGTAATACACAGATTATACTCGACGAGTAGAAAAAAGTATTTACAATATTATTTACATAATTATTTACATAACATTACACTAAATTGCTATTTATTTCCAACAATTTAAATAACGTTTCTTCTTAGACAAATCTGATAAAAGTGTGTATTATTCGTTTTCGTTGCCTAGTCACGGCGAGGGCGCATCGCGCAGGCGCGCGGACTTAGGCGCGTAAGGTAGCGGTTGTAGAGTGGCAAGCCGAGCAGGCCGCCACAATATCGCCAATAAATAAGTACTTATTTTGCGATGCTAATGACAATTGTCACAAGAAACACGACAATTGTCGCAAAATTCCGACACAGAACTTATTTCCTGTCAAGAATTACCGAAAATTCTTATAAATCTTGTGACAATTGTCATCATCATCGTCATAAACGTACCTGTTTTTTGCCGATATAAGAAAGTTTTTTTAAATATTACAATGATGGTGGCAAACAGGAATACAGCCCGCCCGATGGTAAGCGGTAACCGTAGCCCATGGAAGCCTGTGACGTCAGCAACATTGATGTTTTACAATTGTCGCACCTGTCACCGTGGTGAAATTGGGGCCAGAGTTCAAGGAAAAAATAAAATTAGTCCAATAGGGAATATTACGCGAAACTCTGCGCAGGGGGCGCCACTACCCCAATCTGAGGGTCTATCGCACAAAAAAAAATCGAAATTTCGTTATCTAACCTCTCTGTCACTCTTGCATATTCGAGCGATAAAGAGGCATGATAGCGAAATTTCGGATACTTGTCAAAAACCTGTTAAAGGCACAGTATGTATAAGTATAAGACTAGGAAGAAGAAAAAGATAAGTTTCTTAGGAGTATAAAGTTACTCTATGGTTTACTAAACGGGCTAGTGCTGCAGTCTTGTTGCAGAACATTGCAGTAATACCCCCTATTCTAGCTAGATTCATTAACTTGAAAAATCGTCGTACTGACGGATGACTTAAAACACTCGATCATTATGAGGCCGTAGTCGATTTTGGAGCAAAAATTTTAAATTGATAGATTTAGTCGTTGAAATTATACACGTTTTGTTACGTAATATCTAAATAACAATTATTGGTTTCTATTAGCACGTTTTCTCATCTTGCCTTTTAATAATGAGGTCGCGAGCGTGCGTCACCGGTAATATATGAAGAGAAGGGGCAGTTTTTAAAAATTCATCAAAAAATTATGGTGATAACAAATTGATGTATAAGAATAGTTTCAGCAAATGTTGTAGATTGTTCAAGTATCCAAATTACGTTGAAATTAAGTAGATTTTCAGAGAAATTGTAACGTGTTTTGAAGTAATTTCTGGAGAAAATTGAATTCGTTTAACTTTCATTTCCTCGAACTCTTAAGTCATATAACAAAAATGTAATCTGATAAAGGTCAAGTACAGAATATGTGTAATACAAATTTTTAGCATTTTTAGCAGTCCAAACTTTACGAAATTTACAAATAAGAGCGTCAAAATCAGTGCTTTACGCGCGTTTACCTAAACGTCCATCAGAAAAAAAATTATTACTAATTTAGTGAGTCTGTTTTCAAAAAATTTATCTGATAAAAGGCAAGATAAGAAGACGTGCTAATAGAAACCAGTACTTGTTATTTCAATTTGGTAACAAAAGGTGTACAATTTCATCGACGAAATCTATCAATTTTACACTTTTGCGACTAAAAACGACACCGGCCTCTTATGGTCGGGGAGCCCAAGAGGGGATTTTTGGAGAAATAATTTTTAGCTTGTAAGATTTTTAGTAATGTATGTATGTTAGTTTGTTAGGTATATGTATTTATGGGCCTTAGGTGCCTGATAATAAATGATATTTAATTTAATTTAATTGCTAATTAATTTAACCCGTGTCAAAAATTCCCTTACACTGTAAAAGTTTTTCTATCGTCCCTTTTCCATCTTTTCCAACTTTCTCGTTATTGAACCTTAATTGTTAGGTGTACTTAATGTGGTAATATACCAAAACAAGCAAATACCATGTAACCTGTAATTGTATTTTTTAAGTGTCTGCCTGCCTGTGAATATTGCCAATATTGCCATTATCATTTGATACTTATATTTTTTTTTTCAAATTTTCAGCAAAATGGCCGCCATCTACATGCGAATGCTGGGCTACACCGTGACCTTGACAATGCATATTATTAACACGTATGTGTTAACCAGCTTTCTTCAGGGCCCAGTCATGGAAGACCCTAACATTAGGACCTTCACCGCGATGTATAAAAGATTCTTTACCGTCTGGACTACGGTAAGTTTGGTTACAATAGCCTCGTGTTTATTATGACCCCATAACATTGCCTCATGTTTGTAAAACGCGTTTTAGAACTTTTTAGACTTAAGTGTCACTATTATTTATTATATTTGGGGGGATACTCTGGTTTTTTGTCAAGTGGGTATATTAAATATAAAAAAAAAACATTTATTTCAAGCTATTTTTAAGATAAATACAATTTCTGTTATTAGTTATTACATTATTGCTATTAAATTTGTTTCTAGGTTCAACTTTAGTTTCAATTATATTCCAATGATATTTAGTCTAATCTAGTTAGTTTTATATCTATTACAATTATGTGTTACACAATTTTATAAAGTTACGGTATTTTAGTCTAATTTAGTTAGTTTTATATCTATTGCAGTTTTGTGTTAAACAATTTTATAAAGTTACACTATTTTAGTCTAATTTAGTTAGCTTTATATCTATTACAGTTTTATATTAATTTTTAACAAGCAGAAACGTCTGCGATCGATGCTATTAAGCTTAGAATAAATTTAAAAGTGGAAAATTTACTGCCTTGGTTGAGACTTGAACTCCGACTTGAATATGACTTGGAACTCCGGTGGCCGTTTAAGAAGTGTAACACTCTTACGGTAGATGTCGCTAGGGTCCCCTAGACCCATATAGTGGGAAGATTTGCTGACTATGGATGAGGTCTTGGTTGCTCAGTTGGCAGAGCGCTGGAGTATCTATCCAGAGGCCGTGAGTTCAAGTCTCACCCAAGGCAGTAATTTTTCCACTTTTAAATTTATTCTAAGCTTATTATAGTTTTGTATTAAACAATTTTATAAAGTTACAATATATTAAATATTAAATAATCACCACATAATCAGGGTTGACAAAGTCCGTGACCTTGGGGTTTTAATAGATAATAAACTTACTTTTAATAATCACATAGATATCGTTGTTCAAAGGGCTTACAAACAACTTGGTTTTATATTAAGGGTTTGTAGGCCTTTTCAAAACGAAATGACATACATGATATTATACTACAGTTTAGTCAGATCAATCCTAGATTTTGCGTGTATCATTTGGAACCCTTTCTTTAAGTGTCATATCAATAGGATAGAACGTGTACAAAGGAAATTTCTCAAGTCTATCGACTTCCGTATGGGACGGAGTCGAAACTCATATAAAAATAGTCTTGTTCACTATGGATTGCTGACACTTGAAGATCGTCGAGCACAGTTTGATATAATGTTTCTCTACAAAATCATTAACAGCTTTATTGACTTCCCCTCACTTCTTGGTACGTTGTTATTTAAGATACCTCAATGCACTGCACGCCATAAGAAATTATTTTCTATTCCTTTCTCTCGTACAAGATATTGCTCAAATTCTTATTTCAACCGTTGTCTCAATTATTATAATATAAATGTATCGCACATTGATCTTTTTTCGTATAAAACCTGTAAAAGTTTTAAAAAACAAATTATTACACACTTCAAATCGAAATTGTAAACAATAACAAACTGTTTATTTAAGTAGGTATAATTAAACATTTGTAACAACTTCTATAATTTAACATTGTAATAGGTAACTTATGCACAAATAATTTATAACTTTCTTTGTGTACCCCGTGTGGATGTATGTACGAGTAAGCAACCTGCCCGTGCTTTCATATACATGGATGAATGAATATAGATACACTTCAAGTTACTGATATGTTTGTTAATTAATGATAACTTTGTTTTCCGCTTACTGCTCCTACACTAGCTACTTTAGATTAGAAATTATTTAATTAAGGTAGGGCACTCAAGGTCTATTAACACATTTCTTATTATTACATCATTTTTGTATATGACTGTTTGTTGCCTAAATAAAAAAATAAAAATAAAATAAAAAAACTTTAGTCTAATTTAGTTAGTAATCTAATCTATTGCAGTTTTGTGTTAAACAATTTTATAAAGTTACACTATTTTAGTCTAATTTAGTTAGTTTTATATCTATTACAGTTTTGTATTAAACAATTTTATAAAGTTACAATATTTTAGTCTAATTTAGTTAGTTTTATATCTATTGCAGTTTTGTGTTAAAAAAAATTATAAAGTTACACTATTTTAGTCTAATTTAGTTAGTTTTATATCTATTACAGTTTTGTATTAAACAATTTTATAAAGTTACAATATTTTAGTCTAATTTAGTTAGTTTTGTATTTATTACAGTTTTGTGTTAAACAATTTTTAAAAGTAATGTCTTAGACTAAGACATTACTTTTAAAAATTGTTAGTTTTGTATTTATTACACAAAACTGTAATAAATACAAAACTTCTAAGACATTACTTTTAAAAATTGTTTAACACAAAACTGTAATAAATACAAAACTAACTAAATTAGACTAAAATATTGTAACTTTATAAAATTGTTGAATACAAAACTGTAATAGATATAAAACTAACTAAATTAGACTAAAATAGTGTCTTTATAATTTTTTTTAACACAAAACTGCAATAGATATAAAACTAACTAAATTAGACTAAAATATTGTAACTTTATAAAATTGTTTAATACAAAACTGTAATAGATATAAAACTAACTAAATTAGACTAAAATAGTGTAACTTTATAAAATTGTTTAACACAAAACTGCAATAGATTAGATTACTAACTAAATTAGACTAGTTTTTTTATTTTTTTTTATTTTTTTATTTAGGCAACAAACAGTCATATACAAAAATGATGAGACTAAGACTCTTAGTCTCATCATAATCAAGTGTTGATAACCAGCTAAAAAGTTACCTCTTAGCCACCTGCACAGTGCAACCAATTAATTCGCTCTGGAGCTTTACGGCCCGGCATCATTATAAATCGAAGAGCAGAGGACGTCGAGTTTTATTTTTCACTACCGGCACCACTATCGTTTTCAGCATGTCTGTGGGCACATATGAATGACTCACACACAAGTTAAAGAACATAGCAAGGACTCGTGATATGTGTGGACCAGCATGCTGAAGATGCTCAATGCTCAGACCGTCGTGACCGGGAGATTTGCCTCTTGAGATCGACTTTATCGCATTAGCGACATTTTTGGCTGTAAATCTTATCCCTACTACCTTATTTACGGTCTGAGCACCGGGCGTTAGACGCATCGGTCCCAGCGGTGATTGTACATTATAACAAGTTTATTTTTTAATGTTGAAAAACCGTTTTTAATAAGTTGTCTGAATGGAACGAAACGCCTGTCAAAGAAGAGGCGTATTTTCTTACTGCAAGAATGTTTTAAGTTTCCAAAGGCAACATTCGATATTGTTTTTATAAATATACGATACACAAATAATCGTAAATAACGATATTTAGGTAATAATAGTACAATGTTTTAATATTTACAATTGTTTCTGTCTTATAGAACATGCATTTGAAAAAAAAAACTTTCATTGAAGTGGGTTCAATAATAATAACAAAATCTATTCTAGTCGAATAAAAGCTAGAAAAACACCTCTTCATAATGTCAATGTCAATGATGTCACAGAATTAATAATATAAAAAGTTTCGAATTCCATTCCTTAATACTTGTTGCTTTTCTTATTTTTTCGCAACTGGATTAAAAAACGTCGTTCGATACACGTGCGGATATGTCATTCTTCACTCGTCCCGAGTCCTGCAGTAATATCTCAGTACTCGTGAAGTAATGACATACTTTCCGCACTAGCATCGAAATGTACTATTAGAGTGTTGTTCAGCTAGGGCGTCCATTTTTAGCTGATCTTCATGGTTCTGGCACCACTTTAATCGTGATTTAAACACCCTACGACTGTCACACATCTCATTATATACTATGCCAGATCTAGGCTTTCCGCAAGACACCCATTCCACAAATTTCGACCTAGCCGCCCGATGAGCATCAGCCACGTGTTTACACACACGTGGAACTTTACCCCCCCTACCTCTGCTACCCTCCCACATACCGCTGCTTCACATAATGCCGTTACAATATTTTTATACATATTGTATTTTTATATTTTATATGAGCCATATCGCCACAGTAACAATCTGCACATTTAGTAAAATTGTTATCAAAGTCTATAACATCTAAGGGTCAGTTGCACCAACTGTTTGTTATCGTTAAAGAGTTCGCAAAATTTTATTGTATGGGAAGTTTCATAGTAAACCGCCGCGGCGCGCCCGGTGACGTTGATCAGTCTGTCAAGTGCGGATGGTGCAACTGGCACTTAATCTAACATGAGCTTCCCTACTATATAGTGCTATCTGCTCATCGCTTTTTTCTCCCCACACTACATTTTTATCCGACACGGTTATACTCGGCAATTTAGACGAAACGAGTCGCAAATCATGCACACTCAACAATAAAATTATAGGAAAATGATCCGACCAGAAACAATCATACTTGAGATAAACATTATGCACAGAATGCACCGCCGCCTGGGTCAGGAATGTCAGGATACAGTGGTCGAGCCAGCTAGGCGTTCTGTGTGCTTCACTAATAAAAGTGTACGTGAAATAAAACTATGAAAACGGATTATATCGCGTATATTGAATTTATAATACATTTATATTTCATGAGTAACTATCGCGGTAACCGAAGACAATAAAAGTGTACGTGTTTGACGTTAAACCTAATTTATCTATGTCAATACAAGACCAATTTTGTTCATCGCAAAAAGGCAGCATTAAAATCACACAGGATGTACACAGAATCTATGCCATATTCGTCTATTATAGCACTTATATTAGGATATACCGATATAGATAAACAATTCAAAATGTGAAAACTCACTGTTTCACGCAATTACCTAGCTAGATGCCAAATTTTAACTTTCTAGGTCATCTCGAATAGGAATTTAAACGACGAGTAGTAAGGTTGCCATATAATAATAAGGAACAAAAATAAAGTTCAATCTCATGCATTGTTCTAATTTAATTTACCACATTTATATTTCAGTGCCTCCAAATCCTCGTAGCGTCGCTGGGTCTGACATCTGACTACCTCATGCTAAAATACTCAAAAAAGAAAGAACAAGAACCTGATTGGCTGAGGGTTATGAGGAGCACGAAGAATCGTCTTTTCGCTGCTGTTCTTTGGCCTACGGTTTTTGTAAGTATTATTTTAAATTCCACCAAGCCACCATCTTAGTCAAACAGTACGGCTTGGCCGATCCGTTTCTGTCATGTGGGTAATAACGTAAACCGTAATGACACTTTCATGATTTGAAAGACCTTACTACTTTGTACAACAAGTCGTGAACAAGTCCACCGAGGGAGTGTTTATGTAACTGCAACGACACGGCCAAGGCGTACTTTTTGACCAAGATGTTTGCTTTATACAGTTACAGCTTATAAAGTTAGTACTTACAGAGTAAAAGTCTTGATACCTACTACGGGATCTGATAACTTTTTAGTGCAAAAGCTTTATTACACCTATATAGTCTTGGCAACACTTTATATGAAATGTTTTACGTTTATACATAATATACTAGCTAGAAATAACATACCTATTCAATTACAGAACCTACGATAATACAGTATCATATAAACAGGCATAATTTTAAAACATTTTAACATTAGGTTTTTATAAAAGTAACGTATTGCGCCATCTATGTATGGCGTAAATAAATTAATATAGTTATTTGTGCAACAAGAGAGGAAAGTTGGTTTTTCTTGCGAGTGTTTATTTTAAGTCCCGAGAAAGCGAAAGATTCTAAGGTAGAATCTTGAGCGTAGCGAGGGACTAAAAACACGAGATGTAAAATAACTTTGCTCTCGTGTTGCACACATAATTTTTCACCTCAGTAGTGAGAACATATTAAAGGTTAAAATGTATTTCGAATTACACAGAATAAACAGAAAAAAAAAGTATTATAATATGTACGATACGATAAGATACGATACGATACGATATGAGACGAGACGAGACCGGACCGGACCGGACCGGACCGTACCGTACCGTACCGGACCGGACCGGACCGGACCGTACCGTACCGTACCGTACCGTACCGTACCGTGCCGTGCCGTGCCGTGCCGTGCCGTGCCGTGCCGTACCATAAAAAAAAATGTAATAAAAGTATGAAGTTCATGGCCTTCACTAAATAAAAAGCTACATTGTTTCACTCCCTGGAGTGAGGAAAGTCGCACTTTCCTCATTCCAGGAAGTGACAAAAGTAGGCTTGTTCGAGCTGCTGAGGTGAAAAGTAAATAAAATTATAAGTCAGGAATTTTATGTAAAGTTGTAAGTTTTTAGACATTTTAAAGCATCGAGTATGTGGCTACTGTAGTTTATAAAACAACTAGTCTGCTCAGAAAATACATATACAGGGTGTCCATTGGACAAAACCGAAATGTACATATGCATTAGGGTATTTAGAATCAGTATACAAAGTATCATAACAACCGGTGTAGCGATTACGAAGAAATTAACAAATTACGATTTTAGGGTTCCGTAGCCAAATGGCAAAAAACGGATCCCTTATGGATTCGCCATGTCTGTCTGTCTGTCTGTCCGTCCGTTTGTCACAGCCACTTTTTTCTAAAACTATAAAAGCTATACTCTTGAAACTTGGTGAGTAGATGTATTCTGTGAACCGCATTAAGATTTTTACACAAAATTAGAAAAAAAACAATAAATTTTGGGGGTTCCCCATACTTAGAACTGACTCAAAAAAATTTTTCTTCATCAAACCCCATACGTGTGGGGTATCTATGGATAGGTCTTCAAAAATGATATTGAGGTTTCTAATATAATTTTTTTCTAAACCGCATAGTTTGCGCGAGAGACACTTCCAAAGTGGTAAAATGTGTCTCCCCCCCCCCCCTGTAACTTCTAAAATAAGAAAATGATAAAACTAAAAAAATATATGATGTACATTACCATGCAAACTTCCACCGAAAATTGGTTTGAACGAGATCTAGTAAGTAGTTTTTTTAATATGTCATAAATCGTAAACCGCAATTAACCTTTCACTCACGTTTCACATAAAAAATACATTGTTTAAATTGTGTAATGTACGGAACCCTCGGTGCGCGAGTCCGACTCGCACTTGGCCTGTTTTTTTACTTTGGACCTTTGGAGCAGCCTATACGTGTTAATATTTTTTTTATTTATGACATTAATAAGATTTTGACTTTTGACAAATGTCATCATTGCCGCACATTTTCGAACAAATTGTCAAAAACACTCCCAATGATTAATACAGTATGTTTTTTTGTTGTCGATTATTGGAAAAAACTTTTGTACGTGGGATTTCGGGTTTTGTTCAATGGCTAAGGTTACCCTGTATGTTCCAAAATGGCTGTCACATGCGGACAAAACAAAACTATAAGAGTTCCGTTTTTGCCATTTTGGCTACGGAAGGCCAAATGCCCGGAGCGTATGCCAGGTGTAGGCTACCCGCAACGTCTCCAGGAAGTATGTATCTTCATGGCAGACGGTTTGGCCGAAGGTATTAAGGTCAGAAGCATCTAAGAGGCGTTTTTATTTAGTGTTCAAACACCAAAATTTAGTACCTACAAGTGTCTAAATGCATGCACGGTTCTTGCAACTTCCACAAATACCTACTTGCGAAGAGCTCGCCATCGGTCTTCGCATTCCTGCTAATCAGGTATCAGGTTCGATAAAAGATATTTTGTGCCAATACAGTTTTATGATCTGCGATTGTCATCTGGCCTTCCAGCCCAGAGGAGAAACTAGGCTTTAATATTAGGATTAGTCCGGTTTCCTCACGAAGTTTTCTTTTACGGAAAAGCGACTGATAAATATAATTTCGTATATAAGTTTCGAAAAACAGTTAGAGGCAGTTTCAGAGTAAGGCCAATCGAAGAAAAGCTCACCGAAAATCGACTACGATGGTATGGCCACGTCATGAGGCGCCCACCAGACCACATGACGAGAAAGGTGCTAGAGATGAGTGAAAAGCCTAGGGGTCGCGGGAGGCCCAAGACAACATGGATAGGTCTTGTAAAAAAAAACTTTAAAGGACCAGGAGCGTCTGTCCTAGCGACGCCGTATAAGGAGAGCCGACCCCAAGTAAATGGGATATAAGGCTAGGAAGAAGAAGAAGAAACGAAGAAGAAGTTTCGAAACGAGCCGGGGTTTGAACCCGCGAACTCCGGATTGAAAGTCGCACGCTCTTACCGCACCGCTAGACCACCAGCGCTAGTGTTTAGGTAAGAGCCTATATCAACGTGCTCACTAGCGCCACTAGTAAATAATTGTGATTATTTAAATTTGATAAAGATAAAGATTCTTTATTTGCAAGAATACTTAATTCTAAAATACAGGTGTTGTTTTGTTAAAATATGGTGGTTTTGTTAAAAAGTGGTATTCAGTCGCATAACGACATGCAAATTTTCAAAAAAAAAAAAAATATCTAATAGTAGATAGATAGATTAAAATTCCAATATTAAAATTCATAATAAGTAATTGATTGATTAATTAATAATAAGAACACTTAACTTAAAATAAATACATTTTTCAACCATTAATTCTTAGTTACTACTGCAAATTACATTCCAAATATTCCTTCACGCTATAGAAATAGTGCTCTAACAGAAAACTAGTTAGTTTTTTCTTGTATTCCATAGCGTTTAGTTGTTTTATACTGTTGGGCAAATTGTTGTATAGAACTATGCACATATTGTACGCATTCCTCTTATATATATCCGAGTTGCACCGGGGTTGATAAAGTAGATTTTGGTATTGAGTTCTCTGGCTTGAGAAGAATTCAGATCTCATTTTAAACAAATCTGGACGGTTTTTTACAAGTAAACATGCTTTTTTAATATACATGCATGGCAGCGGTAATATTTTTAATTTCTGAAATAGTGGTCGGCAGCTATCAGTTACCCAGGCTCTCATTATTGCACGGACACATTTTTTCTGCAATAGAAATGCTCTTTCGACATCTACCGAATTTCCCCACAGTAATAGCCCATAATTTAGCACTGACGATACCACGCCGTGATAGGCTGTGACAGCTGCCTCAAAGTTGACAGTATATCTTAATTTTCTTAATTTGAAGATAGATATTTAAAAAAGGGGGCCGCTATGTACATAATGAATTTTGTATGTACCTTTTTAATCTATTATAATAGTTTTTACGTTGCTGGATTCGTCAATATTATACATTCAAAGTTAAAACGGCCGTTTTTGTTTTGAGTTCATAGATCGACGAATCCAACCATATAAAAACTAGTTTGATGTATTCAGAAGGCACTTAAATACAATAGTTATTTGTTATACAAGGGTGCAAAGTTGTAATTTACCCGCGAGTGTGAAATTAAAACACGAGCAAGCGAAAGGATTCTATAGTTGAATTCTAAAATAGAATTCTGAGCGGAGCGAGTGCTTCAACACACGAGAAGTAAATTACATTTGCACCCGTGTGTAACACAAAACTTTTCCCCTCACTATAGCGAGGAAAGTGCAACATCCACAGACGTTAGATCATCTTCATCACTAGAATCTCTTTTTTTTTAGGATATTATAACAGCAAACACTGGAAATTCTGATTTTTACGTGAGTCGGTGAGAAGGGTTTTTAAGTAAAAAGTTTGTTGACAATGTCAACATTTCTGTTCTGACGTATGAAATGTCAACGATGCGTTTTGAAATTGCATCGACTCAACTTGTGCGTTCAGAATTATATTTAACATCATAAAAATCTAACGTTTCTTATGAAATTTTAAGGTTTACGACTTAAAATTATTAAATAAAACTAAATTTGGTATTTTTTATTAGATTCTCAAACCATTTATTTAATGATAATCAATATCGAACGAAACCATTATTATGAGCGTTTTACGTTTTGTTATCTGTCAAGCTACTTAAACACGCTCCATCCGAGGTCAAATTACTTTCCCCACTAGTGGATAAAATGCGTTTTTCCCCGCTTGTTTTAAAGGATAAAAGACGGCTTTCCGAGCTAGTGAGGGGAAAAGATATTTATTCTCATAAAAGACATACAAGTCACTTACACGAGAACAGAGTTATAAGTAAAAGTAATCCTATTTACGGTAGCATAAAAGTCGCTCGAGAAGTACACGCTCACACAACAATTTTTTTATTATTATTTTTTAAGGTGGGTAGTGGTTTAAAATGTATTGCGATAATTTAGTTTTAAACGCATTGAATGAGCCTGTCCCTCTCAGATCAGACGGTAATTTATTATAAAGCTGTGCACCTTCATATGTAAACATTTTTTTCCTTAATTGTGTTCTTAACTTCGGTAGCACAATGAAACTCGTACGACGAGTAGTGCGTTTGGATATTTGCTTCTTCGTCATAAAGGCTAAGTTAGTATGGAGTGCGCTGTTTAATATTTTCCTAACAAAAATGCTGATACTATACATATACAATTGTTTGATGTTCATTAGGCCAGTTTCTGCATATATACGCGTGGTAGGTGTTAGACGGTGCTAGTGAAAAAGAATTTTGACTATTTTATTTTGGAGTATTTGTAGGGGAGTAAGTTGGTTTTGGCTGCGCTGCCCCACAGCTCAATCAAGTAGAGTAAGTGCGGTTTTATTAGACAATTATATTTCATATTTCATATATCTTTATTGCGTCCATGTTCATTTTACATAGGATGGTATTGAATTATAAAGTCGGTACATGGTACCCTGTTAGGGCATGGCAATATAATCTTAATACTAATGGTGACTATTTACAAATAATACTAGACTTGATGTAACATAATTTCAGAATACATTGCAAAATTTCATTGTAATAAATGATATAAATCCTGTATAAATCTTAATTTAATGGGATAGGGATTTATGCGGCATTACTTATTTTATAATTGTACAATTCATAATTATAAAATAATTACAAATTAAATGAAAAAATTAAAATTACATGTATAATAAAATAAAAATAATAATAATAATTTAAATGTTTGCGAAGGATTATGTCCTATTGATACCAATTTGGCAAAGCGTCATCATTTAAATATTCTTGAATAGTATAATAACATTTCTCTTGAAGTAGTTTATTTAAATTACCTTTAAATGCTTTGTCGTTTGTTTCAAGTAAAAGTTGTTGGGGCAGCGTGTTTGCTATTGTAACGCATCTATAATAGGGGCCGTTTCAGTACATAGCTAATTTTGAAATAGGTAATTGGTACTGAATTTTGTTTCGTCTATTTGAGGTGATTTTTTGTAAGGGGAATAAGTTTGTGTTATTTCTGACAAACATCGCCGCTTCCATAATATATATACATGCTAACGTTAGAATTTTTATTATAGCGTAGCTTATGTGGAATACAGCCTGATATGCGACGTAAAGAACCAGTGATTGACAATAATTTTAACCTTATATGTTCAATTTGAGTATTCCACGTAAGACAGCTATCCATTCGGAGACCGAGGTATTTCTCATGTTTTTTATTTGTTATAGCTGCATTATTTATCGTCAGTGGGCTGTGGGGTGGGATTGTTTTATTTTTTGCTTTGAAGATTACGTATCTAGTTTTAGATATGTTTATTGTAAGGAGATTGTATCGAAACCAGGAGGAGTGTAATTTATTTAAATCGGTTTGAGCGTTTTCTATTAAATCTTCTATCGAGGAGCCGAAGTAGAAGAGACATGTGTCGCCTGCATATAATGATACATGACCTTTTAGGCCTATTTCGTGTACATTATTTATGTAGATTAAAAACAGCAGAGGCCCTAAAATGGAACCTCTCTAAGGTAGAACAGTATGGTTCGACCTTCTAACTGAATCAACTCAGGTGATTACGGGCTAGCGAAGAGAGATGGCCAGGGGGCGCCACAAGCCTTCGGGAATTGTCATATACTTGGAAATTTCGACCCATGCCACTGTGGACGGATAGCCGAGCGGTTTAGGCACCTGTCCGGTAAACGGGGTACGCTGATTCGATTCCAGCTCTGGACACTGGAGGCTTTGGTCATTTTTTCCTTCATATATGACATTTATTTCAGTTTATAGTTTAAATAGTAGTATGTCTACTTGAAAAACCACAAATTAAAATATTTTCATAGAAAATAATTTAATTTGTTCTTAGAGTAATTAAATCTGGGGGCACAGCCGTGCCCCCGCCAAGACGAGACAAAGGGCAAAAGGCAGTGCATATCTTTTCTCGGCACGTTTCGCCGTATTTTCGAACCCTCGTAGCTTCGTCTTGGACAATGCTAGAGAGCTGTAATTTTTTGTATATCATGTACTCAGTAGACTTATCAAAAACACCAAGTTTTATTAAGCTACCTATTATACTTAAAATTTTATAGTACCTTAATTTTCACTGTCCGAAACACATGAAATTCGCGTCATAGAAAATACAGACTACTTCCTGAAGACTTAGAAGGCTGAAATTTGGCATGTAGGGATAGGTCTGTATGCAGACACATATGGTGACCAGAAATCTGTAACTTTCGCCCTGCAACCCCTTAAAATGGGGGTACCTAAAAATTCCTCTAATCCTGAAAACATTGGTTCCTGAAGTCCTAGAATCGTGAAATTTTGTGTGGTAGCAGTGATCGGATTGCTAATACAAAAACAACAGTAATAAAAACCAAAAAGTTTTCGAAGTACCGATTTGAACCAGGTTCACGTAAACCAGCCAAATAGCGCCCTCTATATTGGCACTGTTTCTTGTCGTAAACTTTTCAAAAACCTTACTTCAAACACAAGCGCTGGTGGCCTAGCGGTAAGAGCGTGCGACTTTCAATCCGGAGGTCGCGGGTTCAAACCCCGACCCGGCTTAATGTTAACAGAAGGCTGGTTGAAAAAAGTGATCGTATCTATATACATGTAGAAGCTTATATAGCTAAGTGCAGTGCCACACTATGACACTACGGATTGGTAATGAACTATTACATAAAATGACATAGCTAAACTAAGCTCATAGAGTACTTCTGCAAGTACATAAGAGTTTCGGTAGATGTCACCTTAATTAGTTTAATTATTATATCATAGAATTGAGAAACTTAATCTATCTAGATTAGGTAAGTATTAGGTATTTGCTTTGGTATTTGTATGGACTAATACCTACTTCTTGTACCTTGTTAAGATAGGTTTTAACAGTCGCTTTTCCGGAAAGGAAAACATCGCGAGGAAACGGGACTAATCCTAATAATGGCAGTCGCTTTCGTAAAAAATTGTGCCTTGATATTAGTTGCCAACTTGCCAAGCTGACCCCAGGCTCCCATGAGCCGTGGCGTGGCTAAAATGCCGGGATAACTCGAGGAAGATGATGAACTTTAAGCACAAGGGAGGTTCTGTGAGCTGTACAACCTCGCGAACAAAGCCTAAATAAGTGTAGCCTATTAGAAAAAAAACAAAACTGTATTGATACTAAAATTATTTTACCGAACTTGATTAGCAGTTAAATTGTCTGAACGCGAAGGCCGATGGCGAGCACTTCGCAAGTAGGTGTGTGTGGAAGTCGCAAGAACCATGCATGCATACACTTGTAGGTACTAAAGTTTTGTGTTTGAACACTACAGAAGCGCGCCTCTCTTGGTCACTTCTGACCTTAATATCTTCGCGGAGCTCGACCTTCGGCCAAACCGTTCGCCATGAAGATACTTGGAGACGTTGCGGGTAGCGTGTACCTGTCACACGCTCCGGGCATTCGGCCTTCAATAGCCAAAATGGCAAAAACGTAATCCTTACAGTTTTGTTGAGTCCGTCTGTCCGTCCGGTCTTCCGTCTGTCTGTCCATATGGGACAGCCATTTTGGAACGTTATGTGTATTTTGTGAGCAGACTATGATCAGTTGTTTTATAAAGTACATTACATACTCGACTGACGACGTTCATGTGACTCGTATTCTCACGTAACAAAATATTGTTAATTAAATTAAATTTGCCGTATTATGCTGCACAATTTATTTGTGCAGTATTCAGCGAAAGGTGAATATATGTAGTCATATCATAATAGGAAGTTTCAGGCACATACGACTTTTTATTTTCGGATGTCACAGTACCGTCAAACAGTTCCCAATGATTTAGAAACTCGCATGCGTGTAGAGATCTCGAAACACCAGAGTAACGCGACCGTAAGATCCCTAACAATGTATGCATATTCGGAGAGCTCATTTATATACCGGTTTCTTTACCTCTTGACTCGCGTGTGATAAGTGAGCTATTTTAATATTTTTTAAATAAATTCTGCTCACAAAATTTTCCGAAAATAAGTTGAGTAATACGTACGACTTATACAGAAGAACAGCCGGAGACTAGAAAATATTTTTGCCCAACTGTAACGAATACCTACGCTTAGCTCGCACTTCGCACTCGCTAAATTAAAATTTTAATTTAAAAAATACATGTCTGGGGATCAAACTCGAATCGTCGCACTACAAAGCCGCGGTTTTCCAACAGTACTGCGATAACACGTACGTACCTACACAAAATTCACTAAAATCGGTTGAGTGAGCTGAATCGGAGACCTTAACTAACGCTTAGGTGATTAAAAACAATTCCAATTATGATAATAATGCTTTAAAATTTCTAGAAACTTACAATTTATAATACATAAAATTCTTTACTTATAATTTATATAGGCTCTACATAGATGGCGCTAGCAATACGTACTTATATAAAATCTAATGTTAAAAGATTTTAGAATTATGCCTGCTTATATATGATCCTGTATTATCGTAGATTTTATAAACGAATAAGTCATTTCTAGCTGGTATATCAACTCTTACAAAAATGAATGAAATCCCACCAAAAACATTTCATGTAAAGTGTTGCCAAGACTAGGCGCATAAAGCTTTTACACTCAAAAGCTATCAGATCCCGTAGAAGGTACCAAGACTTTTACTCTGTAAGTCCTAACTTTATTAGCTCTAACTGTATAAAGCCAACATCTTGGTCAAACGTACAGTACGGCTTGGCCGTTTCGTTGCTGTCAAATGGACAAATTGGACAATCCCTTAATGACACTCAGAATTTGAAAGACTTGTGTAACTACTTTGTACAACAAGTCCACCGAGTGAGTGTTTATGTGACTGCAACGAAACGGCCAAGCCGTACTGTACGTTTGACCAAGATGTTGGCTTTATACAGTTAGAGCTAATAAAGTTAGGACTTACAGAGTAAAAGTCTTGGTACCTTCTACGGGATCTGATAGCTTTTGAGTGTAAAAGCTTTATGCGCCTAGTCTTGGCAACACTTTACATGAAATGTTTTTGGTGGGATATAATTCTTACTGAACACATCGCCGCTATACTTACTCAACCTCGTATCTGCAACACTCATTTGATGACAAAAACACCCGTATTCCGAATGAAAGAAAAGCGACATTTCCATCAAATGATTGTTGCAGATATGAGGTTGAGTAAGTATAGCGACGACATTGAGATAGTCCATTGGTTGGAAAGCCCGTTCGAAATTTAAGCTTATTTGCATTAATAACAAGATTGTTTTTTGTAGATATTTTTTTCTCTCATGCGTTTGGTAGAGTATTACAAAAAAATTAAATAACCCACAAAAATAAGCAAGTTGAATTAAACTTTGTGTCACACACATAAGTCATTAATTTCAATGCCAAAGTTTTAAGTCTTTCTCGCTAAAACTCGCTAAAACGACTTCCTAATATGAAATTACCAGTTTCAGAAGCTGATCCAAGCTAGTAACTGAACCTAAGTAACCTAAGATCAGGCTGCAGTTAAAAAACTAATAAAGATAATTGATAATTTTCCCGCCGTCTCCATACTCGATTTAGTTGGTTACTGGCTGGTTAGGTGCCTGTTAGCTATAGTTTTTCCGAAAATTCCCAGGACAGAGGCGAATCTTTTTGTATGAAAACTTGCAACTGTAAATGCATTTTTTATCGAAACTACTGCAGTCTAAAACGAAGTCAAAATCAATCTATCGACTCAATTTTTTGCAAGCTTTCTAATGGTACCCCACTCGATTCTTACAAATAAAATAAAAAAGCAGGTTACCCCTCTCAACCCCCTAAAATACGTAATAAGCGGTTTTAACTTATTTACAATATTAGTGGTGGTTATTGCTATAACTGTTTCAAATTTTAGGTATCTATGTCAAACGGTCTCTGAGAAAAACGCATTTAACTGATTTGCAAGACCGAAGTGGTCCCATAAGTGTTCCGTTTGTCAAAACAAAGTTTTGCACGGAACGCTAAAAACAATGGAATTGTTATAGATATATGTCATATGTCAAACTTAATAATAAGAATTTCACAAAAGGATCGTCAAACACCAAATTGCATAGAAAAAAACTAGTCTAGAAACTGTCTAGAATAAAAATCTAAATGTCAAAAAAATACGGGTTTAGTATTCACTGAGTTATCAATTTCATCATTATTATTATAAAAATAAATAATTAATTATTTTCAATCACACTTAATCCCACGGTGTTTTATCATTCATGTAGCCTTGTGTGGTATATAAGCTTTAGAAATAAGTTTACGCTTTACATAATTCTTAAATTTATAAATTTATTTTAAAATCTTACACATCAATTACCCATGAATGATTTTTTTATTTTATGGAGCCGAGTGAAGGGCACTGCGAGCTTATGTTTATTTCTAGTATTTATATTATGAATGTCACAAATAGCCTATATTGACAATATTTTTAAGTACATACAGAATATTCTCATAAATGTATTGACAGTGTAGTCATTATGTCCATTTCCTTAAATTTATCTTTAAGTGAGTCTAAGGTTCATTTCATATATTGCTCGAATAGCCCTCTTCTGCAGCACAGAAATTGTATTAATCTCTGAAGCACCACCCCACAGTACAATACCATATGACATAATGCTATGGAAGTAACTAGAATATACTAATAGAGATATACGTTTATCAGCCAGATGTGTGCCACAAATTCCTGGATAACTTCGCGGACTTCACGCAGTACCTCATCGACGACGCCGACATCGGGGCCGTGGCGTTCGATAGCGACTACAAGGTGAACCTGCCCAAGATGTACAAGGCCGCCACGTACCTGAGGAGGCCCGAAGTGCACTTTATGAACGGCCCGACGGACAAGTTCGTGCCGGTCAAGGGACAAATGACAATAGGTATGTTCAATAAAAAACCGGTCAAGTGAGAGTTCGAGTAACATCACGGATACAATACTTATTTCATGAAGGCTGATATTGGCTTTTAATTTCATACAAAATTTTCAAGACAATAGATTATTAACCTTAAATACGGTAGGGCTTCTGTGAAATTCACACAGAATCAGTCACGATACATAATAATGGGTATGTACATTAGTAAAATTTAGTCTTTTGTTATTATTCTTTATGTTTATCTAGAATATTCGATATTCTAAATGTGAAAGAACATTTGCTACTTAGATTGTACCAAGGGCCTGACACTCTTTCATTATGTAGCAGTCTCATAAACTACTATTATTTTTCAGGTGTGGCATTCGCCGCCGAATTGGTGTCGGAATTAGTAAACAGGGAGCCCATAGGTTTGGGGAAGCCGTCAAAGAACTTCGGAGTGCTCGGGATGAGACGAGCGGGGGTGACTGACCCTAGTAGAGTGTTGTTTATCGGAGATACGTAAGTATATAATATTCACCATTAAGCTACCGTTCGGATTCTGACTGTACCAGCAGTACCGCTGCAGTATTGCGGCGCGACATTGCTGTCGATTCGGGTTACGGAATTTATGCCAAATAGACGGAACCCGACACTTTTTTCCTATATTGTATTACCCCAAAAAATTAAAAATAAATGTAAATGTCAACCGCGACATATTTCATGCTAAAAGGGGGGGAGGGTTGCGTCAGGGGGAAGGGGTGGGAAGTGGGACACTAGTGTGCATAAAGCACCATATCCTACATTCATTTCAAGCTGGCTATAATTTGTTTTTCAAAAAACATAATTTGACCGAATCAAAAGGAAAATGTGTTGCGTTGTGATGAAAATTAAATTAAATTAAAAACACATATTACAGGCTCGAGCAAGACGTGCGCCTAGGCAAGAACACTGGCTTCAAAACATTGCTGGTCCTAACTCAGCACTCGGAACAAGTAATGATGGCTGAACCTGTCGCCCTGCAACCAGACTTCTTTGCCCCGTCTTTAGGAACTATAGTACCTAAGTTTACAAAATTAGTGAAAAACTAGCAGCGGGACTTTCTGGGTTAAAATATGGACCCGATTTTGATTTGACATTTGTTTAGGTACGGTTTAGACTATTTTGGTACGACCTAGAACAGTGGTTCCTAACCTTTTTAGTACTGTCACCCCTTTGACCAACTAGAGAACTTTTACCCCTCCTCCATAATCATTAATAGTTTTTCTTACAGATAGGTACCCCCGTAAAATGCCAGTTTTACCCCCACGGGGGTAATTATCCCCAGATTAGGAACCGCTGACCTAGATGATTGTCTTGGTGATTGGTGCGCATGCGCATCTAACACACGACTTCCATTGCATTTTAGAAAGTCGTATCAAAACCGTAAAAAAATGTTACATCAGAATTGTCCTCATAGCTTTTCCGGAAGAAGGCATGTAACTTGTATATATTGTATAATATAATATGTAGGTTAATATGTAAGTACATTTGAATTTACATATCACAACCTGTCACTAGACTTAATAAGCTAGCGAATTGTGAGTTTCGAGTTTCAAAGGAATATTCCAATATAGACGTGGAAAGATCCAATTTTTTTATATAAAATAGTTATTTACGATACAAGTGCGGAAAAGAGGAAATTCGAAACGAGTGGCGATAAACTAAAACACGACCGCAGGGAGTGTTTTAAATCGACACGAGTTGCGAATTACCTATTCGCACGTGTATCGTACAACGTTTTACAGTACATATGGCCCTTTAAACTTTCGACATATGCACGAAAAGTGCTCTTTTAGGCACTAGTGCGAGAAAGTAGCACCATATGTACTGTAAAGATCTTATTTCATGCAGGGTGTACTGAAGGACAAATGCCTATATCGCTTCCGCGGGAGTTATGTATTGTGCTAGCTTTTTTTTTATAATGTCACTAATTCATACAAACCACGTAGCGTAAATAAGTTTTACTTTTAAAATACTGACGTTTATAATTTAATAGATTTGTTTATTTATTTATTAACAATTGTAATATAATTATAATTTTAGATTATTTTTATTAAATAAAGCAGTTTTAAATATATTCACATAATTTTCAATCGTGGCTGAGTGCCGAATGAATCTGTGCCTTCGATGCCTAAATGAGGGCAACCGCGTTTAATTTCGCCGCTAGGGGCGCTAGTGTAGATGGAGGTCTTTCAAAATGTCAAATGCATAGAAGTTTAGGGGGTTTCAAGCTTTTCACTCCTTATTCATAATTGTGGTAAATCTTTGTCCATCTTTGATTAATCACGGTAAACAATAGATATAGCTCAATAAATGTTAGTGGTTTAAAAAAAGTGCCAACTAAAATCAGACTAAAATATATGCAAAATTAAACAGGTTGAAAAAAAATACACATTTAATTAGACATAAAATACCTATTAAATAATTAGAACTTACAGATTTTATAAAAATAAGCATACAAGAATTTTGAAACCTGTTTTTCTGGACCTACATCTACAGTGGCGCCAACTGGTGAGCACAAAAACGGTAGCCCTCATTAACCTGTCAAAATTGACACGGTAAAAACGGACGGTATAGAAAGGACGACAATCTCATATGGCAGAACTATTGCAAAAGTGACTAGCTTTCAGCTGTTAATAATAGTTCCTAATCTCTCCGGTGGCGCTAGTTAGGCTCTGGGACATGAGTATAACATGAACCATAATATAAGGCAACAAATAACCCGACCAAATTACGTAGGTTGTTTTTGGTAGTATTTCGGTGTATGGTGGCGCCGCCTAATTACTGTTTTTTGATGGACACCTTTCATACATAGAGATTTGGCTCCTTTATATAGTCTCCATGGTTTCAAGCTTTTTAATCGGAACTTTTCACTCCTTATTCATAATTGTGGTAAATCTTTGTCCATCTTTGATTAATCACGGTAAACAATAGATATAGCTCAATAAATGTTAGTGGTTTAAAAAAAAGTGCCAACTAAAATCAGACTATAATATATGCAAAATTAAACAGGTTGAAAAAAATTACACATTTAATTAGACATAAAATACCTATTAAATAATTAGAACTTTCAGATTTTTTAAAAATAAGCATACAAGAATGTTGAAGCCTGTTTTTCTGGACCTACATCTACAGTGGCGCCAACTGGTGAGCACAAAAACGGTAGCCCTCATTAACCTGTCAAAAAATAACACGGTAAAAATGGACGGTATAGAAAGGACGACAATCTCTTATGGCAGAACTATTGCAAAAGTGACCAGCTTTCAGCTGTAAATAATAGTTCCTAAAATCTCTCCGGTGGCGCTAGTTAGGCTCTGGGATATGAGTATAACATGAACCATAATATAAGGCAACAAATAACCCGACCAAATTACGTAGGTTGTTTTTGGTAGTATTTCGGTGTATGGTGGCGCCGCCTAATTACTGTTTTTTGATGGACACTTTTAATACATAGAGATTTGGCTCCTTTATATAGTCTCCATGGGACGAATGTTTGATATTATGTCACCATATTTGAGAATTATTTCGCTTAAATTAATTTTGTATCAAGTAGATACGTCTGCGAACTTCACAAGTTTGACTTCTTTATAGGTTTTCCTGTAATCTATAGACAGAAAACTAAAAAATATTCAAATTATAGGAAATCGCCATAAATGACTTAAGCGCCAGTAGGGTCTATGTCACTTACGACTATTGTGAGTTCGCTGTGATAATAACTCGACAAAGTAATTATTTGTTAATACTACATTTAATTTTTTAAAGCTAACCCAACAAAAACATAAAAATGAGAGCCAAGTTCAAAACTGTCTACAGTTTGGGCGAAAGTTTTGTATACCTGCTAGACGTAAGTATATTTTTTGAAAAATAATAATTTAAAATTTAAATTTAATAAGAATAAGAATAATTTTATTGACAATAGAAAACAATATTACAGACACATGGATACAGTGGATCCCAAACTAGGCTATGCCTGTGACTTGGGGTCCTAGAATGCAGTTGACAATGTAGAATATTACACCTATTTTATTTAATATTGAATAATTAAGACTACAATAATTAATAATCTACTTAATAATTAAAATTAATTACTTCATTTACTTAAAAAAAAATTTTTATTAATTTACTTAATATTAAGAATACGAGTCATTGTTGACTCGCCGACAAAAGAATTGAGATCTATAATGGGTGCCATGTTCTGTGTTATGTAGAAAATACTGAAATTATACAGGATTTGTATATTAATATTAAGTATTCTTAATATTGAACTTGGCTCTCATTTCACATTTATATTAAGTATTAATAAGACGTTCGTTTCAATTCAAAACACTCAATTTTGTTCTTGGCCCAAATGCCTAACAAAATCGACGATATGCTTTGACCCACTTCCCGATTTCCGATTGAGCTGAAATTTTGCATAAGTACCTACTTATATAAATCGGATGACAATGCGATATTATGATAACATGGAGCGGGCCGCGTAGCCAACATGCCATTCGCTTACGCTCCGTAGCGATCGAAACGCAACTGTCACTGTCGCACTAACATGGAAGAGTGATAGAGAGACACAAAGCGTTTCGTTGTCGTAGCGATAGCGATTGTCACCTTGGCTAGGCCGGCTGATCTGATATTGGAGACAGAAGTAAACTTGGCCATGGGAACTCTGTGATAAAACAACGCAAACTAATTGTGTTTGGGGTTGTTAGAATTGTCTGGATGAGTATTAGTTATCTGTGGAAAGATCTGGGGGCACGGCCGTGCCCCCGCCAAGACGAGACAAAGGGCAAAAGGCAGTGCATATCTTTTCTCGGCACGTTTCGCCGTATTTTCGAACCCTCGTAGCTTCGTCTTGGACAATGCTAGAGAGCTGTAATTTTTTGTATATCATTTTTTGTACTCAGTAGACTTATCAAAAACACCAAGTTTTATTAAGCTACCTATTATACTTAAAATTTTATAGTACCTTAATTTTCACTGTCCGAAATATACATACTGTATACAATTATACACAAATGTCATTGTACTTAATGCAAAGGGATATTGTGTATATTGTTTCGACGAATAAGATACTCTCTAATAAATATTAAATGATATTGTTATCTCTATACCTTTTACTAACTCTATGTGCTTTATTGTGTAGAAAACAAAACGACAATGAAGAACGGAATTCTTAATTTAAAAATTTAATAAAGTTTACTCGAACAATAAATCTGGGGGCACGGCCGTGCCCCGCCAAGACGAGACAAAGGGCAAAAGGCAGTGCATATCTTTTCTCGGCACGTTTCGCCGTATTTTCGAACTCTCGTAGCTTCGTCTTGGACAATGCTTGAGAGCTGTAATTTTTTATATACCATGTACTCAGTAGACTTATCAAAAACACCAAGTTTTATTAAGCTACCTATTATACTTAAAATTTTATAGTACCTTAATTCCGAAACACATGAAATTCGCGTCATAGAAAATACAGACTACCTACTTCCTGAAGTCTTAGAAGGCTGAAATTTGGCATGTAGGGATGGGTCTGTATGCAGACACATATGGTGACCAGAAATCTGTAACTTTCGCTCTGCAACCCCTTAAAATGGGGGTACCTAAAAATACCTCTAAACCTGAAAACATTGGTTCCTGAAGTCCTAGAATCGTGAAATTTTGTGTGGTAGCAGTGATCGGAATGCTAATACAAAAACAACATTAAAAAAGAACAAAAAGTTTTCGAAGTACAGATTTGAACCAGGTTCACGTGAACCAGACAAATAGCGCCCTCTATATTGGCACTGTTTCTTGTCGTAAACTTTTCAAAACCATACTTCAAACACAAGCGCTGGTGGCCTAGCGGTAAGAGCGTGTGACTTTCAATCCGGAGGTCGCGGGTTCAAACCCCGGCCCGACTTAATGTTAACAGAAGGCTGGTTGGAAAAAGTGATCGTAAATACATACATGTAGAAGCTTATATAGCTAAGTGCAGTGCCACACTATGACACTACGGATTGGTTATGAACTATTACATATAATGACATAGCTAAACTAAGCTTAGAGTACATCTGCAAGTACACAAGTGTTTCGGTAGATGTCACCTTAATTAGTTTAATTATTATATCATAGAATTAAATAACTCTTTATATACATACAAGATATAGACAGTGGTACTACGTAAACGAAATTAATAACTAGCTATCTAAAATAGGCCCTTGAGGCATTGTACCAAGGATGCTGGCGGCATTTCCTCGCTGTATCGCAATGCTGATACGTTGTGCGAGGAAGCCGCCAGCTCATCTATCTAGATTAGGTAAGTAGGTAAGGTGAGTTCGGCAAAGTTACGGACATCGGGTAAGATCGTATGATTCAAATTTCCGCCTATTGTGGGGTATTTTTTTAATGCTGGCAAGGTGATGCGATGCGCCATTTTGTTCCGCACCCCTCTTCAGTCCGCACTTGTTGCTCTGACAGACTAGACGCGTGTTTTGTGCCGTTAAGTAGAAAAGTTCAAAAAATGTGTTTTTGTTTTCCATCCGGATATACCCTC
Source organism: Cydia strobilella (assembly GCF_947568885.1). Taxonomy (NCBI): domain Eukaryota; kingdom Metazoa; phylum Arthropoda; class Insecta; order Lepidoptera; family Tortricidae; genus Cydia; species Cydia strobilella. The sequence continues at coordinate 22,839,798 of NC_086045.1, read as the reverse complement.
CGCCAGTTTTTTTGGAATAACTGGTAAGTTTAAGCGTTATTTGTTTCTTTGACAGATTGTATGTTATTTTTATTAAATTTGTGACAAATCTATATATTTGGAATTCTGATACGATGCCTGTAGGCCAAGATCCGGTCTTACCCGAAGTGGTAAAAGATCGGATGCAAATCATCCGATCTTAAATTCTCAGGAATGCTCAAACTTTATACGTGTCACCACGATGCTTGATTAAATTTCTCTAACAGACGTATATAGTGGTTGTTGGCGATGCGCTCTTTATATCTGTAGCTAGTTATGTTTTACTTATAAAAATCATTGTCGTGTTAAATTAGACTTTAATAGATTAGACTTAAGGCTGAAAATTGTTTGTATCATATCTAATGCAACTCGTTGCTATGTGCCGCCAGGCAGTCCGCTGCTGGCCGCGAGCCTATGCACATACGCTCTCGTGACATTTTTTGTAATTGTGTGTTTTACATAATATATCTTCGTGTTAGAACCTCGGCCTTTTCTTCATACGAACCCCATACAGTCAACAAAGTGGTCTTCGAACCGGATCCATGCACCGCACTCCGACTACGATTGAAACGCGGCGGTCAAAAGCGCGTCGTGCAGAACAATTAAAGAGGCTTCTAGAAGAACAAAGAATGTCTGAAAAGGGCGAGACGTGTGAAGCACCTTATGGTCAAAGTTCTACAGCCAGGTTGGAAGAAATTAAGCCACTTTCAAGTATTCCGAAAGATTTGGTTATCATAAAACCAACGGAGGGTAGCGTGAAGTCTGAACCAACCGCGGTAGAATTAATAAAGAAAAAAATAATTCATACTTCTGCTTCGTATGTTAATGCCAGCAAAGCTAGCAGCAAGGGCTCAAGAACTTCATCGGCTTCTAGAACAGCAAAGAAGAAGCAACTTTTGTTAGAAGCCGCAAAACAAAAAGCTGTCATACAGATGGAGATCATCGATAAGACTCTGGATGCTCAATTAGCAGAGCTGGACGACGAGGAACAAGTGTACGGTTCACAAGTAAGTCGAAGGAGCTATTCTCGAAGTCGCGTTGAAAATTGGGTGGAAAATCAGAGCAACTTGGAATCGCAAGACGATTTGCAGCCAGCCCCCGATAATGGCATAATTAACATGGGCGAGTTGCATCAGCAAGTGTCACATGTACCGCCCGAGCCCGGTCCAGCGCCACGCGCCGCCACGCCCGCGCCAGCCCAGGCGCCCGTGCCGGCCGCTCCGCTGCCGCCGCCCGACGGCACCGTCATGGCACTCAACAATGCGATACAAGTTATGGCCGATGCTGTGAAGAATATCTCCACTGCCAGCGCACCGAATACCAGCCTACTCAGTCGACTCAGCACGCCAAAAGATCTCCCCGAGTTCTCTGGCGATTATTTAGAATGGTTGCAGTTTAAACAAGCATATAACGAGTCTACTGAGTTATGTAAATTCACCGATAAGGAGAACCTTTGGAGGCTTAGAAAATGTTTGCGCGGAGCCGCTAAGGATGCAGTCAACGCTTTGTTCATAAGTGCCACGTCACCTGAAAAAGTCATGTCGGCGTTGGAACTACGATATGGTAACTCCGAGTGCATCATTTCCCGCATATTGTACGACATTAAAAAGCTTCAACCATTGCACCAAGATTACCACAAAGATATTATAACGTTCTCGTTAAAAGTTCAGAACTACGTGGAAGCAGTACGAGCGGTCGGTCAAGAGGAGCACCTACAGGGGGTAAACATAGTTTCCATAATTTTATCTAAGCTGCCGACCGTACTAATATCGAAGTGGTCAGATTATAGCTTCAATTTAATCAAAGATGGTAAAAAACCTAGATTGGTCATCATGTCTGACTTTCTTAACGAGGAGGCAGTCAAGATTTCAACCACTGCAAGTACCTATATGGCCACTAAAAGTGAGAGTTACAAACATAAAACCTCAGACACTAACAACGCACGTAACCATACAATATTAGTGCACGGCGAAGGAAGCGATAAAAAATGCCTATTTTGCCGAACATCTGTTCACAAGATAACCGATTGTAAACAGTTTAAACGAGCGCTGCGCAAAGTCAGGTGGCAATTCGTTAGAAAAAACGGCTTATGTTATAAATGCCTATTATCGAAACACGAACGAGAATCGTGCCGTGCGCCTGCTTGCGATAAGGACGATTGTGGCGAAGCACATCATCGACTCCTGCACTACACGGTAAATAAGATCGAGGTACCGCTTGCGTCATCATCATCATCGGGCCCTTCGAGTTCTACAACATGTCCTACTACGAGTGCGTCAACGCAGCAAGACCTCGAATCCAAATCTGTTCCTGAGACTTTGACGCATATTAACGTAAGTGATAAAACGGTGTTGCTGAAAGTAGTACGTATCAATGTTCACGGACCTACCGGTGTATTTTCAACTACGGCCTTATTGGACGATGGTTCTTCGATTAGTTTAATAAGTTCGAAATTAGCGCGGCGCGCGGGATTAAGTGGACGTACTAGCACGTTTTAAGGTGCATTTCTCGGCAGCGAATTAGTGCGCGATTCTACCATTGTGAATGTGAACATTACGGGTATAGACAATAAGGTGCATAATTTAAGAGTGCGTAGTGTCGACGATTTGAGTGTACCGTTGCAAAGTTTATCAGTTTTAAAATGTACTAACTTTACTCATTTAAAAGATATTAGAGATAAATTATGTACTTCCGATTCAAAACCTGAGATGGTAATAGGTCAAGATAATTATCATTTAATGTTGCCTTTACAAATTAGAGAAGGTAAAAATAACGAGGGGTATGCTAGCCTCACTCCCCTGGGTTGGTGCGCTCATGGGAAGATGTACGTGCCGCAGGGCGTCCGCCCGCCCACGCAGGTCGAGTCTAACCTTTTTATTTCAGATATGGAGGACACGACGGATACCTCAGAGGGTCTCGATCTGTTAAGGCAGATCCATGAGGAGGTCCGCCTGTCATTCAAAGTGGACACGATGGGCGTGACATGCGCGCCGCGGCAGAACGCGCAGGACGCGCGCGCGGTGGCGCAGCTGCAGCAGTCAGCGGAGCTGCGCGCCGGCCGCTGGCATGTCGGCCTGCCGTGGAAGGAGGACCACCCATCCATGCCTGACTCGTATCCTAGCGCTCTTAAAAGGATGAAAGGTATAGAAAATAAAATGATAAAAGACTCTGGTTTTGCTGAAAGGTATCGGGAGCGTGTGACGCATTTACTTCAAAATGATTACGCATCTGAGCTGTCAGATACTCAGGTGAGGCCCAAAACATGGTATCTCGCTCATTTCGGAGTAGATAACGTCAATAAAAAGCGTCTGCGTTTGGTCTTCGACTCAGCAAATAAGGTAAATGGCTTATGTTTAAACGATTTCTTATTAACAGGTCCCGATTTGCTGTCGTCACTATTTGGTATTATGTTACGCTTTAGGGAAAACAAGATTGGAGTAACTGGCGACATCAAGGATATGTTTTTAAGGATCAAGATTCGAGTCGAAGATCAAAACGCTTTAAGGTTCCTATGGAGGGACAACCCTACTGACGCACTAAAAACGTATGTTATGACATCACTTCCGTTTGGGGCTAATTGCAGTCCTTTTGTTAGTCAGTTTATCAAAAACTTGAAAGCGCGACGGTTCGAGTCAACTATGCCGGACGCTGTCGATGCGATATGTAACTCGCATTACGTAGATGACTACATAGACAGTTTTGCAGACGAAACCGCGGCCATCAAAATGGTAAGAAATATAAATTTAATTCACAGTGCCGGCGGTTTCGAGATGAGAAACTGGACTAGCAACAGTGTCTCGGTTTTAAACAGTCTGCCAAATCAAACCTTAGGTACAGCGGCCGTAAGGTTTAAAGTCGATCAGCAGCAACAAGGTGAGCGTACTCTCGGCCTAATATGGTATCCGGCCGATGATAAGTTGACATTCGACTTATCATTAAAACGGATTCCCGAAAGTATTGTCAACGGTGATGAGCGTCCTACAAAGCGTCTTATGCTCAGGGTAATAATGTCGATTTTCGATATTTTAGGATTCTTATCTCCTTTCACCATTCAGGGTCGTATTATGCTGCAGGATACCTGGCGGTTAAATATAGACTGGAATGATTACATTCCGGATGTTATTTACAACAAGTGGCGAAAATGGATTGACCTACTTCAGGTAATTAGCGACATACGTATACCAAGGTGCTATCAATCAGCTGTTCGCAATCACAATCACGGAGATGACGAGTCTCCACCTGTGCGAGTAAGCGAGACGGCAGATCACCTGAGCGGAGCATCTGCTGGTACCCCGAGCGCGACGTTGCCGCTATCGACGTTTGCGCCTGGCAACGTTGCGCCTACGTCATGCGCTACGAAGGTCTACGAATCCGTAGCAGAGCCTACAAGCGCTACGCGTACGGCAAAGGTAGGTTATAATAACTTACAATTGCATGTGTTTTGTGATAGTAGTACTCGGGCTATGTGTACTGTTGCTTATTGGCGTTGGGAGATAAATGGTCGTATTAAAGTTGCCTTTATTGCCAGTAAATGTAAAGTTATGCCTGTAAAGCCATTGACAGTACCTAAGGCCGAGTTACAAGCTGCACTATTAGCCGCAAGGCTGGCTAATACAATAGGTAAGGAGCACAAGATAGTTCCCGAGCGGCGTTACTTTTGGTGCGACAGTTCAACTGTATTGCATTGGGTGCGTAACAATACGCGCTCATATAAAACGTTCGAAGCGAACCGGTTGGGCGAAATTGATGAGTTATCCCGCGTAGACGAGTGGAATTATATACCTACAAAGCTAAATGTAGCGGATTTAGCTACACGGGAGACTTTCGATTGCGCTCAACTAGATAAATGGTTCGCGGGTCCGAATTTTTTATATGAAGACGTATCCTTGTGGCCAAAAGATGTAATTTTGTCACAGTCAGACGCCGCGTCGCCTGAATGTGTTGCTGTCGTACATGAGGGTTCAATTGGACTGGCTGTACCGGACCCATTGCGGTTTTCTTCTTGGTTACGTTTGAAGCGGGCCACGGCTACGGTACTAGCGTTTATCGACAGATGCAAAGGTCTTCAAGGACAAGTTGATTGCGGTACTATGGAACGAGCTGAAAGATTGCTTATACAGCACGCACAGGCGGAGTCCTTCGGCAAAGATATCGTCACTATTAAAAATGGTAAGCCGTTGCACCGCACCAGTAGATTGGTCTCTCTGTCACCGGTGTTTGACGAACATAGTCTGCTGCGAGTGAGCGGCCGCATAGATGCTGTAACAGACGTACCTATTGATGTTAAGAGGCCGGTAATACTCGATGGTCGGCATCAGGTGAGTAAGTTGATCGTCCGAGATTATCACGTGAAGCTGGCGCACGGGAACCAAGAAACCATAGTTAATGAGGTAAAACAACGGTTCTGGATCTTACGTCTAAGACCAACCGTCAAGTTCATAGCTTCATCCTGTATGCTGTGCAGAATCCGTAAGTGTCAACCGCGTATTCCGCGAATGGGGGACTTACCAAGGGCACGAATGGCACATCATCAGCGTGCATTCTCATACTGCGGTTTAGACCTGTTCGGACCGATGGAGGTCGTCGTGGGACGACGCCGTGAGAAAAGGTATGGAGTTTTGTATACTTGCCTGACGGTGCGCGCGATCCACATTGAGCTAGTCTCCTCTCTGACTTCGGACTCGCTGATAATGTCGCTGCGTCGGATGGCGGCTAGGCGTGGCTGGCCATCACACCTGTTCTCCGATAATGGGACGAACCTGCGTGGCGCCTGTACTGAGTTGCAGCGATCGATGCAGGAACTGAACGCCGAAGAGCTGAAAAGCTACGGTGCCAACAAAGGTATGGAGTGGACTTTTATCCCTCCCGCTAGCCCCCATTGGGGTGGGGCGTGGGAGAGGCTAATTCGTAGCGTAAAAACGTCTCTCAAAGTAATTTTAAATGAGCGTGCACCACGGGACGAAGTTTTAAGCACGCTTATGGCGGAAGTCGAGAATATAGTGAACTGTCGTCCCCTGATGCACGTCTCTGTAGAAAATGGAGGTGTGGAATCACTCACACCGAACCATTTCCTTCTTGGCACGTCGTCAAATCTGCCTACTATCGGTTCTTTTGACGGATCTGATCTGTACCTACGGAAACACTGGCGTACAGCTCAGCGGCTAACCGATATGTTCTGGCAGAGATGGTTGAAGGAGATCCTACCCGACCTCATACCAAGAAGGAAATGGCACGAGGAAAGGAAGCCGCTGCAAGTCGGCGACCTCGTCCTTGTTGTGGACCCGAACTCTCCCCGCAACATGTGGCCAAAAGGTTTGGTCACTCAAGTGTTTGCCGGTAAGGACGGGCGCATAAGGCTGGTGGAGGTAAAGACCAGGACTGGGACTTGGCGTCGGTCTGCGGCACGCATCGCACCTATCTCTTTAGTTGATTAGTGCTGAGACAGCACTAGGGTGGGGAGTGTTGGCGATGCGCTCTTTATATCTGTAGCTAGTTATGTTTTACTTATAAAAATCATTGTCGTGTTAAATTAGACTTTAATAGATTAGACTTAAGGCTGAAAATTGTTTGTATCATATCTAATGCAACTCGTTGCTATGTGCCGCCAGGCAGTCCGCTGCTGGCCGCGAGCCTATGCACATACGCTCTCGTGACATTTTTTGTAATTGTGTGTTTTACATAATATATCTTCGTGTTAGAACCTCGGCCTTTTCTTCATACGAACCCCATACAGTCAACAGTGGTGTTTTTTTTTTACATAACCGCAAATTACAATCTAAGCGTCTAATATTGCACACTTAAGTAGGTAACTGATCTCTTTATGAATAAATAATTATAAATATTTTTATTTACCTATCTGCTTAATTATGAAGAGGTAGGTTTATTTTTTTGTTGATTATTATTTTAATAATGTTAAAGAAATATAATGGTTTCTTGAAATATTATTGTTGTGTTGATTAATCAATTCTTACTTGGTTTAAAATGTGTGCTTATCAAAGCGAATTGGCCTGTTTGTAAGATCGAGAGATGTTTCCTCACACGAAATCATACTCGTAGTTATGTGAGATGGCGTTGGAAAGTTTATTAAGTACCTATACACTGATATTACTGCAATTGATTAAGTTTTGGTCGTATTAATTCCTCCACTTTCATATTATTTTACCCTTATGTAATATTTTATCACTCTCTTTCAACCTTCCGCGCTTAAGGTGTCAATGAACCTACGTGGTTCATTGACCCACATGGGTTCATTGACCCCACACCTAAAAGTTTGACAACCATAATTTCTTGAAAATTGAGCGCATGGTGTAAGATCGGACGGAAAAAATGCAAAAAAAAAAAATGGGTCGGATATGATAGCCCGAATTACTGCTAGGCCAATTCTTCTATATATGAATCGGTGAGTAAAACCGGTTATTTTGCAATGGTAAACTTTATGGTACCGGCAATAGGGCCGAACTTATAGGCCCGTCCGTTCTTACACCACCACGTAAAAAAAGAATGCTGTCAATTTATTTTGTTTCCTATATTTAAACACTCATTACACGCTCACTATGACGTTTAGAAAGATAATAAAATTCAATTATATAGAGCATTTCATTATTATCAATTCTGTACTTAAATCATGTCCGTACCCTATCCAAAAGCTAAGAAAAAAAAAAACCAACATCATCTCAACCCACCTAAAATCGTCCGAAACTTAGCCGAACTCACCTTATTTGCAAAGATAGATATAACTCCGTAATAGATGGATACAGTCTAAGGAAAAAACGTGCCTCGAAAATCAAGAAAATTTGATTCTCGTTCAGAGGGCGCTACTAGTTTTGGCCTACAGTCGTATAGATGGCGTTGACGGTTTCGTTTGTTATTTAACAATTTTAACGCATATCAGTGAAAGAACATGGGTCAAAATCATAAAAATAATTAATGCAAATAAAAAAAATCATTTATCTATATTTAAATACATTCTATCGTATTTTTATAAATTTTCATTTTTAGTTTTAAAGTGTGTTGACAGATGGCAGTGAATTTACTGGGGTTACAAAATTTACTATGAAGTTACTCTATGGTCCAAGGAAAAAACGGTGCCTCGAAAATCACGAAAATTTGATTCTCGATCAGATGACGCCACTACCTTTGGCCTACTCTCGTATACAGGGCGTTGACAGTTTCGTTTATTATTTAACTATTTTAACGCATATCAGTAAAAGAAATGGGTCAAAATCATACAATAATAATTAATGCAAGTAAAAAAAAATCATTTATCTATATTTAAATACATTTTATCGTACTTTTATAAATCTACATTTTTAGTTTTAAAGTGTGTCGATAGATGGCAGTGAATTTACTGTGGTTACAAAATTTAACTTCTTACTTCGGGCAAACCGTCCGCCATGAAGATACTTGGAGACGTTGCGGGTAGCGTGTACCTGTCATACGCTCCGGGCATTCGGCCTTCAGTAGCCAAAATGGCAAAAACGGAATCCTTACAGTTTTGTTTAGTCCGTCTATCCGTCCGGTCTTCCGTCTGTCTGTCCATATGTGACAGCCATTTTGGAACATATGTGTATTTTGTGAGCAGACTATGATCAGTTGTTTTATTTATAAATTACATTACATACTCGACTGACGACGTTCATGTGACTCGTATTCTCACGTAACAAAATATTGTTAATTAAATTAGATTTGCCGTATTGTGCTGCACAATTTATTTGTGCAGTATTCAGCGAAAGGTGAATATATGTAGTCATATCATAATAGGAAGTTTGCAGGCACATACGACTTTTTGTTTTCGGATGTCACAGTACCATCAAACAGTTCCCAACGATTTAGAAACTCGCATGCGTGTAGAGATCTCGAAACACCAGAGTAACGCGACCGTAAGATCCTTAACAATATGTATGCATATTCAGAGAGCTCATTTATATACCGGTTTCTTTACCTCTTGACTCGCGTGTGATAAGTGAGCTATTTTAATATTTTTTAAATAAATTCTGCTCACAAAATTTACCGAAAATAAGTTGAGTAATACGTACGACTTATACAAAAGAACAGCCGGAGACTAGAAAACATTTTTGCCCAACTGTAACGAATACCTACGCTTAGCTCGCACTTCGCACTCGCTAAATTCAAATTTTGTTTAAAAAAATACATGTCTGGGGATCAAACTCGAATCGTCGCACTACAAAGCCGCGGTTTTCCAACAGCACTGCGATAGCACGTAGGTATGTACCCACACCAAGGTATTTATATCTCTAGGTGAAATTTAGCTACTTATTCTCCATTAAGAATTAAATATCTAAATAGATGAAATTTCTGCATTAAGTACATGTCTCAAAAAGAAAAAAATGCCTAATGATATCGAAACCGCAACTTTTTTAGGCGCTGATCTACAATGACTCCGTGATGTTGTATATTCTCCAAATATATGTACTTAGTCGAAGAACATGTGAACACAAAATTCACAAAAATCGGTTGAGTGAGCTGAATCGGAGACCTTAACTAACGCTTAGGTCATTAAAACAATTCCGATTATGATAATAATGCTTTAAAATTTCTAGAAACTTACAATTTATAATACATAAAATTCCTGACTTATAATTTATATAGGCTCTACATAGATGGCGCTAGCAATACGTAACTTTTATAAAATCTAATGTTAAAATATTTTAGAATTATGCCTGCTCATATATGATCCTGTATTATCGTAGATTCTATAAACGAATAAGTCATTTCTAGCTGGTATATCAACTCTTACATAAATGAATGAGATCCCACCAAAAACATTTCATGTAAAGTGTTGCCAAGAGTAGGCGCATAAAGCTTTTACACTCAAAAGCTATCAGATCCCTTAGTAGGTACCAAGACTTTTACTCTGTAAGTCCTAACTTTATTAGCTCTAACTGTATAAAGCCAACATCTTGGTCAAACGTACAGTACGGCTTGGCCATTTCGTTGCAGTCACATAAACACTCAATCGGTGGACTTGTTGTACCAAGTAGTTACACAAGTCTTTCAAATTCTGAGTGTCATTAAGGGATTGTCCAATTTGTCCATTTGACAGCAACGAAACGGCCAAGCCGTACTGTACGTTTGACCAAGATGTTGGCTTTATACAGTTAGAGCTAATAAAGTTAGGACTTACAGAGTAAAAGTCTTGGTACCTACTAAGGGATCTGATAGCTTTTGAGTGTAAAAGCTTTATGCGCCTAGTCTTGGCAACACTTTACATGAAATGTTTTTGGTGGGATAAGTATAGTCAGCTATAATAAGCTTGTACTAATAATGTAATTTTTGCCAAAAACTTTTTTTATTTAATCTTCTTCTTCTTTGTCCTCGCCTTATCCCGTTACGCGGGGTCGGCTTTCCTAATCTTGAGGCGCCACTTTGTTCGCTGATATGCGTCGTCACTGGACAGGACCAACTCCTTCATGTCTCTCCGGACATTCGTCAGCCAGGTAGTTACTGGCCTGCCCCTTCCTCCCTTTGCTGCAGCCATGGAAAGGCACGTTTTCACAACGTGGTTTTCGGGTCGACGCATCACATGTCCGAACCATCTTAGTCTGGATTCCTTTATCTTCTCGGTAACTGGTGCCACCTTGAAGGTGCCCCGGATATATTCATTTCGGACTCTATCTTTAAGGGTAACTCCTCCTGCCCAACGAAGCATACGCATTTCAGTAGTGTGTAGTTTTTGCTCATGTATTTACTTCGTAGCCCACGTTTCACTACCGTATAGTAGAACTGGCCTAACGGCGGTTTTATATATCTTGCCTTTTGTTTTTATTGGCATTTTTGGGTCACACAAGACCCCTGTTAGTTCGCGCCATTTATTCCATCCAGATGTTATTCGTTGCGTTATGTCGGCTGTAATCGTGCCATCCTCAGCAATAACAGAACCTAGGTATTTGAACTTTTTTACTCTTGGTAGGATTTCCCCATCAAGCTTCAGCTCAGTGTGTGTCGTGCTAGATTTGTCAGTGCCGAAGTTGAGCACCATATACTCCGTCTTGGTTCTACTTATGCGCAATCCGTTTGGCTCCAGAGATCTCCTCCATTGATCTAAACTATCCTGTACTTCTTGTTTATTGTCTGATATCAGAGCCACGTCGTCAGCATACAATAGGTTCCACGGTAAGGGTTTCTGGATTCTCTCGGTGAGGTAATTCATGATGGTATTGAATAGTAGAGGGCTAAGAGCGCTTCCCTGATGAACCCCAACTTCAATATCAAAGCTCTTTGACATACCTGCTGGGCTTCGAACGCTTGTCTGCACGTTGCGATACATGTCTGTTATAAGCTTTATGTATCGTTCAGGAACGTTTTGCGACCTTAAAGCCTGCCATATCAGTGTTCGGGGTACTCGGTCAAAAGCTTTTTCTAAATCTATGAAGATCATCCACAATGTTTGTTTATTTTCACGAGCTTTTTCTACTAACAGCCTTATTGCATGTATTGCTTCTGTGGTTCCTTTTCTAGCAATAAACCCAAATTGATTTTCTGTACAATGAATTCAACTCTGAAGGCGCTCACTTAGGACTCGCTCCCAGATCTTGAGAGTGTGTGATGTAAGTTTAATACCCCTAAAGTTTCCGCAATCTCTAACATCTCCCTTGTTTTTGTAAAACGGGACCAATATACTTTTTCTCCAAGCAACTGGCATTTCCCCGTCGTCTAAAATCCTATTGAATAGAGTTGAGAGCTAAATCTCTCCATCGCTTCCTAGAAGTTTCCAGAGTACATCTGCGGGTACATCGTCAGGACCCGTTGCTTTGTGGTTTTTCATTTTAGAGATTGCTTTCCTCACTTCTGCCGGGGTTATTTCACTGATTGGTCCTTCGGTTGGCGGTAATTCTGCTTCTTGATGTCTAGGGAATTCTTCGTTTAACAAGTTTTGGTAGTACTCGTACCATCTATCGCAGATATCCTTGTCGTTTGTGAGTAGAGTGCCTTCTCTGTTTTTAATATACTTAGTAGTTTTGAAGTCCTTAGTATCATTGTGTCTACGTCTAGCCACTTTATATATATCATTACTAGTGGTTAAATCTAGTTGTTTGTAAAACTCTGAATCAGCCTTATCTCTCTCAACGGCCACCGTTGTTCTTGCAGCTTTTTTGGCTTGTTTGTAATTTTCCTTATCTTCCTCGGAGCCTGTATTTTGCCAGATTTTAAACAGACGTTTCTTATTAGCAACGCTATCTTTGGTCCAGTTGTTCCACCATTTGGCATACTTTGCACTGTGCAGAGCTCCTTTGCTGACCCCTAGTTCGTGTTTAACGGTGGCTATGCAAAAAGTTTCAAAGTTTTTCCATGTTACCGATGGGTTTTCATTTTGAGGGGGATTTTTGCATAGATAGTCCACAACATGATTTCTGACGGCACTGCCCTTTTCACCCTTTAGTGCATGCCATTTGATCTTTTCGACTTTAAGTAATTTTGTCTTAATGGATTTTTTCAGTTTCAGGGCAGTTAGTAGTAGTAAAAACTTTTTTTATTTAATGCGCAGAGTAAAAATATTGGGGTATGGAATGTAAGAATTTAAAGCACTATGTATAAAATTTTATGTTTTGTTGTTATTTTGTTCATAAGATTGTATGTGTCATATCTATCCCACCAAAAACATTTCATGTAAAGTGTTGCCAAGACTAGGCGCATAAAGCTTTTACACTCAAAAGCTATCAGATCCCTTAGTAGGTACCAAGACTTTTACTCTGTAAGTCCTAACTTTATTAGCTCTAACTGTATAAAGCCAACATCTTGGTCAAACGTACAGTACGGCTTGGCCGTTTCGTTGCTGTCAAATGGACAAATTGGACAATCCCTTAATGACACTCAGAATTTGAAAGACTTGTGTAACTACTTGGTACAACAAGTCCACCGATTGAGTGTTTATGTGACTGCAACGAAACGGCCAAGCCGTACTGTACGTTTGACCAAGATGTTGGCTTTATACAGTTAGAGCTAATAAAGTTAGGACTTACAGAGTAAAAGTCTTGGTACCTACTAAGGGATCTGATAGCTTTTGAGTGTAAAAGCTTTATGCGCCTAGTCTTGGCAACACTTTACATGAAATGTTTTTGGTGGGATCTCATTCATTTTTGTAAGAGTTGATATACCAGCTAGAAATGACTTATTCGTTTATAGAATCTACGATAATACAGGATCATATATAAGCAGGCATAATTCTAAAATATTTTAACATTAGATTTTATAAAAGTTACGTATTGCTAGCGCCATCTATGTAGAGCCTATATAAATTATAAGTCAGGAATTTTATGTATTATAAATTGTAAGTTTCTAGAAATTTTAAAGCATTATTATCATAATCGGAATTGTTTTTATTGACCTAAGCGTTAGTTAAGGTCTCCGATTCAGCTCACTCAACCGATTTTTGTGAATTTTGTGTTCACATGTTCTTCGACTAAGTACATATATTTGGAGAATATACAACATCACGGAGTCATTGTAGATCAGCGCCTAAAAAAGTTGCGGTTTCGATATCATTAGGCATTTTTTTCTTTTTGAGACATGTACTTAATGCAGAAATTTCATCTATTTAGATATTTAATTCTTAATGGAGAATAAGTAGCTAAATTTCACCTAGAGATATAGATACCTTGGTGTGGGTACATACCTACGTGCTATCGCAGTGCTGTTGGAAAACCGCGGCTTTGTAGTGCGACGATTCGAGTTTGATCCCCAGACATGTATTTTTTTAAACAAAATTTGAATTTAGCGAGTGCGAAGTGCGAGCTAAGCGTAGGTATTCGTTACAGTTGGGCAAAAATATTTTCTAGTCTCCGGCTGTTCTTTTATATAAGTCGTACGTATTACTCAACTTATTTTCGGTAAATTTTGTGAGCAGAATTTATTTAAAAAATATTAAAATAGCTCACTTATCACACGCGAGTCAAGAGGTAAAGAAACCGGTATATAAATGAGCTCTCAAATTCAAATTCAAATTCAAATTCAAAATGTTTTATTTGCAAATATAGGTAGTACATACAGTGATGGTAATCTTACAATAAGTGGTGTCTCTATATTTGACCATCAGGCATGCAAAAAACAGTGTCTTAAGTCTAAATTAAAAAATTGTGTAAAAATAAACTGAACAGAAATCAGTATCAAAGAATTAATGACAACAGTTACTACTAAGAAGACTAGTTTTATAATATTAAATACCCGGATGTCAAACAATTAGAATTTATATAGTAAAACTAGGAATACAAATGTCGCAATGTCAAAGTCAAATAATGAAAAAAAAAAAAATAATAACATACAATATCAATCAATATCAATCTCTGAATATGCATACATATTGTTAAGGATCTTACGGTCGCGTTACTCTGGTGTTTCGAGATCTCTACACGCATGCGAGTTTCTAAATCGTTGGGAACTGTTTGATGGTACTGTGACATCCGAAAACAAAAAGTCGTATGTGCCTGCAAACTTCCTATTATGATATGACTACATATATTAAACTAATTACAGACCTACCTTTTAATGACATCATGTCATTGTATGTGCAAAGTTTCATTACAACCCAACACGTAGTTTTAAAATGAGAACAACACTCCGTTTGTATGGGATTGGGAAGGTGAAATTCGGCCGAGCTTGCCGGGCACTCTTAACATAATATATCTAGTGGCTTTTACAAACTTATAACTATGTATATAAAATTCTTAGGGGAATTGTAATTTTAATGTATTCTGAGGACAAGTAACAGGAGACTGTCAACAGGCATGGCATAGTGTTATGTATTGCGTTTCAAGCCATTTTTTTTTCTATTTTATGTATTTTTGAATACAACATGTTATAGTAACTTCTCATTTCCCTCAACAATCGTTTCAATACGAGTATTTGCGAGTATTTATGGATTTCCACACTGTATGTTGCATTATAATTTGGTGTGACAGATCCTCAAGTTATTCTCGATCCACGAAAACATTCCACTACAGCAAACTACAACAGGAGTCCGCAATCCCCAGCCGCAAGTCCCATGTGGCTCTGGAGGACAGTGGGCCGACACTCCTCCTTTCGAGCATTCTGGGCTCCACTCGGCTCCGAATTGCTCCGAGCAATTATTATAGGGTAGGCACAACTTGATGTCCCTTTGCGTGCACGCCCACAGATAAGATAATGACTTGAATTTTGACAACCCTAAATGATTCGTCCCTGAATCGCTGTCAAACTCCGGTTTTGTAAGAAGTGTCCTTTCTGTACGGTAGTACTATTATTTATTCTGTGCTCTGGACCTAGAGGGCCCTCCACACTCATGCGGGAATCACGTTCGGGGCTTCGCGCCGCGATGCGCGCACGAGTGTGGAGCGGGGTTGAGATTTGCTCAAACAATTAAGATTAAGAACGTTCAGAGTTTTTGAAAAATCGTGTCGTGTTTTAGGTCACAAAACGGCTGCTAAAAATTTAGGTAATTAAGAATCTTGTGGCCTCTCTCGAGGAGGAGGAGGATGGGTTTTTGAGTCTAAACTGCACTTTATATTTGTAACAAATTTTGCACAAAAACTTATAATATGAAAATTGCTTCTAAAAATCGGCAATATCATGTTTAAGGGAAGTTATCCGCGCTCCCGGGCAAGCACATCCATCTCGCTCTCGCTTACGCTCAGTGAGAGTGAAAGAAGAACACGAACCTAGTCGGCCCTTAGCATTTGGTGGACTTACACCAGTCAATTTAGCTTTTGTGGCTTTTTGACATTATGATTTCTACTATGGTTGGATCTTCCCTACAAAAGTTTGCCCCTCCTTAGTACTCCAAAAAACACATCCGAAGATTGGATTAAACTTTGACTTACCACTCGGCTCTATTAATTCAATAACTTCAATTTCCTGTAAATCATTGAAGTGAGTTCCGGCCCTGATGGATATCCTGCTGGGAGTGTAGCTCTCGTCCAGTTTGTAGTCAGTATAGAGACAACACGTTCGACGTGTTGCCTTCCTGTCACACTTACGTACGAATTTACAAGTGCGACAGAGAGGCAACACGTTGAACGTGGTTCACGGTAGGCGCTCAGGCATGAACCGGTTCCGTTTCTTTTCATAAACATTCCCAGCCGGTCCAGAGGGGAAAGGTCAAAAACACGTGCGGGTGCAGATGGCGGACATATATGAACTTTTTTCATCGTTTTAGGCAGTTTTAGCCCAACCGAATATTCGGTTCGGTATGATCTGAACCGAATATTCGTATTCGGCAAGGTCCATATTAGGCCCATCTCTACTTAAGTTGGAATTTATCTACGTTATCTCTAATTTAGTCAGCATCGAATAAACAGTGACAACCAGTGGCCAAATGTATTGTAACACACCTCTGTTACTCTATAGTGTAATAATGTGGATGTGTTCTGATATATTTGGCCACTTTGGCCATCACTATATTCACTATCTATTTGAAGCTGACTGTAGAATCCATAACCAAAATATGTTTACAACATAGAGGTACAATAATATAGAGATGAAATGGGGGAGGGGCCAGATGACCGAACAAGATGCACTTATGAAACTTTCAGTAGGAGTAGCAGAGAAAGCTCCATTATTGTCCTTGTTAGTCTCACATTTTTTTAGTCTCCACTGTAAATTTTAGAATGGTTTTGGTGGGTAACAAATAACCCGACCATCTATGTAATACTAGGTTTATGGTTTACAAATATCTACCTTTCTCCATTGAGATTTGAGTAGGAATCTTTATATATATTTACCATATTGCGTAAGAACAAGTTATTATCTCTTGAATGATAATCAGGTGTCAAGGGATGTTATACTAAGACCGTGTTACGAGTTTCGGTGGCTGCCATTCCTCAACCCATCAACGGAGCGACAGCTGACGTTCACGAGGGTTCATCATTATACGAGGTAACCGTTAACAACTATACGAGTTTTCGCATGGGAGGCGATTGGTCATGGAAATCTGTTCCTGGCCCGCGGTCTATAGTGTAAGACAAAGATGATTCTCTCTGTCTATGTTTGAAATGAGACAGTCCTTTGACAAACTATAATAAGTAAAATAAAATAAAAAAATAAAATAAAATAAAAAGCCTTTTTATTCCATGACTACTAATAAAACATTTACAATCTTTAAAAAAATATATTTAACCTTACATACTATAGTGTTAGGACCCCTGTCGGGTATAGGCCTCCTCCAACCTCTTCCACCGTTCTCGGTCTTGTGCCTCCGAAAGCCAGTTGTGGGATATCTTTTCAATATCGTCTGACAAACTATACCTACTCATAATTCAGGGAAGTAATTTAACCATAGGTCATAGAAGCCCAAGAAACATCAAATAAAACTCAGATCATACTTGGCGATTTCAATGCAAAAATTGGCATTCCAAAATCCACTGAATCGTTAGTTGCCGGAAAATACGGAACAGGAAATCGAAACCACAGGGGTGAGCGACTGATGCAATTCGCTATGGAACAACACATGATAATAATTAATACAATGTTTACTATGAAAAATAATAGGAGATGGACGTGGATCTCACCCAACCAACAAACAAAAAATGAAATTGATTTCATACTCTCTAACAAACCAAATAATTTCACAAACATAGAGTTTTTGAACACATCCTTCCCATCTGACCACAAAATGGTAAGAGGAACATATATACTCAATAACAGCAATAAATCCAGGAAAACCTTCAAAACACTCCCCAAAGTACCAAAAAGCGAAGAAGACATTAAAAACTATTTATACAAACTCGATGAAAGCCTATCACAAGTGATAAAGGACCCTCCGAAAACCATTCAAGACTACTACAACAAACTAGAAAAAAGCATCATTGATGCAGCAAAAATAGAACCTACTAAAAAACAACCATACTCAATATTACAAACGGAGACTAGAGACCTCATCGCGAAACGAACTGAACTACTAAGAAAACCACACAGATCGAGACAAGAAAAAGCACAACTAAGCACCTTATTCAAAGTCACCAATAAAGCTATCCGCAAAGACTATGAAAACCATAGAAAGAAAATTATAGAAAAAAATATAGTGGCACATAAAAGCATAAAAAAAGGCTTAAAGGAACTAGACTCACAGAAAAACTGGATTCAACAACTTAACGAAGAAGAGAAGAAAATGGTCACACGGGCCGATATCCTAAATACAGCAACCAATTTCTACCAACACCTTTATAAAAAAAGGAATGAAGACGATCTCAACTACTCTGAAGATATAGAAACCCAATCAGAAAACGCAAACAACTCCATCCAACTAATAGAGGAAAAAGAAGTCTTAAAACATATTAAGAACTTAAAAAAAGACAAAAGTCCTGGCACCGATGGCATCAGCAACGAACTTCTAAAACTGGGAGCCAAACTGCTTGTAACACCACTGACCCAACTGTTTAATATGATCATACAATATGAGAAAACTCCCAAACAATGGCATACATCAGACATCACAATTTTATACAAAAAGGGTGACCCAAAAAATATAACTAACTATCGGCCTATAAGCCTGCTAGCATGCACCTACAAGCTCTTCACGTCTCTGCTCTTAAATAGAATAACAAGACAAATTGACAATCTCCAACCAGTAGAGCAAGCGGAGTTCCGGTCAGGCTACTCAACAACAGACCACATCCACACAATGGAACAAATCATAGAACGATACAAAGAATACAACAAACCTCTCTATGTAGCCTTCATAGACTACACCAAGGCATTTGACAGCATCTCCCACAACGCAATCTGGAAGGCCCTCAATGACTGCAAGATAAACTCTAAATACATCAACACTCTAAGGAATATATAGGTATATGAAAACAGTACTAGCAGAGTCAAACTCGAAACGAGAGGAAAAGAATTCAAAATAGGCAGAGGAGTCCGACAAGGGGACCCAATATCACCAAAGTTATTCATAGCTGTGCTACAAAGCATATTCTATCAACTGGACTGGGATAAAAAAGGAATTAAAGTATTCGATAAACACTTAAGTCATTTGCGTTTCGCAGATGATATAGCTATATTTTCAGAAAATACCAGCATCCTACAAATAATGTTAAATGAGCTGAACGAGGAAAGCTGTAAAGTCGGATTAGAAATGAACCATACAAAAACAAAAATTATGACTAACGGAGCCCCTACAAAAATACACATACAAGGCAAAGAACTTGAATATGTAGACCATTACATATACTTGGGCAAGAGAATATCTTTCGACACAGACAGCAACAGCCAGGAGATAGACCGTAGAATCCATAACAGCTGGAGGAAGTACTGGAGTTTTAAAGAGCTTTTAAAAGGAAATTACAATCTAAAACATAAGAAAACAGTAATGGACACGTGCATTTTACCATGCCTTACATACGGTTCTCAAACTTGGGTGCACACAAACAAGAACAAATTAAAGATAAGAACCTGCCAAAGAGCCATGGAAAGGAGCATTCTCAGTATAAAACTAAAGGACAAGGTTAACAGCAAGTACATACGATCCAAAACAAACATCATAGATGCCCTCGAGTTTGTGCTGAAACAGAAATGGAGATGGGCCGGCCACATAGGAAGATTGACAGATGACAGATGGACCAACAAAGTCACAAAGTGGCCGGGACCCCATGGCAAAAGGAAGGCGGGAAAACCCATAACAAGGTGGTCCAAGGATATTATAGCCACAGCTGGAGAAAATTGGCTAATCAAGGCAAAAGACCGAGAAAGGTGGAAAGATATGGAGGAGGCCTATACCCAATAGGGGTCCTTAAAATAGTAATAATGGAAAACAATAATATTAGAAAACTCTTTTTTATCATGTAAAACTATTTAAGGAAAAATAAAGGCTTAAATAAATAAAATAAATAAATTTAACCATAGACATAGTATAGTAGTTATAGACATGAAACCGAGCGACCAGGGGAGACATATTCATGTATTGACAGGTTAATGTATGGCAGCATAATCCTTTTTCTCTTTCACATATAAATTTCGGTATTTCGCCATCGCCTCCTACCTATGCTGCCATAACCCGACCATGAAAAAAAAAACCCGGTCGGTGATAAGGACAAAGCATGACACTATTTTCTCTTACCTCTTATAGGAATCGCAATAAGACTATATTTCTCTATCAAAGAGTGTCAGGCCCTTGAATTTAACCTTTTCAACGCCATGTCAAACACAAAAGCTGTCACTCGGACGCGACGTCACCGAAGTGTCAAACTGAAATTGAACTATGCACATGCATCTATGTTGCTCTGTGGTCTGACGGATTAATCCGTCTTTGGCGTTCGACCTGCGGTGCCGATATATCGGTCATAAAAGAGGCAGTTAGCAACCTAAAATTGCTTGGCTTCATGGAGGAGCTGGGGTGGTTAGAGTAGCGCTACCTCATTTTAGGCAGAATAGTTGTCGAGTTGCGGAAAAGTGCCCAGAAGCACTAACTATATCGGTCATTTGCGTCCATAAGGTTAACAAGCTACAAAAAAAACATGTGAGCAAAGCAAATTGGGGCTATACCTGGCTTACAAGATGACAGACTCCAAATAGCGTGATTACCGACTTCTCTCACTCTTCCACATCTCTCGCTGGTTAGCGGGTCTTTATCAGATGACATGCTTCGTATTCGTTTGAAGAAACACGGCTTTAATAGAAAACACGAAATGAATACCTACTTAGAAACTGGATTGCGGTATTCGAAAGTAAGATCCCACCAAAAACATTTCATGTAAAGTGTTGCCAAGACTAGGCGCATAAAGCTTTTACACTCAAAAGCTATCAGATCCCTTAGTAGGTACCAAGACTTTTACTCTGTAAGTCCTAACTTTATTAGCTCTAACTGTATAAAGCCAACATCTTGGTCAAACGTACAGTACGGCTTGGCCGTTTCGTTGCTGTCAAATGGACAAATTGGACAATCCCTTAATGACACTCAGAATTTGAAAGACTTGTGTAACTACTTGGTACAACAAGTCCACCGATTGAGTGTTTATATGACTGCAACGAAACGGCCAAGCCGTACTGTACGTTTGACCAAGATGTTGGCTTTATACAGTTAGAGCTAATAAAGTTAGGACTTACAGAGTAAAAGTCTTGGTACCTACTAAGGGATCTGATAGTTTTTGAGTGTAAAAGCTTTATGCGCCTAGTCTTGGCAACACTTTACATGAAATGTTTTTGGTGGGATCTCATTCATTTTTGTAAGAGTTGATATACCAGCTACAAATGACTTATTCGTTTATAGAATCTACGATAATACAGGATCATATATAAAATCAGGCATAATTCTAAAATATTTTAACATTAGATTTTATAAAAGTTACGTATTGCTAGCGCCATCTATGTAGAGCCTATATAAATTATAAGTCAGGAATTTTATGTATTATAAATTGTAAGTTTCTAGAAATTTTAAAGCGTTATTATCATAATCGGAATTGTTTTAATGACCTAAGCGTTAGTTAAGGTCTCCGATTCAGCTCACTCAACCGATTTTTGTGAATTTTGTGTTCACATGTTCTTCGACTAAGTACATATATTTGGAGAATATACAACATCACGGAGTCATTGTAGATCAGCGCCTAAAAAAGTTGCGGTTTCGATATCATTAGGCATTTTTTTCTTTTTGAGACATGTACTTAATGCAGAAATTTCATCTATTTAGATATTTAATTCTTAATGGAGAATAAGTAGCTAAATTTCACCTAGAGATATAGATACCTTGGTGTGGGTACATACCTACGTGCTATCGCAGTGCTGTTGGAAAACCGCGGCTTTGTAGTGCGACGATTCGAGTTTGATCCCCAGACATGTATTTTTTTAAACAAAATTTGAATTTAGCGAGTGCGAAGTGCGAGCTAAGCGTAGGTATTCGTTACAGTTGGGCAAAAATATTTTCTAGTCTCCGGCTGTTCTTTTGTATAAGTCGTACGTATTACTCAACTTATTTTCGGTAAATTTTGTGAGCAGAATTTATTTAAAAAATATTAAAATAGCTCACTTATCACACGCGAGTCAAGAGGTAAAGAAACCGGTATATAAATGAGCTCTCCGAATATGCATACATATTGTTAAGGATCTTACGGTCGCGTTACTCTGGTGTTTCGAGATCTGTACACGCATGCGAGTTTCTAAATCGTTGGGAACTGTTTGATGGTACTGTGACATCCGAAAACAAAAAGTCGTATGTGCCTGCAAACTTCCTATTATGATATGACTACATATATTCACCTTTCGCTGAATACTGCACAAATAAATTGTGCAGCACAATACGGCAAATCTAATTTAATTAACAATATTTTGTTACGTGAGAATACGAGTCACATGAACGTCGTCAGTCGAGTATGTAATGTAATTTATAAATAAAACAACTGATCATAGTCTGCTCACAAAATACACATATGTTCCAAAATGGCTGTCACATATGGACAGACAGACGGAAGACCGGACGGATAGACGGACTAAACAAAACTGTAAGGATTCCGTTTTTGCCATTTTGGCTACTGAAGGCCGAATGCCCGGAGCGTATGACAGGTACACGCTACCCGCAACGTCTCCAAGTATCTTCATGGCGGACGGTTTGCCCGAAGTAAGAAGTTAAATTTTGTAACCACAGTAAATTCACTGCCATCTATCGACACACTTTAAAACTAAAAATGTAGATTTATAAAAGTACGATAAAATGTATTTAAATATGGATAAATGATTTTTTTTTACTTGCATTAATTATTATTGTATGATTTTGACCCATTTCTTTCACTGATATGCGTTAAAATAGTTAAATAATAAACGAAACTGTCAACGCCCTCTATACGAGAGTAGGCCAAAGGTAGTGGCGTCATCTGATCGAGAATCAAATTTTCGTGATTTTCGAGGCACCGTTTTTTCCTTGGACCATAGAGTAACTTATACTAGAGCGGTACTGTCATAGTAAATTTTGTAACCCCAGTAAATTCACTGCCATCTGTCAACACACTTTAAAACTAAAAATGAAGATTTATAAAAATACGATAGAATGTATTTAAATATAGATAAATGATTTTTTTTATTTGCATTAATTATTTTTATGATTTTGACCCATGTTCTTTCACTGATATGCGTTAAAATTGTTAAATAACAAACGAAACCGTCAACGCCATCTATACGACTGTAGGCCAAAACTAGTAGCGCCCTCTGAACGAGAATCAAATTTTCTTGATTTTCGAGGCACGTTTTTTCCTTAGATTGTATCCATCTATTACGGAGTTATATCTATCTTTGCTTGGACTGTATCCATCTATTACGGAGTTATATCTATCTTTGCAAATACCTACTTACCTAATCTAGATAGATGAGCTGGCGGCTTCCTCGCACAACGTATCAGCATTGCGATACAGCGAGGAAATGCCACCAGCATCCTTGGTACAATGCCTCAAGGGCCTATTTTAGATAGCTAGTTATTAATTTCGTTTACGTAGTACCACTGTCTATATCTTGTATGTATATAAAGAGTTATTTAATTCTATGATATAATAATTAAACTAATTAAGGTGACATCTACCGAAACACTTGTGTACTTGCAGATGTACTCTAAGCTTAGTTTAGCTATGTCATTATATGTAATAGTTCATAACCAATCCGTAGTGTTATAGTGTGGCACTGCACTTAGCTATATAAGCTTCTACATGTATGTATTTACGATCACTTTTTCCAACCAGCCTTCTGTTAACATTAAGCCGGGCCGGGGTTTGAACCCGCGACCTCCGGATTGAAAATCACACGCTCTTACCGCTAGGCCACCAGTGTTTGAAGTATGGTTTTGAAAAGTTTACGACAAGAAACAGTGCCAATATAGAGGGCGCTATTTGTCTGGTTCACGTGAACCTGGTTCAAATCTGTACTTCGAAAACTTTTTGTTCTTTTTTAATGTTGTTTTTGTATTAGCATTCCGATCACTGCTACCACACAAAATTTCACGATTCTAGGACTTCAGGAACCAATGTTTTCAGGTTTAGAGGTATTTTTAGGTACCCCCATTTTAAGGGGTTGCAGGGCGAAAGTTACAGATTTCTGGTCACCATATGTGTCTGCATACAGACCCATCCCTACATGCCAAATTTCAGCCTTTTAAGACTTCAGGAAGTAGTCTGTATTTTCTATGACGCGAATTTCATGTGTTTTGTTACAGTGAAAATTAAGATACTATAAAATTTTAAGTATAATAGGTAGCTTAATAAAACTTGGTGTTTTTGATAAGTCTACTGAGTACAAAAAATGATATACAAAAAATTACAGCTCTCTAGCATTGTCCAAGACGAAGCTACGAGGGTTCGAAAATACGGCGAAACGTGCCGAGAAAAGATATGCACTGCCTTTTGCCCTTTGTCTCGTCTTGGCGGGGGCACGGCCGTGCCCCCAGATTCAGTAAGCAAGCTTCTATTTTATAAAATAGTTGTCCATGATAAGCTAACCCATGATGAAACAATAATAGAAAGAAATAAACGATGATTCGTACCTGACACAACACAAATGATATAAAATAATTGGATATTTCTGGAAAATATTACAACAATAGAATACTATGTAAGCGCAGTTTAAATTTTGTTAGAGTAGTAGTTGTTTTCATCTATTTGTTAGATAAATACTGTTATAATTAAATTAATGATTAGAGACATAGAGACGCAACATTCTATTGTAATTGTATTCTGTTATGACACTGACAGACTGACACTACTGACAGTGACAGCAGTGACAGCTGAGAATTTCGATTATTTTTGTTTTCAATTCCAAATTATAATATTTATTTGTTTTAACTATTCTGTCTATGATTTGTTTATTTGTTAAACATAGGCCAGGATTACACTTGTAAGTTTTACTTACGTAGGGACACAGCTATACTACAGAATGAGATATGATATGAATATCGTTATCTCATTCTAGCAAATAGCTTTGTCCCTACTTACGTAAGTAAAACTTACAAGTGTAATCCTGGCCGTAGGTATAGTTAAATCATTTTACGGTTTAGACTCACTTGTTTTAGTCACTCGCGCGACATGTTTCGGAGAGCCTAGGTCTCCTGTCGCAATGATTAAATGATTTAATGTTAGTATGTCTCACAACAGTTTAAATTCGATAGGTATAGTTGGTCAAGCAAATCTTGTCAGTAGAACAAGGCGGCAAATTTAAAAAATGTAGGCGCGAAGGCTATCGTCCCATAGAAAATTTGTATTGCGCGCTTTTTTCTACTGACAAGATTTGCTTGACCGACTATAGTATCACTATGTTGAGGGCCCTCCACACTCATGCGCGAAGCCGCGAACGTGTGTGGAGTCGATTTCGCAGATTGTTCACTTCGCGCCTAGACTCTCCGTTTTTTGGCGGTTTATCGGCACGAGTCAAAAGAGGCGCGAAGCGCGTCATGGATTCTATACGATCCATAAAGCGCGTACTGGCAAAACTATGGATGGTATAGAACAAGACTCCACATTATACTATTTTGGCTAACTAGTTGTATATACTATAGTTGGTCAAGCAAATCTTGTCAGTAAATAGAAACAAAAAAACTACACTCATCCCCTTCTTCTGGGCGCCAGTACCAGTGCAAAACAAAGACAGCAAGACTCTCTCCGTCTACGCCCGAAATGAGACAGTCCCTTGACAAACTATATGTCTATGATTTTGGCTCATCACGCCGAGGGGGATGACCGAATGGTCTTATGTATCTTTCAGTAGGAGTAGCAGAGAAAGCGCTATTATTGTTTGTCCTTGTCACAGTCTCACATTTTTTTTATTCCCCATATTCCTAAATTTAGTATAGTTTATGGTGGGTAACAAATAACACGACCAAATTACGTACATTGTTTTTGGTATGTTGTCAGGAATGTTTAAACGTGTTTTTATTTTGTCGCATTCGTATGTTCTTTGGTTCTGTCCCGGGGGCAAGCGTATAGCTCATCTATAGGATCCTACTATCTATGGGTCCAAATCTCATTCATAGTTTTAAGATATGCGACATAAAGTTGATAAAAATTGTATTATACAAAAGTAAAGACTGCTGCTATATAAATCGCAAGTCAGACCCCATATGGAGTACTGCTGTCACCTTTGGGCAGGAACACCTGGATGCCAGCTTGGACCCTTCGACTCAGTCCAAAGGCGCGCTGTACGAATCGTCGACGATCCCAAACGTGAGTATTATATTCTTTGTCCCAAACTCACAAGCGGTATTGAACCTTTAAGTCTAAGGAGAGACTTCGCCTCCTTATGCGTGTTCTACCGCTTGTACAATGGGCTGTTTGACATGATGCCAACGGCCGCTTTCTATCACCGCACCGCTCGCCATCGGCAGGGTGTTCATCCTCACACCCTAGCACCTAAATGGTCGCGTACTGTGCGGTTTAAGAGGAATTTCCTCCCGCGTACGCTTTGGCTGT
This sequence comes from Cydia strobilella, assembly GCF_947568885.1. NCBI lineage: Eukaryota > Metazoa > Arthropoda > Insecta > Lepidoptera > Tortricidae > Cydia > Cydia strobilella. The sequence continues at coordinate 22,813,423 of NC_086045.1, read as the reverse complement.
GGAATGAGCTCCCTGCCGAGGTTTTCCCGAGGGGCTACAGTATGGGGTTCTTCAAAAAAGGAGTGTACAGGTTTTTAAAGGGTCGGCAACGCGCGTGTAATATCTCCGGTGTTGCAGGCGTCCATAGGCTACGGTAACTGCTTACCATCAGGCGGGCCGTATGCTTGATTGCCACCGACGTGGTATAAAAAAAAAGTAATTGTAATTGAATAAAGTAATTAATAACAAATTTTAATTACAAAATTTTATTATGAATTTGATTAATAATTACACGTTGTAATTGTAATTATTAATTTTGCCCTGCTTATTGCATGTTCAGTACTTGCATGAAAAACATCGTTTAAATAAAGAACTTATTTAAAGGGAACAAGATTTTTACAAGTAATTGTTTTTACTAATTACAATTACATTTTGTAAATGCAATTGTTAAATTGTAATTCAATTACTTTTTGTCCAACACTTATACCTGGGTACTAAATTACAGCACTTGAAATACAGCCCGCTGAAAAACCGACAGAGAGCTGAGGCTTTGTCACCATAAGGAATCCTAAAAACTGGCCAAGTACGAGTCGGACTCGCGCACCGAGAGTTCCGTACTTTTTAGGGTTCCGTAGCCAAATGGCAAAAAACGGAACCCATATGGATTCGTCATTGTCTGTCTGTCTTTCCGTAGATGTATTCTGTGAACCGCATTAAGATTTTCACACAAAAATAGAAAAAAACAATAAAGTTTGGGGGTTCCCCATACTTAGAACTGAAACTCAAATATTTTTTTTCATCAAACCCATACGTGTGGGGTATCTATGGATAGGTCTTCAAAAATGATACTTATTGAGGTTTATTGAGGTAATATAATTTTTTTCTAAACTGAATAGTTTGCGCGAGAGATACTTCCAAAGTGGTAAAATGTGTCCCCCCCCCTGTAACTTCTAAACTAAGAAAATGATAAAACTAAAAAAATATATGCAAACTGCCACCGAAAATTGGTTTGAACGAGATCTAGTAAGTAGTTTTTTTAATACGTCAAATCGTAAGTAAACCGCAATTTACCTTTCATTCACTCAACGCAAATATAAAAGTGGGGCTCCCATACAACAGACGTGATTTTTTGCCTTTTTTTTTGTACAGAACCCTAAAAATATATATTAACTTGCTGTTGCGCACGACTTCGTTCACGTGGATTTTTATGTGATTTTTACGAGTATATTGGTTGTTTTATTTCTACATAAACTTTGCGCAGGAAAAAAAGCGGTTGAAAACACGTGACCTTTGTGTCACAATGTCTTCTTCCAAAGTTTCAACTCCCTCAATCGAAAAAAAAAATGTTCCGTAAACCGGTATTACTTTAGTCAATTTTAGAGTTAGGCACCATTTTTTGACGATCATAATATACGTAAAAAATATGAAATTAAAATATAAGTAAGGGTTTTTTCTGTTTTTTCAGCCTGCCAAATAAAAAAATGTCCTTACTTATATTTTTTCCAAAAATAAAAAAACAACGCGATCAAAGTTATATTAAGAACTAGCTGTGCCCGCGGCTTCGCCTGCGTGGAATTCGGTCTGTGTCAGTAAGCTAATTCACCCCTAATTTATCTCCCTCTCCCCTGGAGGCGGAACTGTAGTCCAGATAAAATATTTTACAATTAAGTAGGTACCACTAAATAAAACTACACTCCAAAATCAATTTTTTTTGCCCTTATTCAAATTTTTGACGTGATTTAAACGACATAGAGTACGTAGTAGAGTAAGTAGTAGGTGTATATCGAACGATACAGTACCATTTTTGTATTTTTGCGTCCTTGACTGTACCTATCCAAATCATGTCCATGGCAAATATCATCCAAATCGGTCCTCCAGTCAAATCAGTCTAAGCATGACGCCGGCGGCGCGCAGCGTCTGCCCCTACGACTTGTTGATGGTCATGGCGAAGCAGACGCTCACGGGAACCTTTAGGCGCTTGAAGTGAAACGGGAAGTTGCTCGGGATGGGGGGGATGCGCGGGATGAACACGGCTTCTCCGGCGCCACCCTCCGTCAGGATCTGCGCCTACATATTATGTATTGCGTACGATGTCTTTGGGATCACAATCGAGACTCGCGCTGGCTTGCCGTTTCAGCCGAAAGCGAACCGACCTGCCTGGCTAGAGGTGGTCTTTCTCAGACTGCTGAGACCGTGCCCCTTGTAGCCTCAATGCGTTGCGAGACTTTCGCGAAAGATTATTTTTTTCAGGAAGGCATGGTAACGCGTATAAGTCCCAAATCGTTTGACATTTACTGAAAAATGTTTTTTTTAAAGTATGGATACTTAAAAAAAACGCCTTCGTGACCATTATTATGAGGAAAGGGCACGGCTGCTTCTCCATACAAACACAGTCTCCATTTTCCTCTATTAAAATGAAAATATTTTTAGGTACATAATTTGATGTATATTTACCATAGCTAAACGCTACGTTTTCTACGTTTGACTTTTTTTAGATTTTTTGATTATTGTAAAAATTAGGAGCCAAAAACAGATTTCATGCAAATTTTTTAATGCTTCTGACTTTTATAATAAGTAATTAAAAATACAAAAAACACAAACGTACACGGGACATAGCTGTGGTGGTTGATACACAACTAATTGTGTCAAAATATTTTGAATAATGTCAATATCAAGAGAGGAAAATGAGGACTACAGTTGTAAGAAAAGGTGATTTCGCGCGGGTCCTCCACTTTCGTCTTAAGTGCTTTAAGGAGGTGATACGTATGAATATGAATGCGATATAATTACGATTAGGTATAATTCCTGATGGAGAAAATTAATAATTTTAAATAATTACCAATGCAATTAAATTCGTGTTGATATGCGTGTTGATTTCACCACTACTTAACTATGAATACTTGATTACTTAATGTTTACTCTGTTCCCCAAAAGATGGCACTGATGTGCAATGTGTGGCAATTAATGTATTGTTCAATAAAAAAATTATATTTGTTGATATCCGTACCCCCTCTTCTAGAGTTAATTTGGCAAAATCCTTTTTCGGTGGCTTATTCATGTCACAACGTATTAATTTCAGTCATCTGTTAGTTTGGCACTCGGGTACTCAATAGTCGTAGCACATATTTGAAAAAAAAGTTTGCACCTCCTTCCTAAGTAGCGCTATAAGATTCAGGTGCATCCTAACTCAATTAGTCGAGTGTGCTCAAGCGATAAAAATGTCAAATACGGCGTTCTCTGAATAAAAGATTTCCTTAGGCAGAAAAGTAATCTTGTTGTTCCTAACATGTATTTAAGAAGTGTAGCTACCCAGATTTTTGATGTAGGGGGTTGGGGATGTTTAAGATTAGGTTCTAAGTCGTTTAGTATCATTTTCAACTAAATCAAAAGACGTATACGTAAATTTCGTGTAAATCAGTTCAGGCGGTTATTGATTCCCCTTACAATATTACACCTTCCTTTTCAGTTTAAAGGTAATTTTTTGATATAAAAACTACCCTTCTACGGGACTCAAACTATCTCTATACCAAATTTTATCTAAATCGGTTTAGCGGTTTAAGCGTGAAGAGAAATAAAAAAAAGTATTTTTTTTCTTCATATTTTTTGTGTTTTCACTCGGGAATTGTGTCATTTTGATATCATTGTTCCTTCGGTTAAAGCTCATTTTTGAATGTAGGGGTAGGTTACACAGTAAAAGACATGTCTCTTCGATGCAGGTGTAATTGCAACTGAACTAGTGATCTACTACGGCTACATATATATGTATAGATACGTTTAACATACCGGCCGCCAAAACTAACAGTTTTCAATAAAATTAAACAATTCAAACAGAGGGCATGCACTGTCGTTTACAAAAAAGATGAAAATTGTATGATACGTACAATATTTATAACACTTTAGTAAAAATTATTCACTTCAGTACATGCAAAATCGTTTCACTCACTTCACCATATACCTACTTCACTGTACTTGATTTGGCATAGTATAACTACTCATTTAATGTCTTAGGAAGTAATATTAATTTTGATAAAGGTCTTTTAAGCTCGTGGTCTCCCTTGCACTGTACAGTTACCACTCTCACCAGGTTATCTGCTCCAGGATGAAGATACTTGACCCTCCCTAGTAACCATTTAGTAGGTGGCGTAATTTCATCCTTTATGATTACTAAATCTCCAATGCAGGGTGCTGGTACGGCAACTTGCCACTTATATCTTTGTTGCAATGTGTTAAGGTAATCGTTTTGCCATTGGCGCCAAAAGTTCTGTGTCATCTTCTGTACTAACTGCCATCTGGTAAGTATATTTACTTTTTTGTGCTCGTAATTTAAGTCAGGCACACTGACCAAGGGCTCACCCACTAAGAAATGTCCAGGCGTTAGTGGGACTCCTGTGGTACTGTCTATTTCACAAAGAGGACGACTATTTAGACAGGCCTCGACCTGGGTCAACAGAGTCGCTAATTCTTCATAAGTCAGTTTAGTATCCTTATTTACTCTGGCTAAATGTCGTTTGGCAGACTGAACTCCCGCTTCCCACAGGCCTCCGTATGAAGGCATTCTTGGGGGGATGAAGTGCCACGTTGTTCCTTCAGTAGCCATCAGTTCGGCCACTTCGCTGGCTAAATTGTTTTTCCCAGGTTCAAACATGCCTTTCAACTCTTTGGCAGAACCTATAAAATTGGTACCATTGTCGCTCCAAATATCTTTACAATGGCCTCTGCGCGCAACAAATCTTCTGAAAGCAGCTATGAAAGCTTGTGAAGTCAGATCTGATACAGCCTCAAGATGGATAGCTTTTGTAGCCATGCATACGAACAAACAAATGTATCCCTTAGTCGCATGATGTCCTCGGCCTTTAGAGGTTCTCATTAAAATAGGTCCAGCATAGTCAACGCCACTATTTAAAAAGGGTCGATTTTGGTTAACTCTGACTGTTGGCAGCTGGCCCATGAACTGATTCTTGACTTTAGCTTTGTCTATGACACATGTCTTGCAATTGTAAATGCACTTTCGGATGGATGACTTTAAGCCGATAACCCAATATTTGGTTTTCACGTAAGTCATCATTAACTGATTCCAACCATGAAGTGTTCTAGTGTGGGCCTCATTAACAATTAACTTTGTAATATGTTGGTTGCGTGGAATAATAATTGGATGCTTTGTCTCTTCAGACAATGAGGCATTTTGAAGACGTCCTCCCACTCTTAACAAACCTTTCTCGTCTAAGAATGGTGCAAGTGTGATTAAGGTACTTCTTTTCTTAACTCTTCCATCTCTTTTCAAATCGTCTATATCTTTTCCATATACTAAATTTTGATAGAACCTTATACATTCTTCTTCCACTTTTTCCATTTCTTTAACTGTTAAATGTTTACTCTCTTCTAGTTCTCCTTTTCTTTCAGGTAACAATGTTAACATTCTTCTGCAATAAGCTAGCACTCTCTTCATTCGTGACATTGTTGAAAATCTCTCCCATATAGGCCTTTCATCTACAAGTACATGACATGTCGTTTTTGATTCTAATTCTGTTTGTGCACTTTCTGTTTTTTCATATTCTACTTGGTCTCTCTTAAGCCATTCTGGCCCACTCCACCACAGATCTTGTGTAGCTAATTCTGGCGCTTTGACTCCTCTTGTCGCGATGTCCGCTGGATTGTCAGCAGATTGCACATGTCTCCAACGATCATTATCTATCAATCGTGTAATATCTGCTGTCCTATTCGCTACAAACGTTTTCCAGCGACTAGGTTGAGATTGCAGCCAAGCCAGTACGACCATTGAGTCCGTCCAAACAAATATTTTATTTTTAGGAATTTCCAGAAGTTCCGCGACATCACTGATCAATTCTGCTAATAAGGCTGCAGCACAAAGCTCTAATTTTGGAATAGAAAGTTGTTTCAGAGGTGCGACTTTAGTCCTTGATGCGATCATAGAGACGTATACTACTTCACGTCTAACAACCTTCAGGTACGTCACGGCTGCATAAGCTTGAGTGGATGCATCTGAAAATCCGTGCAGCTCAACGTGATCATCTTCTCGTGTCATGTTTAACCAACGCTGAACCTTGATGTCTTGTAAATTTATCAGTTCTTCCCTATAGCGAATCCACTCGTCTGTCAAGTCCGATGGTAATTCATCATCCCAACCCAGATGACTCAACCATAACTTCTGAATTAAAACTTTAGCAGTTATTATTACAGGTGCTAGCCACCCAAAGGGGTCGAACAGGCGAGCAACATCAGAAAGTATAGACCTCTTAGTTATAGGGCTTCTCATCTCAGGTAAGTTTACTGTAATTTCAAACATATCGTCTTGTCTATTCCAGGTCAAACCAAGAATCTTTATTATTTTGTCCATTTTGATTTCTAGTGTGTCTCTTGTACTATTGTCTTCTTTCAAATATTCTAAAACTTCATCTGAATTGCTAGACCATTTTTGCATTTGAAATCCTCCTCTTCTCAATATTTCTTTAATTTCTTGGCACGTTTTCTTCGTTTCTTCTATGTTTTCATTTCCTACCATTAGATCATCCATGTAAAACGACTTCTTTATTACTGGTGCAGTTTCAGGAAATTCGTGAGCTTCATCCTCGGCCAATTGGTTTAATGTACGGACTGCTAAGAATGGCGCTGCAGCGGTCCCAAAAGTCACAGTTGTTAACTCATAGCTCTCGAACTCATCTTCTGGTCTATCTCGCCAGACAATACGTTGCAGATTTATGTGTTCTTTTGTCATATTTATCATCCTATACATTTTCACGATATCTCCTACGACGCAAATCTTGTGTTTTCGCCAAGTTACTACTAGGCTCCGAAGATCGGGTTGTAAGACCGGTCCTACCATCATTGTGTCATTGAGAGAGTGACCGTGTGAGCCCTTAGCAGAAGCATCGTAGACTATGCGCACTTTACTAGTGTCTTTGTCCTCTCGAATTACAGCAAAGTGAGCAAGATACAGTGCATTGTCATCGTTTTGTTTTTCTGATCTTCGCAAGTGTCCCATGTCCTTGTACTCATTTATAACTTTTGTGTATTCCTTCTTTAACTTAACGTCTTTTCCAAATTTCCTTTCCAGGCTCTTAAATCGATTGATAGCCTGTTGTTTCGTATCACCACGTAGATCAACTGTTTCTTTAACGTTTTGTTTCAATGGTAAGTGTACCGCATATCTTCCGCTTTCATCTCTTTTAGTTGTCTTTTTGTATATCTCTTCGCATTGTTCTTCTTCTTTTGTCAATATTTTCTTTTTTTTGTACACATCAGTTTCTATCTCCCAGAACCTTCGTAGTAAATCGTTGTCTTCAGCCACCATTCTGGTTATGTGTAATGTTGTAACGTTGTGTTGGTCGCTCTGCGCTTCTATTTGTTTTCGACCCGTTAGTATCCACCCTAAAGTAGTTTTTTGAGCGACTATCCCATCATTAATTTTCACTAAACCTTCTTGAATAATTTGACAGTAGATTTCTGCGCCGAGCAACATATCCACCTTGCTGGGTGTGTCATAGGTAGGATCAGCCAATTTCAAAGTTTCAATGGCTTGTGGATCTATTAAAACATGCTTCGAGGGCAAATATGTGGATACCGACTTTAAAACGTAAGCTGAAACTAGAACAGCCTTCTTGTTTTCATATCTTGAATTAATTGTAATGTCGACCATGTGCTTGACATTTATTTGTGTACTTTCTTCAAGTCCAGAAACTACTCCCTTGATGTTAGTTCTTGACAAACCCAGTAATTGTACTACTCGTTCTGATACAAATGAAGCTTCTGAGCACGGGTCGATTAGAACTCGAAGTATGTGTGTATTACCATCGGTCGACCTGACTGCTACTTGTGCTGTGGCCAGTAACATTTTACGACTCGGTTGTTGTTTAGAAACGTGCAAGGTTGTAAGTTTCGTGTCAGGTTCCGGTTGTGATTGTGGTTGTGTAGGAGCTACTTCTTCATTAGATTCTCTCGTTTGATGCAGAAGAGAATGATGCCTTTTTTTGCAGATCCTGCATGACGTCTTTTGTTTGCATCGATAGACACTATGGAATGGAACAAGGCAGTTGTAACACAATCGGTTCTTTCTCACAAAATCATGTCTATCTTCCACTGAGTTTTTTGTAAATTCCTTGCAGTTGAATATGTAGTGTTCACCTTTACAATAGGTACAAGTAGGTTGTGAAGCTACGCCAACATGAGCACATTGAAACAAACTTACTTCATCTTCTTCTTGTTCAGCGACGTGAAATGTTTTGGGCGTTTGTGACTTATCACGTGTGGGCACTGAGACTGCTGCGGCCATTTCCAATGTGCGAAACTTAGCCACCAGAAACTTCTGTAACTCTTCCCACTTAGGCATGTCTTCTGAACTGTCCTTGTGCACAGATTGTTCCCAGTCTTTAACTGACTCAGCGTCCAACTTCTGTCCGACGAGAAAGATAATTATCGGATCCCAAGAGTCCGTGCTTACGTTTAAATTGTTTAAACTGTTGATACATTCCATAGTGGTATCAAGTAATTTTTTTATTTGATTTGCAGACTGGGTTTGAATCTTCTTCTGACCAAAAAATTTTTTTAATACAGAATTAACAATCATCTTTTTGTTGCCGAAACGGTTTTTAAGTAACTCCCATGCCTGTGTGTAATTATTTTCTGTTATTTGTACATGGCGCAATAATGTCTCTGCTTCACCAGAGACACTTGTTTTTAAATAGTGTAACTTTTGTACACTTGTCAATTTTGTGTTGTGCACGAGGGCTGTAAATAAATCTTGGTATGTGGGCCAATCTTCATATTTCCCTGAGAAGGTCGGCAATTGGATTTTTGGCAGATTTACAAACGGTAATTGCCCATGCCCATCATGGAACGACGTTGACATAGTAGATAGCTCCATTGACTTTTTTTCTGACTCCCACTTGGTCAATAAATCTGTTAAGTCGGCTTGCAAACAGAGGTAAAGGTCTTCCACGGTATAGTAATCTTCATTAAGAAAATAATTGATATCTCCTCGTTGTTCACGCGGTGTGCAATGCATGAGATTATTGTGTGCATCTTTAAACATAATCCAATAACCCTCAAGCATTTTTATCCTTTGTTTAACATAACCCTCGGTTAGCCTTTGTTTTGGACACTTCTTTATGTTTGATTGCGTTTTTTGTATCATAAGGGCCACATCTTCTAAATAGGCAACTAATTTAGTTTGTTCGGGCGTTATTGGAGGCATTTTAGTAATTTATTCACTTATTTAATTACTTTGTAATCAATCCGATAATTGTCACTACGTGTCAAAGTCTAATTCCGACACACGAAGTTATATTTACGCCAAATAGTTTGTAATCACACTTGCAATCACTTTCCTGTTTATTACAAATCAATAATTATTTAACATAACTCAAATCTTCACTAAACGACGTAAACAACTCCGCTTATCTCTTAAGGAATGCGCTCCCTATTGTATTCGCCGCCCGGCCGCCTGCATCATTCCCGCACTTGATCCGGTTCGATTTTGGACCATATGTTCCTTCGGTTAAAGCTCATTTTTGAATGTAGGGGTAGGTTACACAGTAAAAGACATGTCTCTTCGATGCAGGTGTAATTGCAACTGAACTAGTGATCTACTACGGCTACATATATATGTATAGATACGTTTAACAATCATAAATGAATTCGACATACCCGATTTATACAAAAACGATACCTAATTTGGCCTAGTAGCTTAAATGATATAGTTATCAAGATAAAGTTTTTAACCCCTTTTTCACCACCTTGGGGGATGAGTTTTTAAAAACGCTAATAGTAATTTTCTTGCTTTTTAATGTAATACCTTTTTGCAAAGTTTCAAGTTCCTAGCTTCAAATAAAATTTTCACCCCAAGACAAACTTTCATCCCCTGTTCAACCCCCTGAGGGGTTAAATTTCCAAAAAACGTCGAAATTACTTTTTTTGTAATCGTCTATTATACCTTTCTAAGAAGTTTCAAAGCATTTGTAATGGATTAAAACTTTCAACCCCCTTTTAACCCCGTTAGGGGACGAATTCTTGAAAACGCTTCGAACGAAACGAAAAAATCACTTTTCCTGTATATTATAATAAATGTGTATTCGTCCCTCGTCGGGAACAGGGCACAGACCACCTGCTCGCGGAGCTGTGGCTGGAGACTTTGCGTTAGCGGGGGTGTCCAGGGGCGAAGCTTGCGCCTCACCATCTTATACGGCCTCCCCCACGGATCGTTATTTAGAGTCTCCAGCATCTCCTCCTCAGCTAAATCCTTCGCCCTAGCGATCGCCCCCTGTAGCAGCTTGACGGCCGCCGAGTATGCAGCATATAGCCGCTCCTCCTCTGGTACGTGAGTGTACTGGCGTCTTGCAGCAACGCACGACTGGCGCAGATGCGCAAGTTCCGCGGACCACCAGTACACTCCACGCCTTGGGGGAATCGGGCCGGCCCGTGGCATGGCCGCGTCACACACCTCGACCATAGTACTCCCCATTCTTTCCGCCTCCGCGTCGACATCAACAGGGCCTTCAATATCACCCAACACCCAAGCCTTTACCACTGCTGCCTCCATAAATATGTCCCGGTCCAGGAGCTTGAGCGCCCAGCGTGGGCCATCCCCTCGCAAGGGCCGGTTCAGGCAGTTCGGGTCGGCCGGAAGAGTTGTGACCTCGAACCGAATATATCGGTGGTCCGATAATGTCTCCACATTCTCCAGCACCTCCCAACCTCGAACACAGCGCGCCAGGGCCGCATTTGCGAAAGTGACGTCGACGATTGAGCCACCCTGTTGCCGCACGCACGTGTTTACCGACCCTCGGTTGATAACAACCAGCCCAGTCGACACCGCCCACTCCTCCAGCTCCGCCTTGATATACCCTACCATACTCCTCTCATCCATTCTCCCTTACTTTTCTAAATTCTACTTCGCATTGCATAGAGCTTCTTACACTGATAAACACGTAGGTACACTCAACACACTTCACAATTCATCACACTTACATCTAGACACTTAAATCTTTCCCGGTTCACACAACTACACACCCAGAAACAACGCGTATACCGATAGCGCCGAGTTTCTGGCAACAAAACACTTTACAGGGTGGAGGGGTTTAGTCCGTAGGCGGCTAAATCTCCAGAGCAGCCGAGTCGGGCATGCTGTCGTATACCGGGCCGGCAGTATCCAATGAGGATTACCTCCACCTCTGACATAAAAAAAAACCTAACCTACTTTTCTGATAGCATTTCGTTTCTGTAAGGGTCACAGCTCTAACCTAACCTAACCTACTTTTCTGATAGCAGTTCTGTTCTGTGAGAATCGCAGTTCAAAACCCACCCACCCACCTAATTCACTTTTCTAGTAGCATTTCCGGATCCGGGTCTGGGTCCGGGTCCGAATCCGGGTCCGTGTCCGGCTGTCCGGGTCCAAGTTTGGGTCAGAGTTCGGTCCGGGTCCGGGTCCGAGTTGGGGTCCATGTCCAGACCCGGGTCCGGGTCCGAGTCCGGGTCCAAGTTTGGGTCTGGGTCCATAAGGAAGAGAACAAATCCCCAAACGTGAACTATGTGTCATTGAAGAGTTCCATTCTGATCATCATCAGCATTTCCACTTCATCAAATATCACTTATTTTAATGTAAATGCTGGAATTATTGATGAAAATACAAAAATCACTATATGTATGCCTTTCACATTTGAGGAGTTCCCTCGGTTCCTCGTGGGTCTCATCATCAGAACACGAGCTTGACAAAAATATGTCTTAAAAACTTAAGTTGCTTAACAAACATAAAGAAGAGGACAAATCGCCAAACGTAAACTATGCGTCATTAAAGATTTCCATTCTGATTATCATCAGCAGTTCCACTTCATCAAATGTCACTTTTTAAAATGGAAATGCTGGATTTGTTGATAAAAATACTAAAATCACTATATGTATGCCTTTAACATTTGAGGGGTTCCCTCGATTCCTCATGGATCCCATCATCAGAACTGCTTTTAAACAAAAACGGGACCAATCTGTACTTACAATCAAAAAAAAGAATTTTCAAAATCGGTCCAGAAATTACGGAGTTATGGAGTAACAAACATAAAAAAAAAACGAAAAAAAAAACAACCGAATTGAAAACCTCCTCCTTTAAAATCTTGAAGTCGGTTAATAAAATAATCTGAAGGTTTACAAAAGTATTTTAATTTTTTCCGGTGTTCAAACGATATAAATTATGATCACAAAAATTAAAAAAAAAATGTCCGTTGAACAGTTTGCTTTTATGATCTCTTACTGGCATTCAGTCTCCCTCCCCTGTAATATACAACCCCTTCTGGCTAGTTCTGAACCCAATGTCTTAAAACTGTAACGCCTTGTTCCATCCAACCCCCCCCCCCCTCTCGCCCCTGTAATGCATCGTATCATTGTACAAGACCACCCTCCTCCCAAATTGCGTTACGTAATATTTGAACACCCCCTTGACGTCCTTGCGACTTTAAAATTTTTGTATGGTGAAATTATTTTGTGATGAAATCCACCCCGCTATAGCTTGGGCACGTGCGCCGGTCACGTGTCTCGCGAGCGTCACGTACATGTACAAGGTTTCCTCAATTCTACTTAGTACTTCGAGGAGGCGGATTTTAAAAATGCATTTATTGGGATTCCTATTCGCTCGACAGAGTTTTAAATTCAAATGGCGTTTCAATTATAAAGTAAAACGTTTAGGTCGTCGGTTTTTCCTTTTTAGGGTTCCGTACCCAAAGGGTAAAAACGGGGCCCTATTACTAAGACTCCGCTGTCCGTCTGTCCGTCTGTCACCAGGCATCTCATGAACCGTGATAACTAGACAGTTGAAATTTTCACAGATGATGTATTTTTGTTGCCGCTATAACAACAAATACTAAAAAGTACGGAACCCTCGGTGCGCGAGTCCGACTAGGGCGACTAGCACTTGGCCGGTTTTTAGGATTCCTTATGGAGACAAAGCCTCAGCTCTCTGTCCGTTTTTGAGCGGGCTGTATTTCAAGTGCTGTAATTCAGTACCTTGTTTCAGTACAGTGTTGGGCAAAAAGTATTTGAATTACAATTTAACAATTGCATTTACAAAATGTAATTGCAATTACTAAATACAATTACTTGTAAAAATCTTGTTCCCTTTAAATAAGTTCTTTATTTAAACGATGTTTTTGATGCAAGTACTGAACATGCGATAAGCAGGGCAGAGTTAATAATTACAATTACAACGTGTAATAATTAATTAAATTCATAATTACATTTTGTAATTAAAATTTGTTATTAATTACTTTATTCAATTACAATTACTTTTGTATAATAAAGTTTTAATCAACTTTATGTCGCATATCTTAAAACTATGAATGAGCTTTAAATTTGACTAACTATAATGTTAACTCTAAATATAACTGTTCAACTAAGGTTAACTCTACATATAACTGTTTAACAAAAAAAAATATGTAGTGTGCACATTTTAATTGTATTGTGTAAATAAATGGGGCCCACTCTACATATTGAAAAATAAGTAAGTAAGTAAATATTCTTTATTGCACCAAAATTATACATTTTACATACATGTAAAACTACAAAGAAATATTAAAAGAAAAAATAGAACCAGGTAACAACAGGCGGGCTTATCGCTAAAAAGCGATCTCTTCCAGACAACCTTTGGGTAGCAGGAAATGTAGAACTCATACAAAAGTCAACAGGTAGTGCAAAGAGCTAAATATGGAGACTATTAAACACAAACACACATACTACAATTACTACTTATACATATAAGTATTAAAACGAAACCTAACACACAAATAAATATGCAATACAATATATATATATATATATAATATATATTTATACAAGCATATATACAATATATAAAATGGCAACTTAAGGCAGAGATAGAAAGTATAGTTTTAGCTGATTTTTGAATATGGGGAGAGATTTAGCTAATCTTAATTCTACTGGTAAAGCATTCCACAGCCGAACAGCCCGGAAGTTAAAAGAGCTATTATAAAATTTAGAAGTAGATGAGGGAGGAGCAAGAATATGAGTCTGAGAACATCTGATAGAGGAGAGATACTTGAAACGCTCTTTGAGATAAGGTGGTGTAGCGGGGTTAAAGAGAATGCCATAGAGAAGGGCGAGAACATGAGAGTCACGGCGAAGACGAATAGGGACTAAATAAGTTAGTGACTTTATTGCAAGAATTTGTACAAGGGGGAAATTATACTTAAAAATAACTTAAAATATTATAAATGCGAACTTACTACTATTGGTAAGGCTTCGTCCATATATGACATTACACAAAATTTTGATGTTGTGAGTTGCAACTCTGCACCTACCAATAGTCGACAGTTCGACACCTACCAATAGTGGCACCTACCAATAGTTGGGACCTACCAATAGTTGGCACCTACCAATAGTTGCTACTATTAGTTAGTACCTACCAATAGTCGACACCTACCAACAGTCAGCATCTACCGATAGTCGACAGTCGACACATACCAATTCTGAACTGATAACGACCGCTTGAATTTAACAAACAGCACAAGATTATTGTTCTATAGAAAATTCTCGGTTTGGTTTACGTGTACAGTTGGGTAAGAAAGTAATTGAGTAATTTAATTACAAATTAATGTAATTGTAATTAAAAATTGTGTTTAGTAATTTCAATTGCAAGTAATTCAGCTACATGTATTTCAATTACAAGTAATTTAATTACATTTAATTTAATTAGTAATTAGTAATTAAATTACAGAAGTAATTAATTACGCCTAACACTGTCAGAGTCTACGTGATACCTACCGTAAGAATTGTTTAACAGCTGAGTATAGATACCTCATACCTACCATGGATTCATGGTAGGTACAATACCTTAGGTACTTTAGGTATTCATTTATTTCTTGCAATCCATGGTAGGTATGAGGTATCTATACTCAGCTGTTAAACAATTAATTCTTACGGTATCACGTAGACTGAATAGGGTATACCTAAGCAAATATAAGTATTATTGTTATAGACAGCTGAATGGTAGGTATGGGATATATCAAGATAGAGCGGTACTGTCATAGTAAATTTTGTAACCACAGAAATTCACTGCCATCTATCGATACACTTTAAAACTAAAAATGAAGATTTATAAAAATACGATAAAATGTATTTAAATATGGATAAATGATTTTTTTTATTTCCATTAATTATTTTTAATTTTATATGATTTGATTTTGATTCCTTTCACTGATATGCGTTAAAATTGTTAAATAACAAACGAAACCGTCAACGCCCTCTATACGAGAGTAGGCCAAAGGTAAGGGCGTCATCTAATCGAGAATCAAAAATTTTGGTATGAGCGTATGAGGTAACTAATGTAGGTATCTACAGGGTGGATTTTCTTTTTGGGTCAGTGAGGGCAACTACCAGATCCCGTGCTGCTACGCGAAAACGATTTTAGAAGACCTCCCCTTGATTTCAAATTAAGTAATGAAGATTGCCGTTTACAAATTTTGGAAAAAACATACAGGTGCGAGAAAAACTTAATTTTTGACAAACTTGTTTTAGATGCTAATCGATCCCATTTCTATCGGGGATCAAAAGCTTGTATGGCACCAAAAAAAAAACCGGCTAGTAAAGCCACAAATCGAGGAAAACTCCCAAACAATTTGAATGAAAATGAAAACTTTAATGTTCACATGTTATTTTGTTGTTAGGTACTGTAATGTCTTTATCTTCATTCAGTATTATGGTCCTTAAAAGTAACATGGACTGATTGGCGAGATGGCGAGATAGAAAAATGTGAATAAAATTTCACGTTTTCTCCATAGTAAATTCTAAATCTTATTCTAATACAGGACACCAAAAGGGATGCCACTCAGCCTGTGCCGATGACTATCGTCCTTAGCCATGGCGCTGGTTTTCAGGGCAACCAATTTAAATTAAAAACACACAAATCTTAACACAACATGTGAGAGTTGAGTTAAACTATAATTAGCCTCATGCATGAAGTTTACGTTTTAACGAAATAGTTTTTATTCGGATGTTTGTCACCGTTATATAGGGCCCTCCACACTCATGCGCGAATCACGGCGTGAAGCCTCGAACGTGAACGCATCTGGAGTCTAGTTCGCGTTCGCGGCTTCGCGCCGCGTAGTCTGGAGCGGGCTTATCATATTGATACTCGATAGGAATGAAATAGAAATCGAGTACTACGCTCAAGATGCTGTGGCGGCTGCATGTCGTGGACTCTGCGGAGCGTCGCGAAGCTGAGCAGCGCTTAGCGCTTGCATAGCGTCGCATGAAAACCGTCAACGTGCGCGTTCGCGAACATGCCAGTAAATACCGCGGCAGCCGCAACAGCACCCTGAACCCGTAATGTATTAAGCGCGCGCTGCGGCTGCTTGTATCTCGACCTTAAGATGCAGGTATATAGCGTAATATAGGGATAGATGGAAGTCCTTGGAGGAGGCCTTCACCCGATGAGGGGTTCTTGTCCGCAAACTTAATCTTTGTTATAGATTATAATATCAAATTACTTAATAATGTATGTGAAAAATTGACTTATTTAAATTGACATACTAAGAATACATAAATTATAAATAAATAAATTATATAAATGCTTTACTGTAACAAAACTGACTTATTTCATGTAATTAACTTGGACTCGAAATAAAAGGCTTTGTTTTTATAGCGTAATTTTAGCTTGCATATAACAGTCTCTACAAGTGTACACCGAAGCGATGAAAATGGTGACACCAAGTTCGCGCGTCAAGGCATGCCAAGGCCAAAGTCGCCATGAGGCGGGAAGGCGACTAAATAAAAGGCGTCTTCATAAACGGTTGTAATCATGAATTAAATTCTGTCCCTCTCTCCTGTCACACATACATCCGTTATGTTAGCTTGTACAGTCGCCATCAGATATATCGGAGCAGCCAAGGTGCTCAAAAATATCTGAACACGCAGACACGCACTCTAGCGCCTTGACAATAGAGACGACGTGTTCAGATATTTGTGAGCCCCTTGGCCGCTCCGATATATCTGATGGCGACTGTACCTATATACCTACTTAATTATATCTGTGCACACCTGCACTCCCTTTCCTATAATGTTTCTGTCTCGTCATTGTGTAGTGACTCAGGCATGTGTCTAGACAATATAGACGTCGAGTAAGCATCATCCGAGTGTAGGTATGTAAGAGTTACATAGGTGCATTGCAATTGTACTTCTTTATCAGTTATGTTTACATTATGTAAACTTTATTCCATTATAGGATTGGATATGTAAAATTTATACCTACTTTTCACCTCAGCAGTTCGAACATAGGCGCAGTTAATTGGACTTTTGCTACCTACCTTGCACACTTCGTTATTGTTTCTTATGAGCAGCTTATGAGGGTCTCGCTGTACTGAAGCACAATAAACGAAAATCGTATTATTATGCATTATTTTTTCATAAATATGAATTCTTAGAAAAGCATAACACTTATTCGAAAACAAGAAAAAACAGTTTAGCGTTTTTCAATTTTCATTCTTAACCCTAGTGTTCGCGCTTGCACTGAGCTGAGCTTTTGCCGCCCCGCCCGCGGCGAAAAATTCGTGATTACCTGAAAACGGTACGTTTGTCAAGAGTCAAGACCAAGCGTCCTAATAGCCCCCCCCCCCCCCCCCCCCGTTTCTCACCTCTGTATTTTTTTGCAATTTGAGGAATTTAGTACGTGGCTGACCGCAGGAAGTAAAGGTTGTTGCACAGTCACAACACAGTCTGTGTCGCGTTCAGCGTGAGTAAAATTTGTCTGTTTTTCTTCGGTCAAAATATTAATAGTTTTTATTACGTTTAATGTTGTTTTTCAAATTAAAATAATAGGTAAAATTTCTAGAAAATACTAAGCACGTGTTATTGTGACAAACGTTTTTGAAAAATCTTCGACCGTAGACTGAGTATATATAATTATGGTTTAATTTTAACTCAATACCTCCACGCGGTCCACTTTTTATAAAGGGTCTTGATACTCTTGACAGACAGACGGACAACATAGTGATCCGGGTTCCGTTTTATCCTTTTGAGGTACTGAACCCTAAAAACCGTTAGTAATTATTTATTATGTAATACAACTAACAAAGTTTCATAAACTTGATAAACACTTGCATCTAAACAAAAAAAAACCGGCCAAGTGCGAGTCGGACTCGCGCACCGAGGGTTCCGTACTTTTTAGTATTTGTTGTTATAGCGGCAACAGAAATACATCAACTGTGAAAACTGTGTAGCTGTCACGGTTCATGAGATACAGCCTGGTGACAGACGGATAGACGGACAGACGGACAGCGGAGTCTTAGTAATAGGGTCCCGTTTTACCCTTTGGGAACGGAACCCTAAAAACAAAGATCTTATAAGTAGGTTTTTCTAGAACTAGAACTCTTTGGACTCTTATCTATATAGATTTTTCTTGTTGCAGGTCAAATATGGAGTGGGTTCTTAGGAGTCCACAGATCCATAGCATATTTAGCAATCTTGGCTTTATGCACGCAGGTGGATATCACGTAAATGACAACTGTAATGGTGAGTTTAATTCATTGGTCGATTAAATTTATTATAAAAAAAATGAACTTCATAACTCTAAGAACAAATTAAATTATTTTCTGTGAAAATAGTTTGTGTTTTGGACATTGGAGGCTTTTGTCATTTTTTCCTTCGTATATGACATTTATTTCAGTTGGGAACTTCATAAGTTTATTATAAGTTTAGTATTGTATTGCCCCAAAAATAAATTAACTATGTTGTAACATGATATATTTAGTTCCGAAAATATTCAATGTGATACTTTTACACTTAAGGCTGGCGTCCACTAGGCTCGCCGAGGCGGATCGCAATAACTCGCCTTCTATACATTTACTATGAAACTACGTCTATTGACGAAGAGCCGCGGCGCGTCGAATTGAATTTACCATTCATAGTAAAGGCTGGCGTCCACTAGACTGGCCGAGGCGAATCGAATCGAATCGCAATAATTCGCCTCCTATATTTTCTAAGGCTCTTCGCCAATGGACGCAGTTGTATTAGAAAATATAGGAGGCGAATTATTGCGATTCGATTCGATTCGCCTCGGCGAGTCTAGTGGACGCCAGCCTTTAAACTCAACTACAAAATAAATGTCGGTTATGTTAGTTGATTTATTTTTATTTTTTTATTTGTGTTGGTAATGCAGTCCTGATATTAAGAGGAAAGGGAACGGCCGCTTCTCCTTACAAACGTAGTCCCCATTTTCCTGTCTGGATATTGACATTACGGAAAATATTTTTACATTATTTGATGTAAGTACTTAAGGATATTAACCATAGCTATGCCCCTACGTTAGACTTTTTTTAGATTTTTGATTATTGTAAGCTATTTTACTTACTTTACTCTTTGATTGTAAGAATTACATCTACGCCGGTGTGCTACGCGTCGTTGCTTATCGAATCGCTGCTCCTAGATTAATATGGAATCGGACTTAAATAACAGTATGCTGTGCAGCGGCTGTCAGCTGGAGCTGGCAGTGGGAGAGGAGTACTTGGAGTGTATGGTCACAACATGCAGCAAAGTATATCATTATGACTGCAACGGCAAAATTCTCTCTGCAGTTGAAAAAGCTACCTGGGTTTGTCCTGCATGTGTCTGCGCAGCCAAAAAGGGTGGGTTCAACTGTGAAACTCCGGTTGGAACTCCCGCGTGCATTAAAAATGTGGCGCTGCGCAAGCCCTCCCTAGTTTGCAGTCCCCCGCCGTCTTCGCCGACCCTACCATCCCCACCGAACCTGCAGTCCCCGCCACCGCGCGCTATGCAGCATTCCTCAGCGAAGGACGTCTCAATGGCGCTCTCTAACAATTTGGAAGTCCAGTTGCTACGGGAACAGATAACTTCGTTGTCGGAAAGGCTGGCCGATGCGCTTTCAACCATCGATCGGTACCACGCTGCGCTCGCCACTTGCACAAAAAAAATGGAAGTGGTAAGTGAAAGATTACAGGAAGTAGAGGATTTAATCCGGTCTCGTAATTCGCCGCAGAGTACGAGCCCACCGCCGGCACCCCTTTATAATGACATAGTGAAGACTGGTTCGGCAACAAGTGCATGTGACCCGACGCGCACTTCCGCGTACAGTAAGGAGAATGAGCACGAGCTTATCGACGAAGTTGTCACTAGATATGAGCCGCCTAAGAAAGTGGAGATTACGGATGCGACACCACTAAATAAGACCCAAGAGGTAACGGTGTTCCCGGAGAATAGCAACCAACGAGACCGGCTGCCAGGTAGCAATCTCAAAGAGGCAAAGGAGCGCGACGGGTCCAGCCAGGCGACCGCTGAAGATGCTCGGAAGCAGAGGCGACTGACATCCATACGCTGCACTGGTGGTCCCGACATTACCTCCCTGAAGGCGGTTGAATTGCGAAGGCATATCCATTTATGGAACATGGTGTCGGGGGCGGACGATGTGCGTAATTACCTAAAGACATTATGCCCAAATGCTAGCTGCACTGTCGAAGAGCTCAAATCCAAAGGAAACTACAAGTCCTATAAAATAAGTGTTCCAGTTGCTTTCTACGAAAAATGCCTCTCTGCAGAATCCTGGCCCGAAAACGCTAGGGTCAAAATGTGGTTATTTCGGAAACCAAGTATTAACACCGCGCAAGTACAAGCCAAATAATTATCCCGCTTCCCCATCACTAAACATAATATATCAAAATGTCAGGGGCCTTAATACAAAGCTGAAAAGTTTTCGAAACACAACTCCTACACTTGACTGTGACATTATGGGCGTAGCTGAATCTTGGCTGTCTGATTCTGTAGAGGATTCCGAGCTGGTGGGTGATGGTTGGAGTGTATTGCGGCGTGACTGTGCTACCGGAAAACAAGGTGGAGGCGTGCTCTTGGTGGCGCGGCCTGGAATCGCTTTGCGGCGAAGACCTGAGTTAGAAACCTCTGAATGTGAAGACCTCTGGGCGTCATTCTCGCTGGAACAAACTACCTGTCATGTGTGCGTCATTTATATACCGCCCAGAGCTGCCGACGACGTCTACATGCGTTTTTTCCATAAAGTTGAATCTATCATTGACTTTCTAAACGGTGTAGTTGTGATTCTAGGTGACTTAAACTTAAATGCTAAATATTCTTCTGTTAACATACTTAGCTATTTCGGTTACTTTACTACAGTTTGTAATCTGAATGAGACGAATGATGTGGTGAATGCGTTTGGAGGAGTATTAGACGTTGTGCTGGTGCGAGGCCATTCCGACGGAGTAAAGGTTAGTGAGATAGATGGCGGGGGTATGGTACCTCATCGGGACGCGTACCATCCTCCGCTCGAAATAGATGTGCCTCTTAAAGTGTCCGACAATAGCCCTCTGTTTTCTGAACCTAGCAATGTTGACTCCAGCCATGACTGGAACTTTGCCAGAGGAGACTACGTCCTTTTATATAAATTATTTTCTGAAGTATCGTGGAAGGAAGTTCTTGGCAGTCATGATGTTAATACTGCTGTTGAGACCTTTTACGAAGTTGTTCACAGTGTCCTCGATAGGAGCATACCTAGAAAGCTGAGATCTAACAAACCTAGCAGACGCTATCCAGTCTGGTTCACTTCGGATATCATTCGTGATATTAAGAGAAAGGCTAACTTGCATCGAGACTGGAAGCGCAGCGGAGACAGATCTGTGTACAACTCCTTTTCGAGGCTTAGAGCAGACATCAAAACCCGAGTAAATCTTGCCTACGAGAATTACACTTCTCAAATGGAAGGAAAGCTTAAAACCAATCCCCGTGCTTTCTGGCAACACATTGCAAGTCTTAAAGCCAAAGGAGGCTTCGAGTCCCTGGTTTTCTATGACGGTAATGAATTTCAGGGTAGTGTGGCGGCTCAGGCTTTTGCTAATTACTTTTCGTCGGTTTTTCTCTCCGAGGAACCTCATCTTGATCACCAACGAATCTTAAGCGAGGATCGAAGTTTTAATGCAAACTATGTGCATATTAATAAGATTTTACAGCCGGATATCGAAATTTCTTTGGGTCATCTGAAACCTCGAAGCTCCCCTGGTCCCGACAATCTTCCTGCCTTTATTTTAAAAGGCTGCAAAGAGTGGCTTATGGCGCCCATGATGCACATTTTTAACTTGGCCTTAAGTACCGGGCAGTATCCAAACAAATGGAAAATAACGAGAGTCAAGCCTATTCCCAAAACTAACAAGACCACCCAGGTTGAGGATCATCGACCTATCGCTATCCTCTCGTCGATGGCAAAACTTTTTGAGTCTGTAATAAATCGACTTGTTGCCCACCAAATCGGGCCCTACCTTTGTGATTCCTTTGTGATTGCTGATTTTGTGAGAACCTGTTATAATTAGGTTTATTGTTGTTAAAATTTGTATTATTGCCGAAATTAGGTTTCGGTTTCGACGAACTACCCGAATACGCAAACTCAGGCGCTAATGTATCTGCAGTCGCCCTTGGAGATTCTTTAAAGTGAGAAAGACGCGACTGTATACTCTCGTAGTTACGGCATAACATTTTTAGTTGCTCGATAGATTTAATTTCCGACACTGAAGATAAGGTACTTGTATAACATGGCCGGATGTTATGGAGTAAAATCTCAAGTTTCTCCTCTTCTGGCAAGGGTCTTGTTAGGCGAGAAAAGAGACCGGACATAACCGACAAGTAAATTATAATATTCTCCTTGCGTACGGGACTTGATTTCATTAACTAACCTGTAGTCATAGTCGGCCTGGCCGAAATCCTGCTTCAAAAGCACTACAAGGTCGTCCCAACTTGTGACCTGCTCCTTGACGCTGCGGAACCAATGAAGCGCACCGCCCGTAAATATTTCAGTACCGTTATGGAGAACTTTACTACTCGAATTATTCTTAGCGAGACAAAATTCTGACACGCGTTCGATGAACGCCCGTACACAAGACGGGCCGTCGTATTTAAGTTTGGATAGCTTGTTCGCTTCGTTGGCTTCGCACGTGACTGTGACGTTAACCGGCGTTCACGAAGTAGCCGCAACAACAGGAACATTGCTGCTATTAGAAAATAACGGATCCGTAACGGTGACAATGTTAAGAGAGTTAACCCGGTCTGTGCAAACCCTGAATAAAGCCACGCATCGGTCATAAGCCTCCTTTTGTTCCTTATCCTCGCACGCAATGCGGTTTAACCGGTGGTACAAATGGTGCACCAAATTGTGAGCGCGAAGCAAAGTACTTTTGATTAATGGTTTGGAATCCAAGAGAGAATTTACTTTTTGCACCACCTCTGCAATGCCATCTAAGTCGTCCTGAACATCAAAAGGACTGACAAGAATGTCCTCGGAAGGAAAAAGAGGTCCACACTTCGCAATTTGTTTACGCAATTCCTGTACTGTGTCTCCGGGGGTCTCACCCCGAATTGCTACTTCGTACTCTAGTTCAGTTTTTTGAAGCGACATGAATTTAATAGGGAAAGCCATTTTTTTTATATGTGAGAATAAAAAAAATGTTTTTTTTTTGGGTAAATGTTGAACAAATTCCAAAAAACAACAAAACACTCCGTCTGTTACAATAGTAGTTAAGATTTACGTACGTTTTTGGTTGTTTCTCTTAAAAAGCACTTTACAAAAAGAGTGTGAAAGAAGAGAAAAGAAAAAAAAAACAATACAGAAATAAGAAAAAGAAAAGCGTTTAAATGCAACTAAAGCGTACGGAGCGTAAATGTGCAAAAGAAACCAAAATTACAAATTTAATTTAATTAAAAATAACACAATTTTATATGGCTTAAAACACAAATAATAATGCTTACAATTGAAGAACTAAGGAAAAACAAAAGAAATACAATAAATTTAACAAATTGCAGCCAACTGTACAATGCGTTAAATAACAATGAGATTGCAATTTAAGCTTTACTCTATAACTAACTCCCTACACTGTAGTTGCTGGCAACCAAAAATAAGAAAAGAAAAACGCGTTTACAAAAATTAAAAAATATACCAAAACACCACACAAACCGTAGGTGATAACTCAGAGCGAAATCAGGCCCTATTAAAAAAAACACGGTAAGGCGCCAATGCTACGGGTAGGCGGAGAGAAATAAATTGAACGAGTTAATTAGTGAACTTAAATTTATTCTTCCGCCGCAAGCATACGAATTAACGTCGTAGGGTTGGGTACGTTTACGCCGGCACTGATTTCGTTCCGAGTTATAGTCCACCACGCAAGTACTCCCCTGATGCTGCTGGAGTCACTGCGGGAGGGAGACGGGCGCGCTGAGGGACGTCAGCATCGGCCGCTCAAGAACCGCCGGAACTGCTCTGCTGGGCTACCTTTCAGCCCTAACTAGGCTCCGTGGAATTTATTTCCATTGTGTGAACAAAGGTTCTTAATAAATCTCCGCTGACTGTACCCGACAAGGCATAAAGCATAAGCAGGAAGTAAGTACTGCGTGATGATGATGGTAAAAGGTTGGTGATGTGCGGAATGGTACAGTCAGACGGAGTTTACACTTTTCACTGAAGCTAATTTCCAAGAAAAGAAGTTATATGATAAAAAAAAAAGATTTTTAAATCTAACGGTCAAATTTTGAATTTTATAAAATTAACTGGAAACTAAATAATCTTATGAACAAAAAAGGAAACACAATTTAGCATTTAAACAAGATGTAAAAATAATGCAATGAATAGTGAAGACTTGAATTACGTGGCAACAAAATCACACAAAGAAATTGCATAGCGAAATAAGCCGTTAGAAACGTTATTTAAATCTACCTGCTTAGGATTAGCATAAGAAATGTTCAACACTTACCCAATGGGGGTTTTTAAACACTAACACGATAAATAATACTGAATTACGAAACTTGTTTTTCGTAAATAATAAATCTCGCCGGCTACGTTTAGGGTCGCGTTGCGCGGAGGCAAAGCGAACGTGCACCGGCGTCGAAAGCTAGATCTCTCTGTCCGGCAGCGCTGGCGAGTGGGCCGACGCGGGGAGCAGGGCGCGGAGCGGGGAACGCCAACAGCCGGTTGTTTCGAGGACAAAGGAATGTCGCGCAAGTAAGGTGCGTCGCAGAAAAGAGGAAACAAGTTGGGATTTCATACTATGTATATATGATATTAATGTATTTCAATGTAGTGTATTTTAGGTAAGTGTTTAAGTTATTATATTCGTATTTAGTCCTGGATAATTTTAACAGTGTAGTAGTCTCGATCGCTGGCCAATCTGACGCGAATTTAGAGTCGCCGAGATGAAAGAAAAAATTACCAACTGTCACGATGACATTCATATCTTTTTCGCGCGCCATATAACGCACATGTCGCTTTATGAACAATTTATGTTTTATTGAGTAATTCTTAGTTTTCCCGTAATAATCAATGCAGTTATACCTAAAAAGACGATATGCGGTGCAAAGTGCACATGGAAAGTGAAAGTTATAAAATATCGGAACGTAAGTACATTATCATCAGGAGATAATTGAAGCAGTCTTCATTTTCCAAATTCTTGCTACTATAAGGTGCTAAAAGTGTTCCCGTGGGGAAACTTGGAGGTGTGATACAATAGTTTATGTACTTATCCTCACTTTATTATAAAATACCTATACAATTTTGTATCTAGTTCTTATACATTCTCGTGTGACGAGTTTGTCTATGTCCTTGTTGGACATTGTTTAAGGGTTGACTTGAAAATACCCATATGTCGCGTGGCGACATGGTGTTATGTTATCTTTGTCCGTGGGACATTCTGGGAGATGTTGGCTTAAAAATATCCACATGTCGCGTGGCGACATTGTGCCTCGTTCGTGGAACGAGGGTCAGATCTTTTTAAAATGACTTCAATTACTATGCTCATTGCATAGCAAGAAGCCCTTCGTCCGTGGGACAAGTAAGAGAACCGAATATTCAATAATAAAATGGAATTAAATATATGACCAGAAACACGTCATCCGTGGGACGAAATGTCTTTTAATAGCTAATTAATTTCTTATAATGACATTAGCAGCTGAGATTGACCTAACAAGAAACCCAAATATCTGGATCAAATTTAGCGCATCTTGTCACAGTCATGGACGGGGTCCTGTGTCATGTACATAAATATCAACTAGCTTATTCTAGTATTGTATGCTAATTAAGTGCTGACTTATTGTTTACAAATAATAACATTATTCTGGAAGCTGCTGGAATAAAATATTTGGATTAAGTTCTGTACCAAACACTTATAATATATGCTGAACCCTTTTGAGGCATGTCATTTTTATTATTCCTTTGCTAATCAAAAATTCTGTAGCCTTATCCAGAAGAGAGGCAGTCAGTAAATAAATAAGTGACTCAGTAGTGCACTTCATAGTCTTCATACCTACTCATATTATACTAATATGCAAAAGAATGCTATCAGCCTTTATAAGGACAAGATCCAGACAGCTGCCTTATTATGAAGATCAAATCTGGGGGTTCATGGCATATACTATTTTCATTAACACTTCTTACAAGCTTCCTATAGCTTAAGCTTGTTTCATAAATTTCATAATATCATATTGTTAGAACGGAATGTTTTTCCTTTTGCAGGCAGATTGGTAAATTGCCATACATGTTGACTAATACATTCCTTCTAATATCATAAGGAAAAATAACCCTTTAAGGGTTACTCAATTCAATTCAATTATAAATATAAATACTAATTTATTTTAGCCACTCTCACAAGAAATATAAATATCACAACAAATTATGATAATATTTCTTATTCTTATTCTTGATATGTTCCCGGATAGCCCAGTCAGTTGTGCATTAAAATTTTTAGGTTCTCAAAGCCCAATTGCCTTTGATGCAAATAATCAAACATGACATAATTTCCATTTCCTTCAGAAATATGAATTATATATTGAATTAAATCAAGAGTTTATTCCTCCTTCAAATTACAGATAATGAACAGTAAGTTGTATAAAATACAAAACTGTAGGTGAACAAGGGTACTTACAATACCAAAGACTATACATAGAAAATTTTAATCAGTCAGCCATTGGATGGATGTCTAATATCAATAAATTATAAATTCTGAGCAAGTCCAAAGCTCCAAACTCTCATTTATTTAAATTATTTACCAAACTTTTGGGCCTTTTATATTTATAAAGGCAAGGCAAATTGTGGCAACATTTTTCCTACAATTGCTTGGAACCCTTTCACAAAATGGTAGGGTTCAATTTAGCACGAGCTCAGATTTCGATACATTTGTGATAAGGAAATAGAAATTTAATGGATATGTAAGTAATATTAAATAGGTAGGTAGGTTATATAAGTAGGTAGGTAGGTAGATAATAATGTAGGTGTATAGGTATTATGCAATAGTCATATCACATTTCCCAACATTTAAACATTAGTGTCCCCGTTACCTGGTATTGTTTGGTTTTGAAGGGTCTACTAACTTTAAGCCTAAGACATTAAATAAAACAACATTATTAGTTAGGTATGTACTAAAAAGATTCTTATCCAAAGTGTTCGAATGTTTGATACCTCTTGGTACTGTAAAATTACTTTAAACGGTTGGGGGATGATGATGATGATGGACCTGATGAAGACAATTATCGATAATAGAGCTGAGATGGAAAAAAGAATTGGATTCCAAAAAGAAAAATATGCTTTATGCCATAATGAGCAATTCCTATATATTTTTATTTTATTTGTAATGATATAATTAATCAATTATATTTATATAATCAGTAGTGAATTGAAATAATTTCACAAATACAATAAAATTCACAACAAATCATATTGTTGCATTTCATTTATATCGTTTTTTATATACTTTCTGTATGAATATGTTCAGTATAGATCAAACAGAAGTTGGAAAGACCTTTTAGCAGTAAGACTGTCCAAACTGATCTATGAAGTTATTTGTGGCATTTAACAGAGCATTTGAGACAAACTTTCTGTTCATAATAACTCATAATTATGATATGTAATGAGAATAGTCATTTTCTGTTTTTCATTGTATTTCGGATTCTCAAGGCTAATGCTTATGTTGTAATTGATTCATGGCTTTTATTATGGAATTATGCAGGAAACGCCACAGACCGATCCACATACATATGTGGTGGTAATTTCACACATTTTCAATATAATAAGAATTTATATTATCTGAACCAAATTATAGGTTGTTTCGGTTCAAATTGCTTACTTACTAACTCATTTAGAATCTTTTGTCAGATTCAGTAGGTAGTGGTTGAGAAATACTAGAACAAATAATTGAAAGATATGATTCTTTATCTCTAACAGCATCACCTTTTTATATTCCTAGATGTATATAGACATTAAATAAAATATATTAAAAGACAATGTGAAACTTGTTTTAGATAGGGAAGCAATTTAGAATATTTTAAGTGTAGGATGTATTATTTATATTACCCCTTATAGCATAGTAAGTGACTATTACTTACTTAGCTTAGTTAAGTGGTTACTTAACAACTTTTTAAATAAGGGTGCTTAAATCCCTTTCAACATAAGCTATTGTTAGGTTACCACCGGGTTGATGATGAAAACTAATACTTGTACCAATATTTTAACTTTATTCGTTCGTTACCAACATAATAACGACCAATTTACAATAAATATTCCAAGACGTCTACACTGTAACTCGTCTGTACACGAACTGCCCCTTGTCACAGTGTACCCGCCTTTTAATAACAATTCAACATGGCGGGAACCAGTGACAAGTAAGGGTCAACTGATACTCTTTTTTAAGCTAATCGTAAAAGTAAAAATGATCAAAATATAAGCTATTAATAAATAATGATCCTTACAAACAGTGTTGCTAACAGACGGCCATTCTGATGTAGGAATGTCCCTATTCCGAATTCCGATTAATGCTCGGCCATTCTACAAAAGGCGTATGGCCTCATACAATTATTTTGAATCTACAAAATTAGGTTTAAAGAATTTTATTACTCATAAGAATATTGCAATTCACTTACATGAGTACTTATACTAATAATTAATTATCTTGATGAGTACACTTTTATTTGTTATATTATATGATATTACGTGCAAAATTAAGTTTTTGCAAAATAGACAAATTGACACTCAAAATTAAGGATTTAATTTCAATAAACACGTCTAACAAGACTAGTCTTCTAAAATGTAACTTTAATCTTATACATCATTAATAAGCAATAAGCATATAAAAATGAAACTAAAATAAAATAAGACTCTAGGACAATGTATCACTTTTATAATCCAATCCATTATTTCAAAACTTGCACACTCATCGTCGTCGATTTATTTATACAATTTTTCAGCGTAGACGTCGATTCCTTGCAAGTGTGCACGTCACCTTTAACGTGATCACACGCTCCTTCTTTGGTGGACGTCACCGTAGACGAGGTCACACACTCCTTCTCATGTGTCTAATTCACCGTAGACGAGATCATCTATACCTTCTTATGTGTACTCGTCACCGTAGACGTGATCACTCATACCTTCCTATGTGTACTCGTCATCGTAGACGAGATCACACGTTCCTTCTTATTTGTACACGTCACTGTAGACGAGAGCACTTATGCATTCTTATGTGTACTCGTCACCGTAGACGAGATCTCATACTCAAAACGCAACTTGAATCATCTGATCATGACCTGGCACAATCAATTGCTTTAAACCTTTAATGAAATCAAGACTATTGTAGAGATAATATTAGAAAGTTTCATCATAGTATAAAGGCTCTCTCCTTTTGTGAGTTTATTAGCTCAAACAACGCTCAGGAAGCGTTTAATATCCTCTGTGACTTATTGAGACTTCTTTTTGATCTGTGTATTCCCATCATTAAATTATCATCATCATCGACAAAAGGGAATTAAGTGATTATCTAAAGGTATCCGCCAGTCTTGTCACGTTAAACGACAGGTGCATTTCCAAAACAGAAATAATGATGATATTTCAGTACAAACATTCATTCTCATTTTGTCACAGATCACCGCATTACACAGCATATTTCAGAACAAACGTTTTCTTTCATTTATTCACTGATCACCGCATTGCACGGCATATTTCAGCACAAACATTCATTATCGTATCATCACTGATCACCGAATTCACGGCATATTTCAGCATAGACATTCATTTTCGTATCATCACTGATCACCGAATTCACGGCATATTTCAGTTCAGATATATTTTCTTGTTTAATCACTGATCACCGCAGTATACGGCATATTTCAGCATAAACATTCATTTTCGTATCATCACTGATCACCGAATTCACGGCATATTTCAGCATAAACATTCATTTTCGTATCATCACTGATCACCGAATTCACGGCATATTTCAGTTCAGATAAATTCTCTTGCTTAATCACTGATCACCGCAGTATACGGCATATTTCAGTACCTGAATTGAATATAAATGTATTAAATATCACACCAACATAAATACTACATATAACGCAGACTATGTTGCGCTTATTCTAATCATGTAAATATTATTAGTATTATTTTTTAGTTACACTTTATTCAATGACATAAGTCAGCCAGTTTGAGTTTGTCATGAGTTTTTTTAACTATGTATTCTCAAATCGCCAGAAGTTTGCGATAGCAAATATATATCTTCTAATAATAATAAAGCAACCTGGAATAACATGTCCTCGCAGGTACCAAATAGAGATCAGACAACAAATATACCTTATTATTAAAAAAATGAATAGTAAGATCTATAATAATTATCAAGACATATGTACCATCCTAAATAACCATTTCATTTATCAAATATTTTTAATAAGTTAACAACCAACCGTAACCAACAGTAAGGCAGTACTTAATGGTGACTATTGTCCATATTACGATGTTCCTATTGTCAACAGCAGTTAAGCAATTATTGACGATATTTCAAGACTTTCTTTCAAATTATTATTAAATACTTAACTCGTGGTTTTATTAAATTGATTTATTTCATTTCTTGGTTTAGTAGTCATATCGATTTAAGCTTGTTATGGATTAATATTGCTACACGTTTCAGATATTTTCGTACATAAACGACATGGCTACCAAGTATTTTACCAAATTATTAAAGTCACATAGTCCACAATTTATTTGTCATTTAGTCATGTATTATATCATTGTATTGTGCAATAACGTTTAATAATGAATGATTAACATAATAAGTCTTACACCTATATAAACAATGCATGGTTTTGATTTCATATCTTCGGGTCCAGCCCGTAGTCAACATGAATGCAAGCATATAGATAAAAACCTCTTGATAATAATAATAATAATGAGTAACCAATTATGATGTTTGGTTTAGGCTACCGATTATTTGACAATATTTCATTCATATACTTAATAAACGGAAGTATAAACGAGTAAGTCCCGTTTCAATATTAAAATTATTCGATAATTTCTTTATAATTATAGTACTTTGACGGTTACCCGCTTTAGGTTATTATTATAGCCATTAAAGACTTATGAATACTCAATCAAATTTAAGAACATCAAATAAACTAACGAGTGATTCATTACAAGAGCAAATTCCTTGTCACAAAAAAAAGATGGATTTAATTAATTACTTTATTAAAAGTATTTAATTTCCAAATATAATCGTATTTTTTTCTAAGAAACAAATTGTAATAGGTATTACGGTGCATTTGTTATCCTAATTCGTTATTCAGACTAAATTCCAGATTCCACAATCAATGCATGTAATTATTTCAATATGTATGCTTGGAATGTTTTTTTTTTAAATTATTTTGGCTTTACGAAAACAAGACTTTATTAATAATGCTGTCATAAATCACGTATAAAACCCTGGACAAAGTAGTGTGTGTATATATGTCGAATACCATTTTGTCTTGCAGATTATTTTTAATACTATTTTACTATATCGAGATAGGTATTCGTAAATGTAGTATATTCAATATTCTTGATATTCAATATTCGCACTTGCGTTAACAGGTTCATTCACCAACTCACTCTCTTCCGTCATATCGGTTTACCTATAAACGTGTAGTAGCTATAGTTTAATAGAAATCAAATATACCCAAGTGTTTGGAAGTGTTTGGATGTGTATTAATTAATTACCGTCCTCCTCCGGCACCCACATATATAACAATTTGGCGACGAGGAAACCGGACTGTTGAGAAAATAGTTTACCAAAAGTGCGTGTTAATGTCATTGCGAAGAAAATTACAGCCATTTTGAATTCTTCGGATGATTGTTCTGGTTGGACCACAGATTAGATGACAAATTCAGTATAAATGTACTAAAACGTGACGTTACTTCATTCAGGGGACATATCATTCATTCATTCTGTTCGTCTGATCGCCATTGTTGACGCCATCTTTACGTATTTATTAAGTACAAGGAATATTACGAAAAACTTCAAATGGTGTTTCAGCAATTTATAGAGGAAATTAAAGTTAATAAAACAAGTTGGATACAACAATTAAAAAGGGAAGAGCTGATTAATATATTTCAGGAAATTGGAATATCGGAAATTGACCAACAAAACGTGGAATCTCTTAGACAATCACTGAGAGAGTTGACCAAAAGTGGTGAATTATGGAAAATTTTGGATTCGAAAGAAGACATTGAGAAGTTTGAATCGCCACGAGAAAGTCCAATCCCGGTCAAAATGAATAATTTTATTGGAAGAATAGAATTATTCAATGGAGATAACTTCGAATTGTTTGAACAACAATTGGAATGTATTATTACATTAAATAACATAGATGAGTCAAAACAGACGCCATTACTAATTACAAACTTAACCCCAAAGGTTTTACAAACCCTAAATCATTTATGTGCGCCGGATAAGCCCATTAAAAAGACTTACAAGGATCTAATAAACCTATTAGAGAACAGATATGCCAAGTCAACATGCAAAGTTTTAGACAGAACAGCATTTCGCTCAAGGAACCAAACGAAAGATGAAACTATAGAAGACTATGTCATTGAGTTAAAGAAATTAGCTAAACGCTGTGAGTTCAAGGACATAGACGACCAAGTTAAAGAAAAGTTTATTGATGGGGTCAACAAACCCTTAATCAAATTCGAGCTAATGAAGAATGGTGATGTTTCCTTAGACAAATTAATTGTTATGGCTAGAACAGTTGAAGCTGCCTTAAAACAGTCAAAGGTGGAGCAGGAACTGGGTGAATCATCACAGGGAGAGAAAGATATGTTTTATGCTAGCCGGCAGAATGCGTCTGCACCAAAAGTTCAGTCAAAGAAACAAAGGCAGGGTGGGAGTAGACCTAGACAACCAGCAGCAGCTATGAAAAATGGTGTGAGATGTTTCGTTTGTGGTAAAGACAATCATGTGAAGTCGGAGTGTTCGTTAAAAAATAAGTACTGCTCTGAGTGCGGCAAACAGGGCCATATTTTTAGCGTGTGTCGGGTGCGGCAAACAAAGACTGTGGATGTGGTTAGTGAGGACAACATAGCGGAAGATATACATAATTTGTTTAACAATGAGGATGACAAGGAGATGTACTGTATGTATTCTTTTAATGCTTTTCTTGAAAAAAAAGTGCCTCCGCAGCAAGTTAGCTTATTTGTTGAGGGACAACCAATCAAACTAGAATTAGATACAGGGTCAGAGGTTAGCACAATAACATTGGAGGATTATAATAAATTATTTCCAGAAAAAAATATTGAGAAAACTAATGTTACATTCAAAAATTTTGACCAAAGCTTATCACGGCCAGTCGGTATGATTAAAAATGTAAATGTTTGTTGGAATGAAATGACAAAGCAAGTTGATATATACATTGTGGGAAATGATAAACCTACAATTTTAGGTAGGAGCTGGTTAAAGGCTTTTGGTCGGTGGCCTCTTGAGTTAGATAACAAGATTTGTGATCAGAGGGTAAATGAAACTTGTGATCCAGTGCAAGGTATTAAAAATAAGTTTATGGAAGTATTCACACCAGGGTGGGGTGATTTCAAAGGAGAATGCATTACATTAAAATTAAAAGACAATGCGAAACCAAAATTTTTGCCGGTTAGGCAGGTACCGTTTGCTCTTAAGGAAAAAGTAAAAAATGAAATTAATAGACTGTTAGAAAATAAAAGGATCGAGCCTGTTAAATATAGTGAGTGGGGTACACCAGTTGTGCCTGTTTTAAAACCTGACGGTTCAGTGAGATTGTGCGGTGACTATAAGGTGACAATTAATCCATGCTTAGAAACTGATCATTACCCGCTCCCTCATATGGACAGCATATTTCAGACACTTAAAGGTGGGGAATATTACTGTGAGCTTGACCTTAAAGAAGCTTACTTACAAGCACCATTGGATCCAGTTTCACAGACCCTGACTGTCATAAACACCGAATTTGGAATTTATAAATATCTGTACTTACCATTTGGAGTGTGTACGGGGCCAGGCTCGTTCCAGAGGCTGATGAGCATGAAATTAAGTCATGTACCTAACATTGTTGTTTTCATTGATAACATTTATATGTGTGGTAAAAATTTAAAGGACATGTACAATACCTTAGAGGCTGTACTTTCAGTTTTAAAAGATTCAGGATTAAGACTCAAACCTCAAAAATGCAAATTTTTCCAAAAAAGTATTGAGGTTTTCGGATATAAAATACATAAAGATGGAATCTCCATTATCAAGGAAAACATACAGCCTATATTGGAGCTTTCATCACCTAATAGTATGACAATGCTCAGATCATTTCTTGGAAAAATTAATTATTACTCCAGATTTTTGAAAGATATGGCAGCTATTCTGGCTCCATTATATGACTGCACAAAAAAGGCAAAATTTATATGGTCATTAGAATGTCAGCATTCCTTTGATGTAATAAAAAAGAAACTTGCAACTGCACAGGGTGTAAACCACTATGATCCAACATTGCCAATAATACTTACCTGTGACGCTTCATCTGAGGGCATTTCTGCTGTATTATCAAACAGAGGGTCTGACAATGTAATTAAACCTATTGCATTTGCAAGCAAAAAGCTTAATGATAGAGAGAAAAAATATTGTACTTTGGATAAAGAAGCAATGGCAGTTGTTTTCGGAATAACCAAGTTTTATAATTTTCTGTATGGCAGGCAATTTGAACTGGAGACTGATAATGCGGCCCTAGTGAGAATATTTGGCCCGAACAAGGGTATTCCGAAAATGGCAGCTAAACGCTTACAACATTATGCTATATTCTTGTCCGCATTTTCTTATACAATCAGGCACATTCCTACTAACAAGAATCCAGCAGATTATTTATCGAGGATGCCATCAGAAAAAAATAATATAGGTTCGGAGTTTGATGAAAAGTTTCGGGTTTGTGTCAATTACATTGACAGTTCTGAGGTTAATTGGGAAGTAATTCAAAGGGAGACTATAAAAGATAGTTTATTAACCAAAATTATTAGATATAGTTATGATGGCTGGCCTGATGTTAAATTGATAGAACAAGATCTAAAGCCATTCTTCATGAAAAGAAATGAGATCACTATTGATAGAAATTGTCTCTTTTGGGGTCATAGG
Organism: Cydia strobilella; assembly: GCF_947568885.1. NCBI lineage: Eukaryota > Metazoa > Arthropoda > Insecta > Lepidoptera > Tortricidae > Cydia > Cydia strobilella. The sequence continues at coordinate 22,778,009 of NC_086045.1, read as the reverse complement.
ATTATAATACCACAGTCTATCCGAAATTATGTGTTAAATGAACTCCATAAGAGCCATTTTGGAAGTAGCAGGATGATTGACATGGCAAAATCCTATTTTTGGTGGCCTAAGCTTAATGAAGATATTATAAATCTTACCCAAAATTGTGTCAGCTGCCTATCTTACCGAAACACCCCACCAAAAACAAACTTAAAACCTTGGCCTATTCCGCCTTCTGCTTGGTATCGTATTCACGCTGATTACCTAGGGCCTTTTTATGGCAAGATGTTTCTAATTGTGATGGATAGTTTCAGTAAGTGGCCAGAGGTATTTCAAATGGCAAACATAGGGAGTTCCCTAACCATGCAAAAATTTAATGATGTTTTCCTTAGATTTGGATATCCTATTCATCTTGTGACAGATAATGGTACTTCGTTCACTTGTAAAGATTTTAAAGATTTTTGTGATAAACGGGGAATTAATCATACATTTACTCCCCCTCACCACCCCGCGACGAACGGGGCTGCTGAGCGATTTGTTGAGACCTTCAAGTCCAATATTACTAAAATTGTGGATAGTGGAAAACCACTCAATTATGCTATCAGCATATTTTTATCAGATTATCGGTGTACACCTCATAAAGCTACTGGTGTGTCACCAGCCAAACTTATGTTGGGGAGAGAAATCAGGGGTCGTTTATCACTGTTGAGACCAACTCCAGTATTTCAAGACTTACTTTTAAAACAAAACAAGGTGGTAGATTCATTGGGTGGCTCTAGAAAAACCATATTCCAAGTTGGTCAAAAAGTTATGACTCGTGATTTCAGGAAGGGTCAAAGACCTTGGACTAAAGGTACTATTATTGAAGAATCTATTCCGGGAACAACCTATTATATTGATGTTGATGGATTGAGATGGAAAAGACATGTAAACCAGATATTAGAATGTAGTCAAAAAGATTAAGGTTGTAGTTGTGTTTCTTTTAGGTTCAAACAATATTTGTTCATTAGATATAAAACTTTATAATTTTATTTGCTATGCGGGGAAGAGTGTAGTATATTCAATATTCTTGATATTCAATATTCGCACTTGCGTTAACAGGTTCATTCACCAACTCACTCTCTTCCGTCATATCGGTTTACCTATAAACGTGTAGTAGCTATAGTTTAATAGAAATCAAATATACCCAAGTGTTTGGAAGTGTTTGGATGTGTATTAATTAATTACCGTCCTCCTCCGGCACCCACATATATAACAGTAAATAATTATTCAAATTAAGAACCGTTTTCTGAAACCTCATTAAATTGAGATTTTTTTTGTCAATTTATTAGTTGTATTAAAATTGACATTTGAATAAATGGTACTTTCTTCTGAATTATCAGTTATCAAACACACTACATATTAGAATATAAAATATGAGACTAGAATTTACATCATGTTTACTTGTCAAGATAATATTGAACAGAAACAGCATATTGAAAGCTAAGCACCTTATCAATTACTATTTTATATGTACATAATTGCATGTCACTATGGTGATTTAAATAATGGAAGAAATGAGATTCTCTTATGAACGAAACTTATAAGATCATGTTATTTCTTTTGTAAAGATTTTATCATATCTCATCAGTAATAAGCAGTTTTCATATATATATGGAATGTCTCACCTCTATGGCTAACGCGCTCAAATTCAAATTGAACATTAAGAAAACAGGTATCACTAATGTACGCGTATATCGATTTCCTTTATATTTACGAACGAGCGATAATAACGCTGCGTTCCTTGTATTAGTCAAGTGTCTAATTCCTTCGTCTTATTTTTTTTAGGTGTTCACAAAAATACAAGTACGAGTAATGTATAACACATGTAATATGATATTTCATTCACATAATCTGTAATTTATTCAGTTTTAATCTAAATTGCACTTAAATGAGAACTCCACATATTAGCGTGTAGTAACATTATTAAGTTTTTCTTTTTATTATTATTGTTTATTTGTATGTTATACATATTTACATGGTTAACTCATTATTTTAGTGTTGTAAATATGTTTATGAGAGTTGTAATAAAAGTCTAGCGCCTTCATCCACGCACTTAAAGGTCTCACACGTTCATCCACGTGCGGTAACTATACACATCGATTTCACAAGATGTATGTTCGTATTTACTGACACTAGCGTCTACATGTACACCATAATTTCTATTTATGAGAATTACTCAATATAGCTCTGATTGAACATATGACTCTACATGTGACTACATGTGACTCTACATGTGACTCTACATGTGACTACAAGTGACTCTACATGTGACTACATGTCTCTACAAGTGACTCTATAAGTGACTCTACATGTGACTACATGTGACTCTACATGTGACTACAAGTGACTCTACAAGTGACTCTACATGTGACTCTACATGTGACTCTACAAGTGACTCTACAAGTGACTCTACAAGTGACTCTACATGTGACTACATGTGACTACATATGAGTACATGTGACTTGACTACATAACCGACTACATATTACGCATCATATTCTCTATATTTGTCTTTCATCTTAATTTAGTGTTTTTATAATATGGATATTAAAGTAAAATATAAAAGCACTTACAAAACAATACAAAAAATATAAATATATGAACACATCATAAAAAAACCTAACCTGGCCGCCGGCAGCGGGACAAAGCCCATTTTTTTACGCATTATATATATTATATGATTCCAATTAAGGTCCATTATTTTTTTTATTTACGTATGAATTAGTATAATTACAAAACAGAAATAATAAAATGTAGTTACTGCCATATAATACACTATACGACATTCAAAATATTCTCAATAAATAATAGAAAACGGGTAAATGAGTTTTAAAATTTTCAAAATATGCCATTTAATCCAATAATAATATCGACTTCCCAACAACCTCGTATGAATGATGAATGATTTATTTGCATATGAATATTGGGTTACATAAGTAGGTGTTGGGTACAATATTTTGAGTTTGTTTCACCAAGATTCTACCTATACAGGTGTACATGCACTGTATATTGGCTTGATATTATTATTTCTCTATGATCAACATGGTTAATACACGTAGAATAGAATAGTTTATTTAGAATAGAAAAGCAACGTAAAGGAAAGAAACATAAAATATGGCGAAAAATAAATTACACAGTTTACACAAACTAATACAAAAAATAACGTAGATTTATATACATTGATTAAGTACTTGTGCCGAAATTACTGGCCATTATAAAGTTGTTATGAGGAAACTGATTATATTAGGTAGCCAAAATAAGTGTTGTAGTGAATTGTTACATGTAGTAACTTACATTCGATAAACAAAAGGTGACCGATTATTAAATTGAATCCATTGAGATTTAAGTTCACGATGTCTAGTAGGTGTATAGGTACATTGACACAAAAATAATTGAATGCTCAGCGCATAAAGTTACGAGATATATATATCATGAGGAGTGTACAATATGGAAAATACGACATATGCTCTGCTCCATAACTTGGAGATTTAACATACCACACAGAAAAAAAATAGTTCTCCAGCCAAGTAAATCCTCTTGTGTCAAGATATTTTGTGTTTCCTATATAAGGAAACAATAAAATTCTTGCGTCAAGATATAAAAGGTTTCAAATTTTATTATTTAAGGTAAAAAAATCAATACTTTATCCGAGCTATAAAAAGTTTTTTTTTTAAAAAGCTCAATATTCCCACCAAGAGCGTTTGCGTTTTGTTTTATGTATTGTATTTTTTGAAATTGAACCTAAGTGTCTTAGTGCAATACTTAAAGAACTTGTGTCAAGAAACTTTGTTTCTTGGGGTATAGACTCATAATTTCAATCGAGAATTGCATTTCTCCACGAAAACAAGAAAACGCATTGGCTTAAGAGTATGTTACTCAATGTAATTTTTTTATTTTTTCACACGAAGAGCCGAAATTTCTTAGCGTATGAAACCGGTAACTTAAGTCAAATCATAGTATTTTCTGAATTGAATCTTAAGTGTCTCAGGGCAATACTTAAAGAACTTGTGCCAAGAAACTTTGTTTCTTGGGGTTAGATACTCATAATTGAATTGAGAATTATATTTCTCCATGAAAACAAGAAAAAGCATTGGTTCAAGAGTACGTTACTCAATGTAAAATATGATATTATTTATATCTAGAGTAGAAATTTCTTAGCGCAAAGTTTAGTATGTTTTGAATAAAGAATTAATTTTCTTAAACCAAGATGATTTTCGTGATTCGTTGAAGATGTAATGTTTGTAGTTCTAAACTTTTCCATATTTTGAAGCGAGATACTACTGTTGCTTATGACAATTCAAAAGTTACTTGAGGTTAATAATTAGAATGTTTTAAATCAAAAGTTGTCCTCTTCATCAAAGATATTAATATTATTTCATGTAAAAGCTTGAATATTTTAATTAAGATATGTTTAACTGATAAACAAAACAGCTTTGTTCGAAATAGGCCATTGTTTATGATTAGTTTTAATAAATACATCATAAGTACGCTTGTTTGTTATTTAGGCATATAATGTCGGTTTTCCTTCAAGTACGTAATCATATGGCGTATTTCGATACAATACTGTTTTGTTTATCAGTAAAACATCTTGATAAAAAAATTCAAGCTTTTACATAAAATAATTATCCTTGATTAAGACAATATGTGATTTAATTAATTATAAACATTTATTTCAAGTAACTTCTGAATTGACGTAAGCAATATTAGTATCTCGCTCTAAAACATAGAAACAGTAGACTACAAAGAGATGTATCCACTTTTGGACCTTATTACAACGCAAAAAGTGGTTACATCTCTTTGTATTCAAATAAACAACAAACATTACATCTTCAACGAATTACAATAGTCATGTTGGTTTATAAAAAATAATCCTTTACATCAAAAATCTTGTCTACGTTAACATGACTCAAGGGCACACAAGGACAAACAAAAAACCCAGATTATAATGTTAACGTACACAACCTCTACCTACTTTTTTATTATTTTATGTAGGAAAAGTGGGTAACCCTAATAAATAATATCCAAAATAATTAACATGTATTTATTTATTAAAAGTCATAATATTATTTTGCCTCTATCAAGGTTGTACCTATTGCAATTTAAAAATTCACAACATAAAATTAAACTTCTAAAGTAACCCCCTCATTCATAAGTCTCTCAGGTCTCAATTACTTAATTTATGCTTTGTGTCGTTTTAATAAAGACAACTGTCGAAGTGAGAGATAAGGACAAAACATAAATTAACTAATTGAGGCATGAAAGAAGTTTATAAGGGGGTAAGTATATTCAAGTAGGTACCTATTTAAGGTGAACCGGAATAATTGCGCCAGTTGAGGTAAATGCGTCTTTTTACAATTACAAGAAAATGTTATTTAAGTGTAAAGGAAATTAATTATACTAAAAGCGGTCTTTCATCGGTGCCTGAAATGGCCTAATTGTCGCCTTGGTAAAATTTCGTCGAAACCTATCCATCTTCTTGTAATTCTAAAAAGACTCACTTACCTCAACTGACGCATTTGTCCCAGTCGACCTTAACCATAAACAGCTGACAGAGTGACGCCATTTTAGCGAGCAAACTGCCGCGCGAGGATGGGTCGTTTGCTTCGCGCGGCAATTTCCTCGCGAGGTTGCTCCCTCTGTGCAGAAACCCCTAATTTTATAACTACAAAGTGTCATATTTAATTTAAAGTAATTTACTGTACGTATACTTAAATATGTATAGGGTGTTAGGCACCTGCCATATTAGGTCATATACTTAATCATCTAATACAACTATGTATTTATACAATGAAATGTACAATTTATTTATTTATTAAAAGTCTCATGAATATACATTTATTTTGCCTCATTAAGTTTGTACTTATTACAATTTAAAAATTCACAACATAAAATTAAACTTACAAAGTAACCATAAACGTCTCTCAGGCCTCAAATACTTAATTTAAATACTTAATCAGTAATCACCTAAAGGTTCGACCACACCGCTGCTTAAAAAACGGTGAGGGTACGGAATCGCAGTGACGCGTCGTAAGCGTAACGATTTTATCGCATGCCCTTGCCCTCTCTAAAGTAAACCAAGAGTTTTGACTAATTGGCCATTAATAATATACAAAGCACTACATACCTAATTAAAATTTGTATTTATATACGTGTATATGTGTTTGATGATAATGTCCACCAGTATATTGCGCTTCTTTGCATTGAGTATCTTAAATGACTTATAATAATTAACCCTTAAATGCATGATTTTTTGTATAACTTTTTAATAAATTGAAATAGATGTGTCATGCTGTATAAAAGTAATAAATGTGATTTTGGATAGCTGCATATTGAGCCACGGACCATAGAATATACGATGCATATATACATCATTATGCATTTAAGGGTTAAGCACACTATTGCCATGGGCCGATGTTTGCAACAATGTGTGCATATCAAACTCAGGCAGCGGGGGTAGACATTTATATCTTCGAAAATATTAGTGATGTCATTGAGTAATGAAAGACTTAAATTTGAGTCGTCTAATCCTAAGTTACTCTTGGGAGAATTGGCATCCTTATTCATGTCCATAGTAGTGTCTGTTGTTTCTGTTTCAGCAAAAGAATCCAGCAACTCGTGGTTGTGGGTTTACTCAGTTTACAGCTCAATTTACGGTGCATCTGCGTCACTTAAGAAGCGGCATGGTCGAACCTTGATACAACTATTTATACAATGAAATGTACAATCTTTCGCCAACTGAGCGGAGTGTCATAGGCAATTGGCTATGACAATCGGTCAGGGACACTAACTTACAGTTATAATGATCATAGTCTCGTTCGACCTGATAAGCTTTAAAATGGTTGCTATAACCATAAACTTGTATTTTTTTGCAAGAAAATAATACTGAGTTCAAATCATTGTTTTTCACAAAAATGTTATTAACCATTAAAAAATCCGGGTTATCGTCTACGCAGTCAAAGAGCAATACACTATTTGTGTTGTAAATAATGCCGTTGATTTCATAAGTTGGAACTGAAAGATAATCATCCTCTAATGCTTTTGGAATGTTAAGACGGCTCGTTTTACCAACATTGATAGCGTCGTTAAAGCCAATTTTCGTTATATATCTTGAGCTGGTTTTCAATTCACACCGCAACGCGATTGAATAACACAAATTTTTGCGACATGTTATAGACTGGGCCACTCGTTTCAAATCTTTATGTTTAGCTTCGAATTTGAATGCAGAGTAAAAAATAGGTGGACCGCATTTTTTGATTACTGAAGGATAATGTAACAAGAAGTGATATTTCGGCTTCAAGTGAGTCTGGAATAATTGACAATACATTTCGTGATGTTCTTTGATAACTTCTTTTAAATTTTGTAAATGTTCTAAGGAAATTACTTGACTTGTTAACACATCAGTTATTTCTAGCAACATCAAATAGTATTTCCATATCTCATCGTTATCAGCGATCAGGTCACCAATTATATACCGAAAATTTCTTACTAAACATAGCATTTCAGAAGCTGACATAATGATTGATCCATTAGTTAAATGTTTGTTATTAATTGGCGGTGGATGATTATCTTCCGAACTGCTGTAATTAAAATACTTAATTCTCGAATTTAGTTGTTCTAGTGAAAAAAAGTTTTTATTTATTAATGATTTTATGATAGCAGCCATGCTATATCTATGAACGCCTTCGCAAAGATCGTGCATGACGTCTACACTAATATTGTCACAAATATGAAATCGTTCCAACCTATTCCACAAACAATTTTCTTTTACGCCGACATTATTTTCTAAATAGTAATCGTAGTCTTCTTTTTTACGCATTTTCTCTTGGTTTTCAATAATTTCGGTTTGACATTCTTGTTTTCCCATTGTACAAATTCTACAAAACACATTTGCTGAGAAACTTTCTACACAACCTAAAATGGAATTTAGGCCTAAGTTGTCTCCACAAAGTACTATCAATGTAAACTTAATATTGAGTGTCTTGTTTTCATAACAAACGTTAATGCCAGTAGCTTCTAGAAATAGTAACTCACTAAGTAGTGGCTCAAAAACTTTTTGATTACCAAACTTTGTCCGCTGGCTAGTATAGAAAAGAAGAGTTAAAAAAACATTTTCTAACCTGCTAGCATACTGAGGAGGAACAGTTCCTACAGATGAATAAACTGCGCCAATTTTGTGCTTGCCTGCGTGGCTGCCGAGAGGGTTGCCTGCTTCAAAATCATCGTAGTACACATATAGAGGAAGAACTGTATCTAAACAGTTATCCATTTGTTGTCTCCACAAAGAGCCATTGACTACATTACGTAATATACCGTTGCCACTAATGGAGATCTTTTTCTGATAGTCTAGTATAGTGTTTAAAACGTTCGGTAACTCCAAAAAAAGTTTTAATGTTTTTCTCAAGGGTAAAATATACACATATTCGTCTTTGAGGCTCATTAAAACTGTATCTTTTTTTTTCGGCGCTTTAGAGACACCAATTTTTTTTTTTACCGGCGCTACTATTTTCCCGTTCGTATGTAATAAATTAATAATTTTATGCTCTGTGTCAACCGAGTTAAAACAGGTCTCAAAATTATCAACTGCTTTTTTTATTATTTCAAAAGAGTTTTCATCAAATCCGTTATTGTTTTTTATAGTTTCAATCAGTTGTTTCAGTGGACACAGACTTTGAGTAAGAAATAATTTAAAGTTAATAATTATATCTTTAACTTTATTACGAGGAATCGCAAGGGCACTGTACAGATTAACTATAAGCCCTAGAACACCTAAATTAAGAGCATTTTGAATTTCTAGTAATTTATCGTCTGCATTGCTACTGACATTGTAAGTTGACTGTGTTTCTTTTATGTCAGAATTATCTTTGTCGTGTTGAGTCGACGAAGACGCGGCATCTGATTGGCTCTGCGTGCCTTGTGATCTTAAGGTCACTACTTCATTCGTTTCATTACTGTCGAGCTTACGCTCTTTAAATAATTTGTGAAAACCAAACAAATGATCTTTCAGATTATATTTTGTATCATAAGTCCGGTTACAATTTTCTATAGGACAAACAAAATAATTCGTGATGCTATGAATTAATTCCAAGTGTAAAATATACCTTTTGAAGTTTTGGATGTCTAGCTTACATTTAGGACACAACATAATGACAGGTTTGCACGATTCTCAGCAATACAATGTGCTTGCTTATATAATATATCAATTTTAAAGAAGAAATATTTTAAAGCAGACCTGCTATTTCATGTTTAAAATTTCTACAACATGTGGAGGAACCCTATCATACTTGGTTACTATTCCGTAAACTTTCCTTTGTATTGTTAAATATAAATATTCAGAAGCATTTGGGTATCGCACATGAAATACATGATACATTTTAAATAGTAGGTCAAATGCTTTGCTTGCGCAATCGAATACATACTTTATGTCATCAATGACCATGTACAAACAGGTGAAATTATGTAAGCTGCCCTGTAGTAAGACGTACGGCTGCACTGACAGTTTCCGCGCCAAGTTCTTAGATTTCTGTTCTTGTATCTTCTTGTCGATATCTCCGGCGGTCTGAAATCAAATACATTATAAGTGATATGCTAAGCAGACGACGTACAGTAGCGGCGATAGTAAGAATTATTAGTTAAACAATTCGTTTGAATAACAAGTTTGCTATAAAGTTCAAATTACCAGTAATACAACTCCCATGATATGATATAGAAGTAATTTTTTTAACTGATATTTCTATTATTGAGAGGTCTTTCTATAACATACCACATAAAAAAGTACTCAAATAGATAGCCTACAAGGGTACACTATTTTCTGAAAACTCCCATTCAAGGATTAATACGCATAAATAGAAACAAACGCATTATGAGTGCCACTTGCACCATCCCACTAACCCGGGCTAACCGGTTAAACCGTTAACCCAGTGTCAAATTATACTAGAAACCATGGTAACTCCAGCCACTTCAGGTTTAACCGGCTAATCCCAAGTAAGTTGGCTTAAGAGTCTCCGGCAAGCTCGGCCGAATTTCACCTTCCCATACAAACGAAGTTCCGTTCTCATTTTAAAAATACAATACAATACTACAAATACTCTTTATTGTACACCTCATTACAGGAAACAATACAAAGAATACAGTAGAGAAGAGGTTACGTGTTGGATTGTAATGAAACTTTGCACATACAATGACATGAGGTCTGAAATTAGTTTTTCACCTCAGCAGCTCGAACAAGCCTACTTTCGTCACTCCCTGGAGTGAGGAAAGTGCGACTTTCCTCACTCCAGGGAGTGAAACAATGTAGCTTTTTAATTTAGTGAAGGCCATGAACTTCATACTACGGTACGGTACGGTACGGTTAAAAATTGTTAAATAACAAACGAAACCGTCAACGCCATCTATACGACTGTAGGCCAAAACTAGTAGCGCCCTCTGAACGAGAATCAAATTTTCTTGATTTTCGAGGCACGTTTTTTCCTTAGACTGTATCTATCTATTACGGAGTTATATCTATCTTTGATAATACACATAGGTAACTTACGTCTGTTTGTACGATGATGCCTTCAGTTGCTTCCGTCGATGAGTATTTGACAGTTCTTGAAAGTCTGCCTTTTGGAGGGATTAAGTACGCCAATAAGCTTATTTGTACCGGAATCCTTTTATCTATTAACAAAATATAGAATTAGAATTTGGAGAAAACTATTAATATTAAAGGAGCTGATATGTGGCAATACATTCGTACATCATACAGCTTTACATCATACATCTTACAATACAAACTTTAAACTCTTTCAGAATTATAATACCTGATGTTATATTAATAATGTACCTAATAATATTACACGAAAAGGTAAAGGGAACCGCTTACCTTCATCTGTTATGGCACTCAATGTTTCGATTAGAGAGAGTGCATTTTTATTATTTATTTGGCCCTTCTTTGCTATAAGAAGCTTCTGAAAAAAGTCATGCCAATTCTTATGGAAATTCAACGACTTTTCTTTGAACAGTTCTTCAAAATCGGAATTAATCTAAAAAAAAAAATATTAACTATTAAGTAACTTCAGAACCAATTCACACACTATGGAGATGGAGCATACATGGTCGCAATCCTCAGCAGTGAGGGACCGAGGAAGAAGAGAAAATAATTTTATGAAAAAAAAAAACCGACTTCAACATGTCAGCCCAGCCCAGCGTGTCAATGACAGTAGGTAAGGTACGCTCAACAATAAAATGGGCCTAATCTGGAACCATTTTTTTTTAATCGGTAACAAACATAAAAAACATTTCCTCCTCCTCTTGAAATTTTGAAGTCAGTTGAAAACAGTTTTGTTTGAGTTCAAAATGCATAAAGGACTTACCAGGACATGTCCTCTATCACTTTTTAAAATGCTCCAATTTTCAAGAAAATCATGGACTGTAGATGAATTGGTGTGCCTCCTTCTCAGTCTGAATGTTTTCTTCCATTTGCTAATGACATCTTCCCAAGGCTCGTTATTATTATTCAACCATAAAACGTCATCGTCATCTGAAAACAAACACCACATTTTATAAATCAACCTGTCATACTTACAATACAAATAATACAAAATATTGTAGTCATTGCATTTTTTTTTTCTTAACTAATGTAAGTAATAAAATAATAAATTGGAGTCTCCCGAGAGATACCTAAGTAGAATATATTGAATAAGAATTTATCACAAACCTAAACATTCAGTTTCAATTAATTCTTCTCCACTCGCAGTTAATGTGTCAATCTTAGTAGCAGAACTCCTTCGTTTTTCTCCAGAAATGAACAAAAGGTTTCGTACTTTATCAACTAGCTTTCCTTTTGCAGGAACGTATTTTCCTGTAAGCGACTTACAAGTGGGGATGGCTTTCACGTAGTAAGTTTCTAGAGTCTCACATGGAAAAAGTGATATTATTTTGGCACCGAGTATATTGTAGTCCTCGGGTTTCAATTTGCTGAAAGCAACATTTTTATATGTTTAAGTAAAACACAGTTAATAATGGCAAAACAAACAAAGGTAACATAATAATATTATTATTAAATAAATATGTATTTTGTACTGATTTAACATGCACAAAGGGGAACTTATCTCTTATACTATTTTAGACTAAGAGCTGGCTACGTCAGAAATGACATAACAATGAGAGCAACCAAACCCGTATAGTTAGATTACTATACTGTCCTTAATACTAGATTCGGAAACCTGGAAGCTTTTAATGGGTGGAGGTCAGAATAACAGACAAAAAAAAATAAGTTTGGAAAAAGTCTTATTTATATAGGACGGCCTATATTTTCCCATTGTAACAAAAAACATTGCATATTATTTCAGAATCCAATACAGGAGGTGAGCCATTTGGCACTACTTCCTCCCAACAGAAACTTCTGGAAATATATTAAAATGCACTGCCTTTTGCCCTTTGTCTCGTCTTGGCATTTTTACTTTTTATAAAATAAAATAAAAAGTAAAAATGACCCGCCCTAGTAGCCAGCTCTCCGGCTATATGCCATCCAGTTAAAGTAAAATGTGTTTTTTTTTACAAAGATGGGCCAAAAATCGTAATATGCCAAATAACCCAGGAAAGATTGTTAGAAAGAGGCATCGGTTTGGGCATCAGAGGTTTAAATATTAAAAAGAATTGTTTGCTCTAAACTAAGACTTGACTACTAACTAAGCCTTTAATAATCTACAAAGCACTACATACATTCTAATTAAAATTTATATTTTTACTTGTTGTCAATATATGTATATAATATACTAGGCATTCTCAAAATGTGCTCCGCGGAGCCCTAGCTTCTGTAGGGGCTCTGTGAGAAATTTACTTTTACTAAACCATTTTAATATACTATAGGTTTAATATACTAAACTATCTCTATAATAAATTTCACTATGATAAAAGATAGACAGACAGACACACTTTCGCATTTATAATATTATAATGAATGAATGAATGTTTATTTATTCTGGCAATAGACCCATTACATAATTTTACAATACAAATACAATAAATTTAAAAGACAAGAAGAAATACAGTAAAAATAAAATAAATAACCACTTAAAACTACTAAAATAATGATGTGTTTGATGATAATATTCACCAGTTTAGGTTGAAATATAAAAATCTTTTGTTTGCTCTAAAGTAAACCAAAAGTTTTGACTACTTGGCGATTAATGATCTACAAAGCACTACATACAAACTAATTAAAATTTGTATTTACTTGTTGACAATATATGTATATATGTGTTTGATGATAATGTCCACCAGTATATTGCGCTTCTTTGCATTGAGTATCTTGAATGACTTATAATAATTAAGCACGCTATTGCCATGGGCCGATGTTTGCAACAATGTGTGCATATCAAACTCAGGCAGCGGGGGTCTATTTGTATCTTCAAAAATATTAGTGATGTCATTGAGTAATGAAAGACTTAAATTTGAGTCGTCTAATCCTAAGTTACTCTTGGGAGAATTAGCATCCTTATTCATGTCCATAGTAGTATCTGTTGTTTCTGTTTCAGCAAAAGAATCCAGCAACTCGTGGATGTGGGTCTTTAATGTTATTCTTTGTCCAATATGAGGACACAGTTCTTTGAGATATGCATCAGTCAAGTCTTTAAATTTTTCGATTGAAAGATCATTATCTAAAATACAAAATAACATTAAGTAACGGCACCAGTGGTAGCACACGGCACACAAAGGGTTCCGTACCATTATCTATGAAAACGGTCACCCATCCAAGTAGTGACCTCGCCCGACGTTGCTAACTTCGGTGATTGGACGAGAACCTCGAGATTGGGAAATATGGGTCAGACTATACCAAAGGGGGGCCGGCTTGTCCAATATTTACAAAATAGGACAACAAGACACACAAGATTAAAGAAAAATATAGGTAATCTATCTTTGCTTAGGCTTTACCACGGAAATATCCACGCCGCCCACGCCATTGATAGTTGATAGGCACAACCTAAAACTTTCGTCCAAACAGATCGGGTGACATTTAGATATAATTATTTATAATAATACTTACTTACTACTACACGTAAATGAATTTATAATTACTTGAATAACTGACTAGGTACTTACCAAGAAAACTTTTCACCACTTCGGGTGGCATGCCCCACGAATGAAGTAACACGCTCGTTTCTTCCATTATCTCTTGTAATGCACTCGAGTCCCCTGTGGCCACGTACAGCAGCAGATCACACACAAATAATAATAAACTACTATCGTGATATTCGTGATATCCATAAACAGATAAACGGTAAGCGGCGCAAGCGTTGAATATGTTCCGGAAGAGATTGGAGAGAAAAAAATAACGATAGGAAAGGATACTATCAGTTGAGTGTTGCCAATTTACAAATTTTATTTCCCGGTTCCCGGGAAGTCTTTTTATTAAGGGGCCTATTTTTTTGTCAAAATAAGAACTTTAAAGGCTCCTCTACACAATGGTCCAGCGTAGGCCAGTCTAAGTGACGCAGCTATGCGGTGGATTGAGATAGCAATATCACTTGCTCCCTCTAACGCATAAATGCGTCCCTTAGACTGGCCGACGCTGGGCCATTGTGTACTGGGGCCTTAAGGCCAAAGACATTCTATATTAAATAACAAGACAGTGTACTGAAGATTTTTGACTAACCATATTTCAATATAAGGCCTCATTAGCACGATCGCTTTTAAAAAAAAAGCGTTTAAATGACACAAATGGATACATGTGAAAATGTGTGTGTGTGTGTGTGTGTGTGTGTGTGTGTGTGTGTGTGTGTGTGTGTGTGTGTGTAATGTGTGTGTAATGTGTGTGGAATGTGTATTTATTCACACCACAGATTATTAACTAGTATTCACACGATGGCGGTGGCGCTTTTTATTAAGCGTTGTTGGATTTTCGACTTTAAGCGCTGGTCGTTAAATCGAATTTAACGTGCGGACGGATTAAAGCGCTTTTTAACGCGCGTTGTCAAACGCAACTTGTCACTGTCAGTATGTAAGAACAATGAAAACTATACTGATCCCCTTCTTTCGGGTGCTAGTACTAGCGTAAGACAAAGACAGTATGATTCTCTCTGTCTATATGCTTGAAATGAGACAGCCTGGCTTGACCAAACTATATATATTATAGTCTGGCAAACACAAATTAGTTGGTCAAACCAAATTGTCAGTAAATAAAAACAAAAAAATCGGCCAAATGCGAGTCGGACTCGCACACGAAGGGTTCCGTACCATTATCTATAAAAACGGTCCAAATACTGACCCCGCTCGACGTTGCTTAACTTCGGTGATTGAACGTGAACCTCGAGATTTTAGTATTTGTAGTTATAGCCGAGCAGCAACAGAAATACATCATCTGTGAAAATTTCAACTGTCTAGCTATCACGGGTCATAAGATACAGCCTGATGACAGACGGACGGACAGACGGGCAGCGAAGTCTTAGTAATAGGTCCCTTTGGGTACGGACCCCTAAAAAGCCGGCCAGTGCGAGTCGGACTCGCACACGAAGGGTTCCGTATCATTATCTATGAAAACGGTCACCCATCTAAGTACAGACCTCGCCCGACGTTGCTTAACTTCGGTGATTGGACGAGAACCTCGAGATTGGAAAGAAATATTTATTTTATTTTGTTTTTAGTATTTGTTGTTATAGCGGCAACAGAAATAGGTACATCATCTGTGAAAATTTCAGCTGTCTAGCTATCACAGATCACGAGATACAGCCTGGTGACAGACGGACGGACGGACAGCGAAGTCTTAGTAATAGGGTCCCGTTTTTACCCTTTCGGTACGGAACCCTAAAATCTATACTCATCCTTTTCTTTTCGGTGCTTGTACTGGTGTAAGACTAAGATAGTATGATTCTCTCTGTCTATGTTTGAAATGAGACAGTCCTTTAACAAACTATACAAACTAAACGTATAATCACAATTACCAATTTAAAGACATTTTTTGTGCAGTGGCAACACCACGAAAAGTGTAAGAAACTCTAATGTTTTTAATATTCCGTTTAAGATATGACTTTTTTATATGGCGTATTATTCTTTTATTTAAATATCTTGAATCTTCAATGTAGTTTCAAGAATATCAAACCAAGAATTAGTAAAATCAAGCCAAGAACGTATTAACTCTTGACGCAAAACTTTGTTATTATTCGATTTTAACTTGTTGATTCTCGAGTGGAGATTGTAGACATTAAATCAAGAATATGGGATATGAAGCCAAGAATGTAATAAATCTTGACGTAAATCCGTGTTAATTTTTGATTTAAGAGCTCTTTGAATTTTAAAAGGAGTTTATAAGCATCAAACCAAAAGTTGTTAAAATCAAGCCAAGAATGTATTAGCTCTGGACGCAAAACTTTGTTATTATTCGATTTAAACGTGTTGATTTTCGAATGGATCTTGTAGACATTAAATCAAGAATTTGGGATATGAAGCCAAGAATCTAATAAATCTTGACGTAAACCTGTGTTAAGTTTTGATTTAAGAGCTACTTGAATTTTGAATAGAGTTTTTAAGCATCAAACCAAGAATTATTAAAATCAAGCCAAGAATTAACTAAATCTTGGCGTAAAACCGTGTATTTTTTTATTTGAACTTCTTATATCTCGACTGTAGAATGTATATGTCAAACCAAGAGTTAATCGCTCTTGCCTAAAAACTTAAAAGTCTCAAAGCAAAACTTTGGTGCTTCTTCTTTGAAATAGCTTTGGCTCTTGACTGTAGGTTGAAAACATCAAATCAAGAATTAATCGCTCTTGCCTAAAAACTTAAAAGTCTCAAAGGAAAATTTTGGTGCTTCTTCTTTGGAATTGGGTAATATTTTTGGTTTGATGAAGAGTTACTCAAGCTAAAACCGTTTTTTAAGAGCGTGCAATATCTCTTGCTAAGACGTTTTTTTATTGCGGCGAATAATTAATATCTTAACTCAAATCACTACCTTTAGCTTCAAAAATGTGTAAAGATAAAACTAAATAATTTTTATTCTGCTTTAAAAAATCATGATGTTTTTAACTCGAGACATATTTATTGGACCAAGCAATTTATTATTTTCTTTAAGCAACCGTGCGCAAGAGAGTTTTGCGTTTTGAGTTAAGATATCTTTTTTATCTGTGCAGAGTTGGCAAAATTAGAATAAGGTTCGTTTTTCGACAGAAATATTTGAGGCTTATTTTAGTTTAAGAACAGATTACATTCGGGACTGACGCAAATCGCGTTTAACAACTTGGAACTCGAGGCATTTCTTATTCAAACGCAGCATTAATTAAGAGATATTCAATTGACAAGTTATAATTTTAGTTTACTCATCGGTTTCACGGCTACTAAGTCAGTGTATTTATACAATAGGGATGATGACACATGTTAAATTTTATAACAAAATCTAATTTTATAACAAAAATAGATAGCAATTGAGCAATTAATTGCAATAATATGGATAATAAAATAATATATGGAAATGATACAGGATCAAAGTTTCCAAATCTAAAGTTTTTTTCAACTTCCAAAAAGGAATAAAGAAAGGGTACTATTCGATTCCTTACATTTTATCCAAAAAAAGATTTTATAGCAACGATATGCATAAACGCAATATTCCACAGACAAAATCGCAATTTTACTTATTTTCCATACATTCAAGTTGGGCTCCCAGTGACCTTGACGTCATGTTCATATCGTTTTATTATGACCGTTTCGCGAGTGAAGTACGACTGTCGGACTTTGACTATCAATTCTGACTTTTGTATTGTTTTAATGCAATGGGTCCCATATAGACATTGGATGAATTGTAATTAAACTGACATATGTTTATTTGTTAATATTTATGACATGTAAAATTTGTAATTTTATCAATAAAGGAATATGAATATAATCCAAAAAATAAACCTGATCGATTGATACCATTAAAGAAAATTTGTCATCTAGCCTATTTCAGTACCACAAACTGACCTCAAAGATGCAGCAGATCGTAAATTTTTAATGTCTATAAAACAATATCCTACTGTAGTCTGCTACTACACTACTGCTATGCTATGCTATTTTGCTACGCAGAAAACTAAACAATGAATCCTTAGCCTGAACTTGAAATAATCGATGTGTTACAGCATCGTACAATCGATTTTCATAAAATAAAAATAAGAAACATCTTATGACACGATCGACTTTTTACTAACTCATATGCTGTATTCAAAAACGCTTAATAGACAACTGTAGATTTTAAAATTTCATATTTTTAACTTTTTATTATTACTGAGAATACCTGTTATTTGTTCGTACGTTCTTTGTTCACATACATATGCCAAAATGACTACATTAAATGATATTGTCTTAGACGACGATAGATTATCTAACCAGTTTTATTTAAAATGAAAGAAGGTAAAAGAAATACATAAAAATTATGACTGACTTACCATAATTTAACATACTTTCCGGTAAATAATGTTTTACTCACTGATACAAACGGAAAGAAAACCTACCGTCGTGGGGCGTGGCAAAACAAAATCTTATCGATTTTTGTTGGATCCAGCTTCTGATTGTAAGGGTACCACCGGGTTGATGATGAATACTAATACTTTTACCAATATTTTAACTTTATTCGTTCGCTACCAACATAATAACAACCAATTTACAATAAATATTCCAAAACGTCTACACTGTAACTCGTCTGTCCACGAACTGCCCCTTGTCACAGTGTACCCACCTTTTAATAACAATTCAAGATGGCGGGAACCAGTGACAAGTAAGGGTCAACTGATACTCTTTTTTAAGCTAATCGTAAAAGTAAAAATGATCAAAATATAAGCTATTAATAAATAATGATCCTTACAAACAGTGTTGCTAACAGTAGCATAATGCCAATTGTAGCAAACGTAACGTACCCATAACGCGGTTGCTACGGCGTCCAGACGGTCTTTCCACAGCGATACAACCGGCTGACGATTTGTTTTATTTAGCCCATTGAAATCGTACTCAAAAAGTGGGGTTGCCTTGCATGAAATCGGGCAGTTCTGTTCTTGTTTTTATGTTCTATGTGATGAAGTGGTTATGGCAAATCCGAGTTTTCGACCTCGAAACCCGACGAGTCATTGTCAAATTTTTGAAAAACCTCTAAATTTTCTGACTTTTTTTAGTTTGTGCCAATTTTTACCAACTAGGACTTATTTTACGGCAAATGTCACTATGAACACTTTAAAGAAGACTAAATTCTTAACAAAGTATGTTAAAGTGAGAAGGCAATACACCGAATAGTTTGTAAGATACAGTTGTTCAAAAAGTTGCAAAATTTCCATTTTTTTACACTTTTTTTTTTAGTTTCTGTCAATTTTTACCAACAAGCACTTATTTTACGGCAAAAGTCACTATGAACACTTTAAAGAAGACTAAATTATCAACAAAACTTGACCAATTTGGTCTATTAAGACCTGATAGTTCTTTAGATACAGCTGATTCAAGTTGCTGAGGTGAGTAAACAAAATCATAGAAGGGTTGTACATTTTGCCTTGCATCAATCGGGTAGTTCTGATTTTTTTGTAAGTTCTATGTGATGAAGTGGTTATGGCCAATCCAAGTTCATCACCTGGGAAACCTTCCGGTTATTTTCAAATAAAAATAAAAAACATAAATTCTCACTTTTTTCAGTTTCTGCCATTTTTTTACCAACAAGGACCTATTTTACGGCAAATGTCACTATGAACACTTTAAAGAAGACTAAATTATCAACAAAGTATGTTAAAGTGAGAAGGCAATACACCGAATAGTTTGTAAGATACAGCTGTTCAAAAATTTCCAAAAAAAATTACGAGTTTTCGCCCGGGAGGCGATTGGTCATGGAAATCTGTTCCTGGCCCGCGGTCTACTACTGATAACTTTTGCTGCATAATGTTCTATGCTCATTAAAATATAACCACCAACATACAAATCCACGCGTACGAAGTTACTTATGACCCCTGTTCAAAATACTATTTATAACATGTACAAGTATCTATATATCCAGATTTGTCTCCCCCCTCCGCCACACACCCCGCCCGCGTGGCCCTCTAATTAGTTGACACCTATGACAGACGGAAAATAGACATGCACCAGGCCGCCGGTGTGGTGCTCCCGTGAACCTCGTGAATTCGGATACCTACCTGGAAGAATTGTGTGCCCTGGCCGAGTCCTTTCTGCGGATCCTAACTCCCGGCCAAAAGTTAGTGGTGCTGTCTTGACGACCTGACAAATATTTTCCTAAAATTGTGTACCTACTTGTCCCTTTCTCAAACAACCCCGTTGGTGGGCCGAAAGTAACACGTTGTGAGTCAAAAGTAAGAAGACAGAGCTTTGTAATGATTATAATATGACATACTAATTATTATTAATTGGGTATAATTTTAAATGACACTCCGAGTACGACTAGTTCTTTATTCCTTGACAAGTCAACAGCAAAAGTGATCCCAAGTGACCGCCTGCTTATATTATAAGTTTTGAATATATTATATTTATTATGAATATATATTATAAGGTTTGAATGGATGATTGAATGATGTCACTTGAAATATCAATCAATTTAAATTACTAGTTTTATAAAGGTACTATAAACGTATAATTTATAAATTTAATTATTCATAAAATTAACCTATAAACCTGAAAACAAATTAAAACTAACAAAAATAAATTAAACTACGAACTAAACAAACTAAACTAAAACTACCTAAAAAGTCTGTGCTGATTTTATTTAAAAAAATCTTCTACTCTTGTTATCCGTTTATTTTTCTACCCATTTATTTCTTCCATACGGTAAATTCTACTACCTGAAGGTTGTCTGTAAGAGATCGCTTTTTAGCGATAAGACCGCCTGTTGTTGCTTAGTTCGCTATGTTAATTATAATGTATCTAAATTTGTTTTAATTATGCACAATAAAGAATATATTATTATTATTATTAAAGTCCTATAAATAAAAAATTGGCTCCAGGTCTGTGCCGTCCGGTAGGGTGCCCAGAAGGCTGGCGGCGTTGCCGCGCTGAACGGCAACGCCGATGCGTTGGGCGAGGTATGCTCCAGCCTTCCGGTCACCCGTTGCGTCTATTAGGCGCTTGGCCAACTCCTTATATATGCTGTGCGCGCCTTGACCCCACGGCCCAAGCGTCTCCAAGCGTCGTGTTTTATAAATAAATTGAAAATAATAATTAACATCATCTGATTTTTTAAATTCTGCCAACAATAACGGCAAGTGATATCATACGACATATTATAATATTTTTCTTATAATAACCAACTTTATGTAAATTATTATTAATACGACACTTTAATAATTGCATTTTAACTACTTCATTAGCATTTTCGGGTTAAAGAAGTTTTAGGGTTCCGCACCCGAAGGCTAAAAATCGGGACCCTATTACTAAGACTCCACTGTCCGTCTGTCTGTCAGCAGGCTGTATCTCATGAATCACGGTTCAGCTACACAGTTGAAATTTTCACAGATGATGTATTTCTGTTGCCGCTATAACAACACATAAGTACTAAAAAGTACGGAACCCTCGGTGGGCGAGTCCGACTCGCACTTGGCCGGTTTTTTATTTTCTCAAAAAGATATTTGCATTTCATCTATATGAGAAACAATTTTCTGTAAAATTTTTGATACGAGTAAATAGGTACATCAAATTCATATTATTTCTTCTCGGGGTAGCCTCATTCCCTAGAGAACGCGTCCCCAGGTGGCGGATAGGGGGATGCTCACTGAGCTAGCCACGCTAGCTCAGGGGGTAGGAGGGAAATTAAATACCTCCCGCGGACCACAAGGCCGGAGATGGCAACTTCGATATCAAACCCCACCTGCGAGCTTCTTGGACATATTCGAAGAGAGGTCTGTAGAGGTCGTAGGTGTGCTGGGCATCCAGGTTGGGATGCCGAGTAGGGATGGCGGCGGAAGAACCCAAGGGTCAACGGCGGCTCCCAAGTCCTCCAAGAGGGTCACAACCTTGGCGTCAGGTGGTAACCGGCCGTAAAACACAAACCAAAAACACACTTCTCCTAATTATGAAAGTCAAAGAAAAGAATAAGGGTATAATCCGACCCCACCTGAAGTGGGATGGAGCAAGGAAGAAGAAGAAATTCATATTATTTCGAGGTCAAACCCGATAAATAAGCAAAAAACCCATTCTGAGAAAGTTTAGAGGTCTACAAATGTGTTTCCTGAGGTGATCGCATCATGAATGTGTATTATATGAAAGCTAATAATATTAACCTATATTTTTGAGAGTAAAAAAGATTATTGAACTTTTGTGGTCCTCTTTTATTTCAGATTTACTGTCGACAGGGAATCACTTATCGGGTTTTTATTTAAATAATAGTAAAATTTGGCGGAGTTATATGGTTTAATTCAGAATTAAATTATTATATTTATTTGAAAATAGTTATATCCGTGGCTTCAGCCGCGTGAACTTCAGCAGTTTGTTGTTTTTCTTTCGACTCTCCAGTCCAGTTCTAGAATTTACGCTTTCTACAGTTCGAACTTCGAATTTCATATAAATCGGTTCAGTAGTTTGGTCCAATAAGATAACTGACTGAGAGACAAAGCCGTGAATGCCGAGCTCCACATTGAGCCAGAGGCCTGCTTGCATAACCCGAACACTACCCGAAAGTCAAGTGGTTTGAGAGTCACAACTAAACTTTTTTCCGCTGCAAAAGGACAGAGATCAAACACAATTCAATAACCACGTATTTTCAAATGAACATGACGGTGAACGCCGAGCTGTAAAGACAGAAGAGGGAGCTTCGCGTTGGGCCAAAGCCTTGGGGCGTTGAAGCGGAAAGAGCTTCCGCTGCAAGAGGACAGGCACAACCGAAGGGCAGGTTCGCAGATCTTAACTACGAAAGACAAAAACGCGTAAGGCCAACTACCTTAAAGGGCCCTCCACACTCATGCGCGAATCACCGATGATTAGAGAACTAGGCTCCACACTTGCGTTCGCGGCTTCGCGCCGCGATTCGCGTATGAGTGTGAAGGGGCCTTAAGGTGACATTCGAATGGCGTCTCAGCAGCGTTATTTTATTATATAACGTTACTATAGTTTGTCAAGGGACTGTCTCATTTCAAACATAGACAAAGAGAATCATACTATATTTGTCTTACACTAGTACCAGCATCCAAAAGAAAAGGATGAGTATAGTTTTTTTGTTCCTATTTACTGACAAGATTTGCTTGACCAACTATATATGTGTGATTATATGCTGTTTGTTTCCCTAATTTGCAATAAATAAATAAATAAAAAAAATTAACACTAAAGAAGTTTTTTTTAAATTGCCATGTAATATTTGAAACCAATAATAGAATATTTTTTTTTTTAATTTTATTGTGCCTGTTACCGCTTATTAAATTTAAAATTATATCTGTCTGACTGTACCGTTAGTCTAAATAAAAATGTGCCTCGAAAACACAATACCGCGCTGTCACTAGGTACTTTTTTTTAGGGTTCCGTACCTCAAAGGGTAAAACGGAACCCTTATAGGATCACTCGTGCGTCTGTCTATCTGTCTGTCTGTCTGTCTGTCTGTCTGTCCGTCTGTCACAGCCTATTTTCTCCGAAACTACTGGACCAATTAAGTTGAAATTTGGTATACATATGTAAGTTTGTGACCCAAAGACGGACATGTAACGTAAACAAATTAATTTTAAACATGGGGGCCACTTTTGGGGGGTAAATGGGAAAATTAAAAAGTAAAGTATTATAAACTATAAACTATATATATCAAATGAAAGAGCTCATTGTGAGAATCTCAAATGTATTTTTTTTATAATTTTAGGATAAACAGTTTAGAAGTTATTCGATAAAATAGGCAAAAAATTACCATTCCCCCCCTTTATCTCCGAAACTACTGGGTCTAAAATTTTGAAAAAAATACACAAAATAGATCTTTACCTATAGATCACAGGAAAATCTATTAGAAATGTGCAGTCAAGCTTGAGTCGGACTTAATTATTTAGTTTTTGATCCAACCCCTACGGGTTTTTTAAAGATATTTCACGCACGTTTCACATAAAAATACATTGTTTAAATTGTGTTATGTACGGAACCATACGGAACCCTTGGAACGCGAGTGCGACTCGCGGTCCTGGCGCATTCAGCCAACACTTAGGTACTTGTTGGAATTCAACAGAACACAATGTAACATGATTACTTACGTTTATAACAAAACAATGCTGCAATAAGGTTGAATTTAGAATAGGTACATGAACTTTGTATTAGGTACGGAATACTAATAATTTTTAAGAAAAAAAAACCGACTTCAATGGGGGATGCCGCTGAAAGTTTACTTATTGTTGATGGTGCACTCGTAGATCCCAGACAATGAAATGAAAAAGACAGCATCTTTTGCCTAATTATCCTAATCCATCTTTTGCCTAATTGCCTTATTATTATAATATTGCCTAATAATGTAGAAAAGGAGGTTTAACCACCCACTTTTCTAGTAGCATTTCGTTTTTGTAAGGGTCGCAGTTCTAACCTAACCTAACCTACTTTTCTGATAGCATTTCGTTTCTGTAAGGGTCACAGTTCTAACCTTTTTTTTTTTTTTTTTTTCGTTGGAAAAATGCTTTATGCATACCCACACCCTCGGGGGAGAAAGTGCGGGTTATGTGGGACTCGGCAAAAGGCGCCACTACCCACTAAAAAACCAACGGTATGCCTGCGCGCCGCCAATGGGGCGTGGCCACGGGTTCTCTTAAGTACGCAACCGTGACCACGCCGGCGCCCTGCACATGCAGCGGGCCCTTCTCTGGGGGGGGGGGGGGGCTAGGGAGTAACTTCTAGCCCTGCCTCCTCAGAAGGCGCGTGGGCACACCACGCGCGCCTTCACTGCGAGGCCTATGTAATGGGCAGCGACGCCCCCGCGCCGCTGCCCAGACCTCGCTAGGTGGGGGGGAGGAGATGGGCATACGCCCTCCTCCGAGCCCCTGCGCGCTTGCGGCGGATCGGGTGCGAGGCTGGGTCGGCCTCCCGTTCCCTCTCCGCTGCCTCCTTCTGCGACATTACATCCTCGCAGAAGGAGAGGACCGCTTTCCACGACCTCTCGTCGGCGACCATAGCCTTAACTACGGCCGGCAAGGAGAGGTCGTCCCCCACCACTGCCATGAGGTCACGGCGCCCCAGGCTGGGCATTCCTCCAGGGTATGCTGCGCCGTGTCCTCGCCGCAGCTGCACTGGTGACACTCGGCCGTCACCTCCCGTCTTGCGAACCGGTGCAGGTAGCTCCCGAAGCAGCCATGACCCGTGAGCACCTGCACCAACCGGAAGGTCAGCGAGCCCCGCTCTCTTTCCAGCCAGTCTTGTAGGACCGGCCGGACCGCCTCGACAGTCCTGTGTCCTCCCTCGCGCCCAGCTAGTTCTTCCTCCTATTGGAGGACGATGGACTGCCGGACGAGGAGCCTCTGCGCCTCTACTTCCCTGGGCGCAGGATGGTACTCCTGGAGCCGGAGGTCCCTGCGCCACTCGTACAGGGCCGCTTGGGCCTCCGCCTCCAGATCCCAAGGAGGCGTTCCCGCTAATAGGCACGCCGCATCATATGAGGTGGTGCGGTACCCGCGTACGACGCTGATGGCCATCGCCCTCTGAGCCTTCCTCAGCAGGGCGACATTTCGGGCCACCAGAGTCACCGCCCAGATCGGCGCCCCGTACAGGGCCATCGATCGCACCACCCCCATATACAGACGGCGGCTCGCAACCTCCGGCCCCCCGATGTTGGGCATCAGCCTCTTCAGTGCGGCCGATGCTGCCATTAGTCGGGG
Source organism: Cydia strobilella (assembly GCF_947568885.1). Taxonomy (NCBI): domain Eukaryota; kingdom Metazoa; phylum Arthropoda; class Insecta; order Lepidoptera; family Tortricidae; genus Cydia; species Cydia strobilella. The sequence continues at coordinate 22,752,243 of NC_086045.1, read as the reverse complement.
GGTCAGGCGGGCAAAGTGCTCGCGGAAGCTCCAGCGGGAGTCGAGGACAAGTCCAAGATATTTCATGTTGGACTCTACCTCGATTCGAGTGCCACCAACGACGATGCTGGATCCTGCAGGTGGGGCCTTCCGGGCAGCGTGGAAGCAGAGCGCCTCGGACTTGTGCAGCGCCACCTCCAGACCCAGCATCGTTATGCGTCTCACCACCTGTGCTACCGTCACGGTGGCGAGGCGTGCTGCTTCCCGGTACGAGGTCCCCCGGGAGGTGACTAGCGTGTCGTCTGCGTAGCAAGTCACACTTGACCCCGGGCGTAGCAAGTCACACTTGACCCCGGGCGTAGCAAGTCACACTTGACCCCGGGTCACACTTGACCCCGGGCACAGTTCTAACCTAACCTAACCTAACCCACTTTTCTAGTAGCATTTCCGGGTCCGGGTCTGGGTCCGGATCAGAGTCCAGGTCCGAGTCTGGCTGTCCGGGTCCAAGTTTGGGTCAGAGTTCGGTCTGGGTCCGGATCCAAGTTGGGGTCCATGTCCAGACCCGGGTCCGGGTCCGAGTCCGGGTCCAAGTTTGGGTCTGGGTCCATAAGGAAGAGAACAAATCGCAAAACGTAAACTATGTATGATTGAAGAGTTCCATTCTGATCATCATCAGCAGTTCCACTTCATCAAATGTCACCTTTTTAAATGTAAGTGCTTGATTTGTTGATGAAAATACTAAAATCACTATATGTATGCCTTTAACATTTGAGGAGTTCCCTCGATTCCTCATGGATCCCATCATCAGAACTGCGTTTTGACAAAAACGGGACCAATCTGTATGTATATACTTACAATCAAAAAAAGATTTTTCAAAATCCTTTTGAAATCTTGAAGTCGGTTAAAAAATAGAATTACATTGGCTTATAACTGACATGGTTTAACATAATAATTTTGACACTTATATTAACACAGACGATTCGCCAGGCACTTTACATCACTTTAAACTTTCAAAAAAAAATGGTAAACCATTTGTTTATCTTCCTTTTGCAACTACTATAAAAGTAGTACATCAAAATACTAGTACATATAATTATTACAATTACTACTAAGAGTACTAAGCACAATACTAAATGTATTTAATTGGGTACCTATTCCGGAAACATTAATTAAGGCTTCCGCCGTCAATGTATTTGATTTACCTGTATTATTATCTGAATTTTTCTTGCTACCATAGTTACCCATAATTAGCTAGGTAGGTATTATTTGTTTCGCTGCTTATTATTATATATAATAAATGATAATAATGTGTGATATATATATGATATATGTGTGTTCAGAAGAGTGAGTGTTATAAAGTGAATTGTATTTATTTACATAATAAAAAACCGGCCAAGTGCGAGTCGGACTCGCGCACCGAGGGTTCCGTACTTTTTAGTATTTGTTGTTATAGCGCCAACAGAAATACATCATCTGTGACATTTTCAACTGTCTAGCTATCACGGTTCATGAGATACAGCCTGGTGACAGACAGACAGACGGACAGACGGACAGCGGAGTCTTAGTAATAGGGTCCCGTTTTTACCCTTTGGGTACGGAACCCTAAAAACAAGTGTGTATAGTGTACGGTTTCTGATGTCAAGCTACAACGCTTAGCTCTTATAATCAAAACAATAACAATAATAAATTGAAAAAATATGTAGAAAACCGACAAAAGTAAAAAGTAGCAAACGAAATAGCGACGTAGATTGTGTACTTTACAAGTGGATTGTGTATTTAATGTGAAACAAAGTGTTTATCGTCCAAAAAAAATAGCACCAAGATAAGTTCATATATGCAATCAAATATCAAGTGTACCAAAAACACGGCTCAAATCCAGTTCCGTTCGTATTCGGTGTCGCGGTGATTCCGTACCAGGACGTTGACGCACGTAAATCCTACCATCGCGGGTCCATACATATCGCCAGCCGTAGTGTTCCTTGAGCTGCCGCGCCTTCTGGAACAGCCGTCGATTGACGAAGGTGAGCCGCTCGTTGACGTAGAAGCGGCAGTCGGGGCCCGGCATCGGCAGGCCGGTGCCCTCCGTGGTCGCCCCGCGGCGGACCCTCGCCGCCTGCAGCAGCCGGTCGCGCACGGCGGACGGGCCGGCCGGTCCGGGGTGCCCTCGCCCTACGCGAGTCGCATCAACGATGTCATGTTCCGACAGCGTAACTCCGAGCTTCTGGCCCAAGGTAGTTACTATATGCATATTTTCCCCACTCTGTTCCGGTACATTCGATACCTCGACGTCGTTGAGTAACATATCCTGGTCACGATCGTTTAACTCTAACCTTAACTGGGCTACGGTGTCCGCCAGTGAAGCCTTGGTGTTTTTGCCTACACTAACACTTGTGGTATTATTCTCCAGAGCTTCACCACGGGCACATATATTGTCGATGCGCCCATCACATGCGTCAATTTATGTTGTCAGGGAGGCTACCGTTACGCGAAGAGCCTGGATATGCTGGCTCATCGCCCGCATTTCTTCCCGGAACAAACGAAGTTCTGCTACCAACTGTTGAATGTCGGAGGCCCCTCCAGTCGTGTCGAGCCTAGTGGTGTCGTTCAAACGCTGGTTGTCCGTGAACGACAACCAGCGTTTGACATCCATGACCGAGTTGTCATGCTCGTTGGAGAATGCCCCGCGAGGGCGTGCGGCTCCCTTAAACATGTTTACATTGTCACTGTGCGTATTTGTATTATCAGACTTAGATTCGGCACTATTGCACTCGACACATTTCCATGAATACCTTTGCACGGGTCCCGTAAAATTAAGGAATTCCTCAGTGTAATTAGTGCAGGGGAGACAGTACGACTTTCGGCAGTTATGGCAGTTTAAAAATCTGCCATCGGTTACCTTGTTGAAACACCCAACACAATCTGCCATTGTAAATTGTGTTTAATGTGTAGGTGATAAGGTGTAATTTATAGTGGCAGTCACTGACACACTGCTATTGCGCGTGCGCAAACTCTCACAGCGTGACATAATACCTCCAGCTTACACAGATCTTTTAGACATAAGTTAGCTGACACAATCCTACGGGAATAAAAAGATGTAACTGCTAATTGATAATAAACGAATTCTCATTCATACTCATTCATTAATTTAAAGAAACTGCAGCACGTGACCAATTGCCCAGATGACCTGTCTCGTACAGGAAGCAGACACGCGCATGATGGTCCATGTGGCTGACGCTGTAGCCCAAGGTCACACAATAATTATGCTACGCACAGTGGATAGTTGGATACTGATGTTGTTGTTCTCGCAGTTGCATGTATACGAGTATCACAATTACCGGAGCTCCAGGAGTTATGGGTACATATTGGCACAGGAAAGAATAACCAGTTCCTCTCGTACCAGGCTATTTGCAGCTTCTTTAGGTAACTTTTGTAGTTCCTCCATTAATTGTAAATAAAATAAATATGTCACCGCAGTACGAGACAGGTCATCTGGGCAATTGGTCACGTGCTGCAAACTTTCTTTACATATATGACTTTAATTGGAACGCATAGATATATAATTTATTTTACAGGACCAGAAGAAAGGACAGAAGTCTTGGCATTCTACCACGCCTTTTCAGGTTGCGACACTGTTTCTTTTTTGTGTGGAAAGGGGAAAATAAGCGTATTTCAAGCTTGGAGCGCATATCCTGCTGTAACGGGGGGATTTAAATACGGCAAACAAGGCAATATTGAGCAGGCGTTGCCAATATTGGAAAATTTTGTTATTGTCTTGTATCACAACACAAGTACAGATTTGAATTACGAGGTGTGAATTGGTCCCTAGACATTATTTTAACACTATGCATTTTGTTACTGATTTCAGATCAGGTACAAGTACCGAGGTACGAGTGTAAATGAGTGCCGAAGAGCGCTTTTTACAATAAGAAATCTCCATTAAATCATTTTACAGTTTAGACTCACTTGTTTTAGTCACTTGTTTTAGAAATCTCCAGTTAGAGAATCTACCTGCAACGGAAGATGCGCTACGTAAACATTTACTCCGTCTCAAGGAGGAGTTTGGGGAGGAGGTTTGGGGACAGATTATAGCCCCTCAGCAACAGCTACCATGCCCTGCTGACTGGGGCTGGTCCAAACAAAATGTTTATGGGGAGCCCATATGGACAAGCCTACCTGCGGCGGCTGCTGCTTGTTTAGAGATTATTCGTTGCCGCTGCAAAACAAACTGCGCAGGGAGATGCAACTGCGTTAAAAAAAACTAAAATGCATGGACCTTTGTGCAGTGGCAATTCCGAACAATAGATATCTTATTTTAAACAGCATTTTTTGTCAAGCATCTAACTATGTTAATTTTATCACATTTATAATAACTCTATGGCGAAAGTTTTCGCAACATCTTTATTTATATATTTAATTTATATTTGTATATATATCACGTCCAGAAGTAATTTATTAATGTATTAATCTGCAACCAGAAGAATAATAACTTATCTCCTCTTTTCCGCACTTGTATCGTAAATAACCATTTGAGCAAGTGTGTTGAAAAAGGAAATAAACAAATTGCTACAGAATATCGGACTTTACAAAACAAAGGATGGATTGAGCACAACGCGACTGATATGATAACCAACTTGCCTTTACTGCCGGCGCCGGCCGAACTTGTGCTCGAGGGATGTAGGTCAATTATAGAAATAGCCCCACGTAATGATGCCATGACTGAATATAAGAAATATTTTTTAAAATATTGGTTAAATTGGTACCGAACCGACATCTTAAGTTGTTCACAGAATAAACACCAAACAACAAACTTACTCGAAGGGTGGCAGTGGCACAGACGAGTCTAAATTTCAACGACGGCTAACTTTGTTAGAATTCATAGGCGTACCCGCCGTGCGCGTTCCACAGGATACATTGTGATTTTTAGGACCGATTAATGGAAGCTCATATTTAGTAATAGTAAATGCATATACAAAATGGGTAGAAGTCTATAATATGAAAACCACGATTACATCTTTAGCGACCATAGGAAAAATTTGTGAATTCATATCAAGATTGAGAATTCCACATACATTGGTAACCGACAATGGTACGTCGCTCACGTGACACGAGTTTGAGGATTTTTGTAAGTTAAAAGACATTTCACATGTCACATCACCGGCATATAAATATAACCCAGCTAGCAACGGGTAGGCGGAATCCTACGTCAAAATAATTAAAAGGGGTATTAAAACCAGTTTACTAAGTGGCAACGGGGTACAGAACTCGTGGAAAAGACTGTTAAAGTACTTATTTGATTACAGAAATTTTGTACACACTACAACGGGGGTTTCGCCTGCTCAGTTGGTATATGGACGGAAGTTAAAGACTCGGTTAGATTTAATTAACCCTAAAATGGTCTGGCACTTTGCTATTCAGCTGGCGAATATGCGTGCCCGGTGTGGCACCGCTCTACCCACGCGGGACAAGTTACCTCGGCACTTAACGACACCTGCCGCATAATCACCGGATGTCCAACTCCGCTTAATAAGCTGTACCCTCTGGCAGGAATCGCACCCCCGGAAGCCCGCAGAGAAGTGGCACGTAGCGTTGAAAAATTGAAGCAGGAACAAGACCCTAGGCATCCTCTCCACGGCCACAAGCTACCACCATCTCGTCTAAAGAGCCGTAGGAGCTTTATGCGGTGTACTGCAGCGATCCGGATTCCACCGTTCCAGAAGCGACTTGCCCAATGGGAGAGTTTCCGCGCCCCTCCTGACGACTACGTCCGCCCCGCTGAAGCGCTTCCCGCTGGGCATGCCCGCATTCCTGCTCTGAGCCAGGGCTCGGAACCGGTATTTTTTTAAAACCCCGAAATAGCCCAATATTTTGAATTTTTTTATGCTCATTACGTAGGACTGAAACATGTATTTAGGAAACAATTTTGCATTATTAAAACGTCCCATTAAAAATGAAATTATAAACAAAAGAACGAAAAAGAACGTAATAATACCGGTATTTTTGTATGGAGCAAATACCGGTTTCCGACCCCTGCTCTGAGGAGGATCTCCGTGATGCGACGGACAGGGCGATAAATGTCGCTGCCTTTTGGTCCCGCACAGTCTGAAAGTCTGAAACCATCGACACGAGAAGAAGAAGAACCCTAAAATACCGTCACCCTCGTCCCCGGCGCTCGCTACAATACAGTACGAAAAAATCAGTGTTTACAGAATAAATCATCAGTGTCGTAAGGCGCCATGTTTTTCTCGAGGGAACTTTGTATTATTTAAGGCCAAAGGCAAATGGTAAATTTAAGTGGTGACGAGGTACAATTAAAAAAAAAGGTGGCAATGTTGTTTATTAGTAAAAGACAATGTTACTTCAAAAACCACAAAAACCAAATTGTGTTAGATAAAGGGCACGATTGCGCTAACTCTAGTTACTGGGATGATCTTATTGAAATCCGGGACGAAGAGACATCATCGCCCCGCCCGCCAGCGCCAAGCGAGGAGCTGCAGCCTAGCACGGGTGAGGAAGGAGAACGGACATTGGTTCCAGATCCACACCCTGTGTCATCAGAGCCTTTCGAGCCGATACATACCGCAGGAGGCCAGTCCGAAGAAGATGATGAATTTATGGAGGCTCTGCCAGGTCCGGTCACTGAACCCGAGACTCGAGAATCTGACGTCCACCCTGATAACGATCCCGTGCCTACTACCCCTCAGACTAAGCGCAATCGACCCAAGATTAATTATACACCGTTCTTTTAGCTATAACAAGTTGTAATCCTTGTTTTTATTAGTTTATATTATAGTGTGGCACTCACCCACCCCACCGCGCTAACTTACGAACAATACGAACACACGTCAGTACGCTAACAGCAAGCAGTTGTTTCACTTTGTCTCATTCCCACGTATCTATCACTCTGCGAGCTGTAGACCTCGCGAGCATAACATTTCGAAAAAAAAAACGACCAATAACAGAATAGACAATTTTTTATTAATTTAATTATCGAAATTGCTAACAAAATTTCACGAGAATCGGTTGATAATTGCGGCCTGTACAGAAGAACATCCAGACATTAGAAAGTATTTTAGCCCAAGCTGAAACGGAGACCTTCGCTCACGCTCGGCCAACTATCGTTAAAAACAATGAAGCATGTTTATTAAATTTTATCCATAATTATCATGTTATTACATTACATTTTTTGTTTTATTTCCATAAGTCTAATTTGTTACATATTACTTATATACACTCACCAATATGCTTCTTCAGTGTTCAGTGTACATTTCAGGCGCGTCCATCAATCAGTCCAATGTGGCCCTGCCATCAAAGCCGGTTTGTTATAGGTCACGACGCTACTATATAAGCCAGCTTTGGTGAGCATGGCCTCATTCGTAACAGCCCTCTTGCTTGACTCGAACTCGCAACTACATCAATGGAACTAGCAGTTTTCTCGGGCCTAACCTTCCAAAGCGGCGGTGAAATGTAGTCTACCGGGCTACATATCACAGCCACTTTGGTGTGGTCGGTCGGTTACGGAGACCAGTACGTTCATCGCTACAATCTGCCACGTGTGAAGCCAGGCCTTGGCCCTTCGTCAAAATGGTTGTGTGTGTTGTGTAGTAAATTCACATACACCGAAAAAATATTTTTCTATAATACTACCAGAACGTATAGTAGTTAAAAATATAGTTATACCTACTAAAATCCGTTAGTAATAACAAAAAATGTTGTATCGTGTAAAACTTGTTTTTTCAACATCACTGTTTAATTCTAGTTGAATGCAATTTAGTACTGCTTACAATTTCGTTATATATGTAAAGATGCAAGTGTTATAAATATTAAATGTTTGTCTCGTTTGATGTATGCATCGTAACACTAACTATTGATATGTAAAAATAAAGTTACGAGTGTACACGTTACAAGTTGCATTGTATTCTGAACGAATCAACAGTTGTGCGGCACAACCTCAGGGCACAACTGTTTGATTCGTTCAGAAAAGATAGTCCACCGAACGTCCGTTATATGTGAGAGCAAGAAAGAGATATTTTGACCCATAGACATAGTAAAATACAAGTAGTTATAGACGCGCCATCGAGCGACCGGGGGTAAGAGAAAGAATATTCATATAAAATTTGGGCAGCATAGGATTTTTTCTCTTTTACTCTTATAAATTTCAGTATTTCGCCATCGCCTCCTACCTATGATGCCCCCCGGTCAGTGATAAGGACAAAGCGGGACTATTTTCTCTTTCCTTTTATAGGAATCGCAATAAGACTATCTTTCTTTATCAAAGAGTCATAAGAGTGTCAGGCCAGGTTGTTTTGACCGCATATGGTTGCTGCCCGGTGCGGCATTCAATATACTCTATGGTTGAATCAACGACTACTGTCCTTGTATTGTGTATTAGTAGATTTTAGGTATAAGCTGTATAATTACTTTTGTGTTTTATGTTTGAGCTGATGGCCAAGTTGCCAATGCTCGTAATAAATTAAAAAAAAACGACTACTGTCAAATTGACATTGACAGTGAAATTAGTGAAAATACACCGCTAACGTGCGCTAACCACTTACGGCACTTACTTGTTTCAGTTGTTTCGTTAGCCGATTTTGACCGTTGATAGCAACGTATAAACCAATTAAAGTAAAATAAAGAAAGATGAAATACTTCTTGATATTACTTGTTTTAGTTTCAACATTAAATAAATGTAAGTATAGGAACTGATTCATTTCATACATTTGTTTGGGTGTGGTGCTTTTGTGTTATTGTTAACTTTAATGATGTATTAACTTTGACCTTTTAAATGTACTTGATATTTGTCATTGTTATTTTCTCCTTATCAGTAGCAATTCCATATAATTATTGAACCTGCTCACAAAATTTTACGAGAATCAGTTGCGACTTCAAAAGCATTCTTGCCCAAGCTGAAGGCAATCAATCAATCAATTTATTTAGACCCTTTATTCTTAGACCCTCAAGTCCCTCAAATGATTGCTTAATTATAATAATTGGGATACTTTCTAATAAAAATGTTATTATTTTTGTAGGTTTAGCTATCTGGTGCTACCAATGCACCGGAGCGACGCCTGGTTGTTCGGAGCCCTTCAACTGGCGTGGCATTGGATACCTCGGTCAGCCGTGCCTGGATAATGATGATATTTGCGTCAAACTTATTGAGAGAAAAGGATGTAAGTTAAGTAGTATTAAAAGTATTAAAAAGCTTTTGTATTTCTGATTCTAGTTAATTAAGTACCTAGCTAGTCAGTCCATTTTTAGGGTTCCGTACCCAAAGGGTACCCTATTACTAAGACTCCGCTGTCTGTCTGTCTGTCCGTCTGTCACTAGGCTGTATCTCATAAACAGTGATAGCTAGCAGTAAACAGTTGAAATTTTCACGTATTTCTGTTGCCGCTGTAGTAACAATTACTAAAAACAGAATAAAATAAATATTTAAGTGGGGCTCCCATACAAGAAACATGATTTTTTGCTGTTTTTTTGCGTAATGGACGCCTTTGACGACCAGTCTAGCCTAGTGGGTAGTGACCTGTGAAGCCGATGGTCCTGGGTTTGAATCCCGGTAAGGGCATTTATTTGTGTGATGAGCACGGATATTTGTTCCTGAGTCATGGGTGGTTTCTATGTATTTAAGTATATATATATTAGGCCACGAGCAGGCCTCCAACCCCCGCCCACCTGGGGGAGCATACACCTGCCGCGTGTGTGGACGAGGGATCCTCTCCCGCATAGGGCTACACAGCCACGAACGCAAGTGTCGTTACCGGGATGCTGCTTAAAACGTCTGGCACAGATGAAAAGGCCTATTATATATATATTATATATATTGTTGTCTGAGTACCCATAACACAAACCTCCTTGGGCTTTCCGTGGGACTTAGTCAATCTGTGTAATAATGTCCTATAAAAAAAAACACCCCTGAGTAGCAAACATACTAGCATAGATAGGAGGTGGTAATTTTCACTGCCAACGGGTAAGTCTTGGTAGCTCATAAAATGATATTAAAATTTTATATTTGAGAGATTGTTATGAAATAGAATGTTTTGCCACCTATTTCCTATTGTGTGTTTTTGTCATCACTATCATTACCATTATAACAAACAAAAATATATCTCCTGGATCTGCCCATTATTTTGTAAAAGCTGATTAAATCATTCCTATTTTTGTATTTGTAGCCCAGGAAGTTATAACTAGGGACTGCCTGAGCAACTTCAGGGCGTTCAGGATGGACATCCCAGCGGACACTTACGAGGGGTGCCGGCCGGCGGCCAAGGATGTCAACTTGGCCAACTATGTCAACAATACTGTCAAAGAACTCGATGTCAAACGGTGAGAAATCATTAGTATTGTAGTTCGGGCGATTTTCCGCAACTCGACGACAGGCGCCTATTTTGCGTGACTAGAGGGGGGGGGGGGGGGGCTAGTCCTACCAGCCCAACTCCTCGAGGAATCCTATCAAACTTTTGATGTTGGGTAGGACCTCGGGGATCCGAGATGTTTTGCCCTGTATGGGGCCACTCCGCTGCATTCCAGCACAACGTGAGAGGCTGTTTCTTCTGTCTCCATGCATCCTATGCATAGGGGGCTGTCTGTGACACCTGTTATAAAAAGATGTTTGTTAAATAGTCCATGACCTGTTATGACACTGGTAACCATGCTCAGTCGGGTCTTTCCTAGTTGAAGAAGCTTTCCGTTGATGCCAGAAATCATTTATAAACTTAACTTTTTAGTATAAACTTGGGGAGCCTGAGGTCCACTCGGCAACCTAATCCTAAGAATTGACACCATATTTTCTTATACATACAATATAAATTAATTGATAATATAAGATTTTTTTATTTTAGTTCTGAGTTTCTGACACTTGCAGACTTAGATGTCCAAAGAATTTAGATTTTTTAGTATTTGTCAGGTTGTTTGTTATCTTAAATTATAGTTTTTTTTTGTGGTTGGACATTTAGAGACTGTATTCATCTGTAAATCTAACATGTCATAGAATTGATTTTTGTAATTGTATTTTTGTCAATTTATTTGTATTGCTTGCAAAGCACCTTGATGTGAAAAAAAAAGAATTTTAAACATGGGGGCCACTTTTGGGGGGTTTATGAGAAAATTACAAATAATGTTTTTCAAACTATATCCTGTTACAAATGAAAGAGCTTATTTTCAGAATCTCAAAAATATTATTTTTTTGTAATTCTAAAATAAATAGTTTAGAAGTTGTTTAAGAAAAAAGCCAAAAAATGACCGTTCCCGCCCTTTATCTCCGAAACTACTGGGTCTAAAATTTTGAAAAAATTCACATAATAGGAAAACCTATTAGAAATGTGCATTCAAGCGTGAGTCCGACTTAATTACTTAGTTTTTGATCCGACCCCTACGTTTCACATAAAAAAATGCATTTTTAAAAACTGTGTAATGTACGGAACCCTTGGAACGCGAGTCCAACTCGCACTTGGCCGGTTTTTTTTTGTGTGGCAATAAATGTTTTCTTAACTAACTTAGCGGTTTCACTCACGTATTTTTAGTCACTCGCGCGACATGTTTCGAATAGCCTAGGTCTCCATTTTCAAGCACTAACAGTGCCTGAGTGAGTAGCGGTCACGACGGGTTAAGTTAATATGTCTCACGATAGTTTAAATTCATTATTGTTTTACGTTTCAGGGACTGGTACGACGAGACAACATGGTGTTTCTGTTTCCTGGACCACAGGTGTAACGGTGCGTCAGTGAAGTCGGTCTCAATGGCATTCACGATCCTATTCAGTGCCGCGCTATTGTTAACCGGACTACAATAATAATTACATTTGTGACGTTTTCAACCAAAAGGTACCACATTGTCGGTTGTCGATAAGGTTGATTTCTAATTGAAGCTGTATGGAAATAGCGCCTTACCGACAGGCGACAATAAGTACCCTTTTAATTGAAAATGGCACATTTGTTCATGTTATGATACAGACTGTCCAGCGACAATTTCCGACTTTAAAATATGTTTAAAAAAAACTGTTATATATGATATGAGGTTAGGTGTGGTAAGAGGAACTATGAGACAAGAGAAACATTTGTAAGGAAAATAATAAATGATAATACTAAACCGGCCAAGTGCGAGTCGGACTCGCGCACGAGTACGGCCATTACGCTCAAAAACGGCAAAAAATGTTGTATGGGAGACCCACTTAAATATTTATTTTATTCTGTTTTTAGTATTTGTTGTTATAGCGGCAACAGAAATACATCTGCGAAAATTTCAGCTGTCTAACTATCAAGATTGATGAGATACAGCCTGGTGACAGACAGACAAACAGCGGAGTCTTAGTAATAGGGTCCCGTTTTTACCCTTTGGCTACGGAACCCTAAAAAAATGGAACTAATGCATAATTATAATTCATTTAAAAATACTTACGTAGTCCTTAATACGGTTTCTCTTGCCCTGGGCAAAATAAACTTTGTTGTACCCACCTGAGCGTGACCCTTAAACCAAAACTATTTATTATTATGAAAAGAAAATGATCGCGGATTTAATTTATTACATTTTCTAAATTTCGACGTTCTCTGACCGTTTCCGCATATTCCGAAATTAATGAAATTAAAAATCATTATTTTCAGGCAGCTATTGGCACAGATAAATGCCTTAAAACTAGCATACATACATATTATACAATATATCTTAAATACTAAATCATTATCTGTGGCTGCGATGCATTTTGCAACCCCGGGCCCCGCTGTGTCAGGTCAGGGAGCCCAAACTTGACACCCTTCGACCAAAACTCGGTGAATGCAAAACTTACGCCTTGCGGTACTGAGTGTAAATCTCTTGGTAAGATACGCATCAGCAGCATATTACTATGCTCGCCGCTCTGCTGGTCGGCGATCCATTGTTATTGTTACTAATCAATCCGCAACACTCCCGCGTTTCCCTCGCACTTCGCTACGAAAAACAGTTTCATTCTAACCCACATTTAAAATCGGGTCTATCGCGAATTTATTTTGTTACCTTTATTTACCGATGACATTTATGTGTAGTGGGTGGTTTGAAAATGTGATGTCTGTACCCCAAACTTTTCGTCGGGTAGTCACACAAATCTCTGTTTTGACATTTTGCTGGGACGTCAGTTAGCAGCGACCACGACCAGTGAAACCTGTGTCGAAACGTCGGTAAATAAAGGTAACAAAATAAATTCGCGATAGACCCGATTTTAAATGTGATTTAATATGTGTTCAAAACGCGAAAGTTTTAAATGTAAAAAGTTTCATTTTAAATTACTAAGAATTATACTTCAAAAAAAGAACAAAGAACATTATTTTACGATTACATTAAAACACAATACAGAAATACAATGTCAAAAATTATACAAATATTAATAAATACCTAAAATCTAAAAAAAATCTACATACAATTTCATTAACAATACCTAATATATCTTAATATAAAAAAAAAAAAACAAAAAAACACACAAATACAAAACAAAACACAAAGCAGTAAGCAACAGTCAGTCAAAAATCCCACCCCGCGTCATCCCCGGCGCAAAGGTGCCCAAAACGCTCGCCGCATTACCACGCTGAACCGCAATGGATAACCTCTGGGCATTTTAAATTGGAAATCTGTCGCTTGACAACCTGTATATTCAAACGTGCATCAGGAATCTCTGTATGTATAAGTTAAAGGTTTTAAAAAATCCATACTGAACACAAAAGTGAGTGTGTTAGCTTTCAGGGTTATATTGAATTCTGAACAGATTTAAATGTATTTGGAAAGTAGAAAGTAAGCCCTAATGACACAGACTGCTTTATTTGTGACGTTTTCAACCAAAAGGTACCACATTGTCTCTTGTTGATAAGGTTGATTTCTAATTGAAGCTATATGGAAATAGCGCCTTACTGACAAGCGACAATAAGTACCCTTTTGGTTGAAAATGGCACATTTTTTTCGTAATTCTACCTGCAGGGAATGACCAGTGGTGTTATTTTCACTCCTTTTTATGGTTCCGTACTCAAAGGGTAAAAAGTAGTAAAAACGGGACAGTCTGTCTGTCCGTCTGTCTGTCACCAGGCTATTTCTCATGAACCGTGGTAGCTAGACAAATGAAATTTTCAAAGATGATGTATTTCTTTTGCCGCTATAACAACAAGTAGTACTAAAAAGTGCGGAACCCTCGGTGGGCGAGTCCATCCAACTCGCACGGCCGGTTTTTTTAGAAATATTTTTAATCTCTAGCCGTCCAAGGACCTATAAAAAGGCCTCCCGTTCCATTGTATTTTGAATCTTTATTTTTTAAAATCAAAATTGCTTTTGTCTTGGAATATTTCGGTTCGTGGGCGACTAGAGCTTATAATTTATTCTAATGTTACAATTGCAAGCGACTAGGGCACAGCCTTGAATGGGCATAGCTAAATTTAGGTCGTTTTTCTTTATTCCAAACATTGTAGTTTTAAGTAGTTATTATTGTTATCGAACAACTTGATTCCGGAGCCAATGTGAAACCTATTCACATTTACTACGTCATTGGCGTTACATTGATTTAAGTAAAATTAATATGATACTGTGAAAAGGTTCTATGGTGGGTGACAAATCAGTTTGTTCGATTATATTTAGGAAAATATTCCGTCCAATTAACCACAAGGCTGAATTCCCATAATGTTTAGTTTTATATGAAGGTATATATATATATATACGGCAGATAAAAGTTTTTCTTTTATTAAAACGGTGTAATACACCTATTGATTGGTATGGTCGAGTTCACAAACATCTAAACAAACCAACGTTTCAAAAACATATTTACACGATTCAAGACACCGACGATAAGGTCTGGTATATATTTACACGACTCTAAGACACCGACAATAAGGTCGTGTATATATTTACACGACTCTAAGACACCGACAATAAGGTCGTGTATATATTTACACGACTCTAAGACACCGACAATAAGGTCGTGTATATATTTACACGACTCTAAGACACCGAGAATAAGGTCGTGTATATATTTACACGACTCTAAGACACCGACAATAAGGTCGTGTATATATTTACACGACTCTAAGACACCGACGATAAGGTCGTGTATATATTTACACGACTCTAAGACACCGACGATAAAGTCGTGTTTATATTTACACGACTCTAAGACACCGACAATAAGGTCGTGTATATATTTACACGACTCTAAGACACGGACAATAAGGTCGTGTTTATATTTACACGACTCTAAGACACCGACAATAAGGTCGTGTATATATTTACACGACTCTAAGACACCGACAATAAGGTCGTGTATAGGGGTAGGGGAGATTGGGGGAATTGGGTGGCGGGTATTAAAAACAGTGAGATATATAGTACTTCTAATTGCACACATTTTTATGTTTAACACAAACAAAGTTAAACATACCTACCTGATTGAGAGAGTCCAAAAAAATCGCTCGGTACCTCTACAAGAGGCTATATGGCCGCTATCCTTTTCTCTATCCCTCGTTGTTCGTAGCAGGTAGCAGGTGCTTGGCTTGGTTAATGTGCCTTACATTATGCCTAGTAAATTATTTAATACCCCTATAGGTAGTAAAAATACCTACAAAGCAATTATATATTATAATTGCTTTGTAGGTATCTGTCGGACCTCCTAGTGGGAATTGTCTTAGGATCTACATCCTAAGACAATACAACAACAACAATAGGCTATATGTACTGTTTTAACTTTGTCTGTAAATCTTATTGGCCTGTATCTGTTTTTTTCCCCAATAAAGAAAATAAAAATAAAAATAAAATATATTACTTGCAGCTTTTTAATAACTCCTTTTTGAGGAAATTACAAATTTTCGTTTCGTATGTACAACTTAATATTAAAACTTAGCACATAAGCGTTATTTTATATATTATAAATATTATAATGTATATACAAATAAACTGTCAATTATTTCATGTGTATAAAATTAAGTCGTAAATAAAACACAAATCCACATTCAAGATATTTTATTGATACATTCATACATTTCTAGGCCAGTAGAATTAGTTGTGGAAAATTTTAGCTCTTCACTTTTTTGCTTGTAGTTCATAAACGGCACGGCATTTGCTCTAATCATGATAAAGATTGACATCTGAAGGTGCGTCTACGCTAGGCGAACCGAGCACGAGCGAAGCACGAGCGGAGCCGTTCTCGGCTTCGTCGTTCGCGGCGTCAAGTGTGGACGTACGACGAACCTGCAACGATTACTTCCCTCGAACGTAGTTTTCCGCAGTGTGCTCGCGGCACGAATATGGACGATATTAATAATATTGCGACAGCCGCTGCTGTTGCAGCGATTATTATAGCAGTAGTCAGCAAAAAAGGAAAAAGGCCAAGACGATGGGGATCTACAACAATCTGGGATATACGAGACCATGCATCAATCTTCTTATTTTTTTATAGTAATCCTCATGTTTTGGGTCCCATATCAATGAATTATTTTGATATAATTCAATTAATTGCAAAGAAGCATCTTCGGTCCACGTTTCCATGATGCTCGGCTCGAGCGACCGACGTCTGTCACTAAACACGTCCACGAGCGCACTGCGAGCGCGAGGCAAATCCCTTTGTGTTCGTCAAAAAACCGACAACCGGCGGAACGCAAACGAGCACGAACGAAACGCTCGCAGCGCGCTCGTTCGAGGCTTGTAAGTCGGTCCACATTAGACGAATTGTGTTCGGCTCGTGCTCTGCTCGTGCTCGGCTCGCCTAGCGTAGACGCACCTTGAGGATACGAAAGGTACCTTAATATGAATTAGTAGTCAGATTGTAAAAAATGGCCGCCCTTGGGTTGGGTTGGGTTGGGGTTTAAGCTTCTGGATGTTATCGATATCCTGATTCTTGTAGATCAATGAAATAAACAAATCCCGGAATCCCGTCCACTCCTCGTATTTTCCCGAAAAAGTTGGAATCGTGATCTTAGGGAGCTCCACATGATTCGATTTTGACATTGGTGTAGTTGACAATATGGGACTAGGTATCATTGCTGGGTGTTGTCTTTAACTTGCTCAAAGCGTAAGCTCGCCCTTGTAATCCATATATGACTCGTTGTTGGTTGCATCTGCATCATACACATCGTCTTGTATGTATGCAGTGTCTTGTAACACATATTGCTCTGGCAACATCAGTATCTGCATATGCATACGTGTAAACTGATCCCATATTTTCTCTAAGCTTTCAAGTCTGGTTTCAACGTACGAGATGGTAATACGCTCCTTCGGAGACTTTTTGTAGTTACTGAATGCTTTGGTGATGCGAATACTTTGATCAGTTTGAAAATTGACACTAGCTTCCACCTTACTACTCATCTTGAAAAATTACAAGTCCCAGCAAAACATCATAAACTTTCTATCTTATCTTAAACTTATCATAGTCCCAAATAATAAATAAAAAAAATAAAAATAAAAAGCCTTTTATTTCTCGCAAATATGAAATGTACAATCACATAGAAATAAAAATAAGTTAATTCACAAAAAAGGTGCTTCGTAAAAAGTCGCAGTACATTTCAATATAGACATAGAACATTTTTATTCAAGATCACATGAAATGGCAGTCATGGAATAGAGAGTGATATCTCCCTATTCTGTCATGCAATTATTGATAAGTTCCTTAGTAGGCATTAATTACTCATTATGTAGGTTATGTGTGTAGGTTTAGGTTTGGCTATAGTAATACTCATAATAAAAAAAACGATCCAACAATCTTCCAAAATCACCTTTGTATGAAAACCCATCTCACCCCAATTACGAGGGACTACGGGGTGAGGTGGAATTTCCTGTATATCGTCAAAGTTATGAAATGGAAGTGAAATAGAACTACCCTAAATAAAATAAAAACTAAAATACAAACGTCCGGAACACTTATTATATACACCATTCAGTTTGCATATGTAAAAATAAAATGTTATCGAGGTTTGAATGTCAGTTTTGCGCCTACTCACCCCATTTTACGGTACTTATCGGGCTTCAAACCCATAAATTGTTGTCACTGAATAAGCATACATGCCTAACGGTTATACAAAATCACTGGAGCCCAAAATGAGTTTCAAGGTCACATTCACCGTTTACAGCTTTAAATACATAATTTATTTTAATTATTACAGAAAGCGCTGTCGTGATCAGTCGCATTTATAAAAGTTGAAAACCTAAAGCTCGCTCCAGACCCAGACTACGCGGCGCGAAACCCTGAACGTGAGTGTGGAGTCGATTTCGCTGATTGGCGAACTGGACTCCACACTCGCGTTCGCGGCTTCTTGCCGTGATTCGTGCATGAGTGTGGAGGGCCCTTAATAATTTAACCCTGAGCGAGTGAAAGCTTACATAGGTCAAAACAACTATCGCGGAAACAGGTACTTTTACCGAGTATTGGACGAGTGGGATATCCGCACCAAGCCCTTCATCACGTGATTTCGTAACATATTGACGTAGTATCGTAAGAACGTACAACTAATACCTACTGTACATGTACCTACAGCCCAAGCAATACTTAGTAATATACTGTAAGGTCAGATCGGGCAAGAGAAACAGAAGGTATGAGGAAGAGAAGACCGCTTGTTGTCGTGTTTCTCTTACCCACCTATCCTTTGTCCATTGTAAGGTATAGTCCGTGAAGCCATTTCTGTCAGTAGAAGAAAGAGGCAAATTTAAAAAATGTAGGCGCAAAGGGTTATCGTCCCGTAGAATATTTGAATTTCGCGCCTTTTTCTACTGAAAAAGTTGTTTGACAGACTATAGTTATGACTAATGTAATCCAGTAACTTTGTCGCCTTCTGTAACGGGGTTCGCTTGCGTCAAATCCGGTAGTTCTGGTTTTTTGTAAACTTGTTTATGATGTTGGCTCAATGAATAATCCAAGTTTGTGACCTCGAGCATCGAACGCTACTTTGTCAAAAATCTAAAAAAACCGCGAAAATTTTGTCGAGACCAAAGTGCATATATGCTTACCGCACTCACATAGCCTGCGAATTCAAGTTCAAAAACATTATCTATACATATAATAAAGCGGAAGAGGGTCGAAAGTCTGTACATGGAAAATATTCGAAAAGAAATTGGCTGGGGATACTTAGAATCGATAACAGAACACGTTCCAACAGTTTTTAGAATTTTTGTCTGATTGTCTGTTTATTTGACCGCGCATCACGTGAAAACGGCTGAACGGATTTTGATGCAAACTTTACTAATCTGTCGAGTAAATCTCCGGCCAGGTTATATGCTAATTCAACCCCTAAAAGGGGGGGTAGTCACTACACTTGACTTGACATCAAAATAAGTATACATACAGCGAATCGCCCGAGTCGAGCAAATTTCAACGCTAAGTAAGTAAATAAAATGCATTACTCGTATGTCCTAGTCCTACCGTTCCACGGCCACGACTCCCACGGCCAGGCCGGTGCTCTCATAATATAATGCGCATCACGTGCGCTTCATTCTCTCAACTCGAGAGAAAGAATGATCGGTGACGGTGAGCGGTTGCAGCGGGCCGGTCGGTCGCGCGCGCGAATCGCGATTGCAGCCAGAAGACGTTTCACGCAGCTTCGTCGCGCATGCGCCAGTTTCGACACCGCTGCCTTTTCGCGGGAAACGGACGTTCGATTTTTTTAAATTTTTTTTTATAAATATTTTTAAATCGAACACAGATAAAGTCCAGTGCACACAGTGAAGTCCGTTGACTGATATTGTTTGTCATAATATTTCACAAGCGAAATACCTGAAATCCTGAAACAATGGTAAGTGAATATTTATAAGTGCCTTATAATATCTTATCCCTTATTAGTGTCCCGTAATGTAACTTTGTGAAATCGTCCTGGGACTTGTATTGAAAGATTAGATAGTACAGGCATCATCATGTTCCTCGCGTTATCCCGGCATTTTGCCACGGCTCATGGGAGTCTGGGCTCCGCTTGGCCACTAATCCCAAGAATTGGCGTAGGCAGTAATAGTTTTTACGAAAGCGACCGCCATCTGACCTTCCAACCCAGAGGATAAACTAGGGCTTATTGGGATGAGTCCGGTTTCGGATATTTTTTTTCACCGAATAGCACCTGGTACATAGCAAATGTTATTTCGTACATAAGTTTTGAAAAACTCATCCGTCCGATTTCTGGCAATGTTTCCAAAATACAGGGTAAGGTACAACATAACTATACCTACAAAAGTAAAAGACGAAAAGAGAGTACTCCTAGCATTAAATGCCGGCAGTACACTTATAACCCCTCTCGTGTTGCGGGTGTCCATGGGCGGCGGTAATCGCTTACCATCAGGCGATTCGTCTGCTCGATTGCCTGCTCTTATATCATAAAAAAAGCTAATAACTACTAACAACTTGTAATAGGCCAAGCAATAAGAAGGTGTATAGAGGGAAATGCCAGGAACACAATTTTTGACTTCGTAGCTTTGTTTGGACCAAAGAGGATATAATAAGATAGTGGTACTGTCATAGTAAATTTTGTAACCGCCGTAAATTCACTGCCATCTATCGACATACTTTAAAACTAAAAATGAAGATTTATAAAATAACGTTAAAATGTATTTAAATATGGATAAATGATTTTTTTATTTGCATTAATAATTTTTATATGATTTTGACCCATGTTCTTTCAATTATATGCGTTAAAATTATAAATAACAAACGAAACCGTCAACGCCCTCTATACGAGAGTAGGCCAAAACTAGTGGCGCCCTCTGATCGAGAATCAAATTTTCGTGATTTTCGAGGCACGTTTTTTCCTTAGACTGTATCCATCTATAACGGAGTTATATCTATCTTTGGTTTGGACTATATAGTTAGGAGATGAATATATCATAATTTTTAAGAAAAAAAAACCGACTTCAATGGGGGATGCCGCTGAAAGCATTCTTAGATTCCAGACAATGAAATGAAAAAGACAGCATCTTTTGCCTAATTATGTAGAAAAGGAGGTAAACCGACCCACTTTTCTAGTAGCATTTCGTTTTTGTAAGGGTCGCAGTTCTAACCTAACCTAACCTACTTTTCTGGTAGCATTTCGTTACTGTAAGGGTCAAAGCTCTAACCTAACCTAACCTACTTTTCTGCAAGCAGTTCTGTTCTGTGAGAATCGCAGTTCAAAAGCTACCCACCCACCTAACCCACTTATCTAGTAGCATTTCCGGGTCCGGGTCTGGGTCCGGATCCGAGTCCGGGTCCGTGTCCGGCTGTCCGGGTCCAGGTTTGGATCAGAGTTCGGTCCGGGTCCGGGTCCGAGTTGGGGTCCATGTTCAGACCCGGGTCCGGGTCCAAGTTTGGGTTTGGGTCCATAAGGAAGAGAACAAATCGCCAAACGTGAACTATGTGTCATTGAAGAGTTCCATTCTGATCATCATCAGCAGTTCCACTTCATCAAATGTCACTTTTTTAAATGTAAATGCTGGATTTGTTGATGAAAATACAAAAATCACTATATGTATGCCTTTCACATTTGAGGAGTTCCCTCGGTTCCTCGTGGGTCTCATCATCAGAACTCGAGCTTGACAAAAATATGTCTTAAAAACTTAAGTTGCTTAACAAACATAAAGAGATCAATTTCTCAGTGCCATCTATTAGAACTCGTAATTCCGAGCGCTGCCTGTTTAGTCTACCCAGAGTTCATACCAACTATGCTCAAAATTCGCCCATAAATCGTATTCTAAAACTTTATAATAAACAATTTAGTAGTATCGACTTGTTCGACTGCACAAAACCAACTTTAAAAAAACGAGTTCAGTCACTGCTACTGAAATCTAAAAATAACGACAATTGACGAAATCTAACTAGGTAAATAACAAAGATAGATATAACTCCGTAATAGATGGATACAGTCTAAGGAAAAAACGTGCCTCGAAAATCACGAAAATTTGATTCTCGATCAGATGGCGCCACTAGTTTCGGCCTACACTCGTATAGAGGGCGTTGACTGTTTCGTTTGTTATTTATAATTTTAACGCATACCAGTGAAAGAACATGGGTCAAAATCATATAAAAATAATTAATGCAAATAAAAAAAATCATTTATCCATATTTAAATACATTTTATCGTACTTTTATAAATATTTATTTTTAGTTTTAAAGTGTGTCGACAGATGGCAGTGAATTTACTGGGGTTACAAAATTTACTTTGACAGTACCGCTCTAGTATAAGTTACTCTATGGTAAATAATTACACACCTTAATCTTTCCGTCTTCCATTACACACTCAGTCACAGTTACATACACACACACACGAACACGCACACACAATCACTCAAAACACACACGTACACATGTTATGCAAGCCATATCTAGTTTGTATAGAATGCTTTTTTACTCCCTTCTTTTTTTTTGTGTTTCCTCTTAGTTATTGCATGTTAATTGTACTTTTGTGGACATCTGTTATTGGCTATGTTTTCTGTTCACTATGATTTGTATTAATTTTTGTATTGCTGTTAATGCCCCAAATAAATAAATAGTAAAAAAAAAGAAGTGGACAAATCGCCAAACGTAAACTATGCGTCATTAAAGAGTTCCATTCTGATCATCATCAGCAGTTCCACTTCATCAAATGTCACTTTTTAAAATGGAAATGCTGGATTTGTTGATAAAAATACAAAAATCGCTATATGTATGCCTTTCACATTTGAGGAGTTTCCTCGATTCCTCATCGATCCCATCATCAAAACTCGAGCTTGACAAAAATGTTTCTTAAAAACCTAACTTGCTTAACAAACATAACGAAGAGGACAAATCGCCAAACGTGATCTATGCGTCATTGAAGAGTTCCGTTTTGATAATCATCAGCAGTTCCACTTCATCAAATGTCACTTTTTAAAATGGAAGTGCTGGATTTGTTTATAAAAATACAAAAATCACTATATATATGCCTTTCACATTTGAGGAGTTCCCTCGATTCCTCATGGATTCCATCATCAGAACTCGAGCTTGACAAAAATGTTTCTTGAAAATCTAACTTGCTTAACAAACATAACGAAGAGGACAAATCGCCAAACGTGAACTATGCGTCATTGAAGAGTTCCGTTCTGATCATCATCAGCAGTTCCACTTCATCAAATGTCACTTTTTTAAATGTAAGTGTTTGATTTGTTGATGAAACTACTAAAATCACTATATGTATGCCTTTAATATTTGAGGAGTTCCCTCGATTCCTCATGGATCCCATCATCAGAACTGCTTTTTGACAAAAACGGGACCAATCTGTATGTATATACTTACAATTACAAAAAGAATTTTCAAAATCGGTCCAGAAATGACGGAGTTATGGAGTAACAAACATTGAAAAAAAAAAAAAAAAAAAACAACCCAATTGAGAACCTCCTCCTTTGAAATCTTGAAGTCGGTTAAAAAGTCCCCGGCCGTAACCCTGGTGCTGGGGGGGAGAGAGGGGTTTGAAGGTTCAATTTTTCGGTTTTTCGATTATATCTTGGAAACTATGCATCTGAGCGACTTCTTATACAAAATGAAAAGAGATTTAATTTGTTACAAGTTTTATTAAGTACCTCCTATCTAGTCCAAACAAAGCTACGAAGTCAAAAATTCTGTTCCAAGCATTTCCCTCTAAAATTTTTTTTTGGACATTCATTTCCTGGCCTATAAAAACCAATTCGATTTTATTTCTTACGGATGACTTATTAAAGTTTTAATAAATCGATAAGCTAAAACGATAAGATTGGACCCGGGTATGTCCTTAAACTACGTCCAAAAGAGAGGTATGGGCACTGTGATTAGTCTGTGAATGACATCTCGCTTTGTGTGGTAGGGCACAGGACAGCGGATGTCATTCCAGATCTAGAGCAGAACCCAACTGGGGAGGTACCTCCACCTTACAGAAAACCGCAGCCAAATAACACTAGACCCTACTAATAGTGTTGTGTTCCTGCCGGTGAGTAAGGTTGCCAGAGCTCGAGTAGTGTGTTAGGGGTTAGGGTCGGCAACGCGCATGTAACTCCTCTGGAGTTGCAGGCGTACATAGGCTATGGAGACTGCTTAACATCAGGCGGGCCGTATGCTTGTTTGCCACCGACGTAGTATATAAAAAAAAAGCTTGCGATCGCACCATGCACCGAGTGCACCGATAGTACCGAGACCGGCATGGAACGGGTTGTTGACGTATTCTTTTTGTGACTTGATTCTAAAATGAAATAGATGTCAGATACTAAAGAGTAAGTGACCAAGCCCCCCGGTGGCTGAGGCCGGAATGGAACCGGTGTCTTCAGCTTACGCGGCTAACATCCCGTCCTGACCTACCCGCCACCGCCACTTTTGGGGGGGTAAATGAGAAAATTAAAAAATAAAGTTTTTTAAACTATATCGTGTTACATATCAAATGAAAGAGCTCATTGTGAGAAACTCAAATATACATTTTTTATAATTTTAGGATAAACAGTTTAGAAGTTATTGAAGAAAATATACAAAAAAATGACCATTCGCTTCCTCCCTTTATCTCAGAAACTACTGGGTCTAAAATTTTGAAAAATAATACACAAAATAGTTCTTTACCTATAGATTACAGGAAAACCTATTAGAAATGTGTAGTCAAGCGTGAGTCGGACTTAATTACTTAGTTTTTGATCCGACCCCTACGCTTTTTTTAAAGACATTTCACTTACATAAAAAATACATTGTTTAAATTGTGTAATGTACGGAACCCTTGGAACGCGAGTCCGACTCCGACGGTTTTTATAAATACATTTTTAGTTTTAATAAATAAAACGGCTTGGCTATTGTATAGATACTCGTAATTGATGCGACATAACGAAACTGGTTAGGTTAGGTATATCTGAATAATTCGTTTTTTGTCAAATAAATATGTTTTAGTGCAAGCTTTTGTTCGCTGGTTGCGTTATTTAATCACTGAATCATGGAGACTTTATAAAGGAGCCAAATCTCTATGTATGAAAAGTGTCCATCAAAAAACAGTAATTAGGTGGCCCCACCATACACCGAAATACTACCAAAAACAACCTACGTAATTTGGTCGGGTTATTTGTTGCCTTATATGGTTCATGTTATACTTATGTCCCAGAGCCTAACTAGCGCCACCGGAGAGATTAGGAACTATTATTTAAAGCTGAAAGCGGTCACTTTTGCAACAATTCTGCCTTAAGAGATTGGCATCCTTTCTATACCATCCATAATCACGTGGATAAAGCCATCCCTAATACGCTTGACAGATCAGCGCCTCAGCCCCCACCACGCCCCCACGAAGTTGATTTAGATATCACTGGCAGTCATTCAATTGACAAATAAAAGTGCTGAGAAATTTGGAACCTACTTGCGTACTCACGAGCAATGGAGTTATGCCACTTTTGGGGGAGTAAATGAGAAAATTAAAAAATAAATAAATAAAATAAAATAAAAATAAATAAAATAAAATTCATTTATTTCAGACAAACATGGTCCATAATACTTTTGTTAGTTGTTAATTAAAACATAACTACGGTTAACTTAAATAACTATCTTAGGTGCTAAAGATAAATGCAGAGAGGACCAGTGTCTTATCAGGCCACTGTCCCATCTGTCAGCCACGACGGTCAGGAGACTGTGGCGGCTGTCGGCTGTCGCGCACCCTGCGGAGCGTCGCGGCGCAGCGCTTGCGCAGTGTCGCGTGGAATCCGTCCACATGAGCATCCGCGAACATGCCCGACGCACTGCAGTACCGAGGCAGCCGCAACAGTACCCTGAACGCATCATTATTACTCATTATATTGTACGTGCATGGCGTTGAAAGCCCTTTGCGTGTACCGAGTCCACAGGCTGCAGGCGTAAAGCGATGTACAGAACGCTCGAAATAATGTTACTTTAACTTGCGCTGTACACCGGCTGAACCTGCGAGCTATCATATTGGCCCTGACGGCCAGGGCCCTCCCCTCCCTCTCAATATCGGCGTCATCACGGAAATCGTCGGTTACCAAGTGCCCAAGGTATTTAAATGAGGAAACCCTTTTCAGTTCCACGCCATTCAAACGAATGGGTGGGACGTGTGATGGGCACTTGCTTCCCGCTTTGAACACCATATATTCGCTCTTGCTTACATTATATTTAAGGTTATGCGTTAGGGCATATGACTCACACCTTTCAATAAGCAATCTCAGACCACCGACCGACGGACTCAACAGTACCATGTCATCGGCATAGCTTATGTAAATAAAGTTTTTTAAACTATATCGTGTTACATATCAAATGAAAGAGCTCATTGTGAGAAACTCAAATATACATTTTTTATAATTTTAGGATAAACAGTTTAGAAGTTATTGAAGAAAATATACAAAAAATGACCATTCGCTCCCCCCTTTATCTCAGAAACTACTGGGTCTAAAATTTTGAAAAAAAAATACACAAAATCGTTCTTTACCTATAGATTACAGGAAAACCTATTAGAAATGTGTAGTCAAGCGTGAGTCGGACCTAATTACTTAGTTTTTGATCCGACCGCTACGCGTTTTTTAAAGACATTTCACTTACATTTCACATAAAAAATACATTGTTTAAATTGTGTAATGTACGGAACCCATGGAACGCGAGTCCGACTCGCACTTGTCCGGTTTTTATAAATAAATTTTTAGTTTTAATAAATAAAACTGCTTGGCTATTGTATACACGTAATTGATGCGACATTACGAAACTGGTTAGGTTAGGTATATCTGAATAATTAGTTTTTTGTCACATAAATATGTTTTAGTGCAAGCTTTTGTTCGCTGGTTGCGTTATTTAATCACTGAATCATGGAGACTTTATAAAGGAGCCAAATCTCTATGTATAAAAGTGTCCATCAAAAAACAGTTATTAGGTGGCGCCACCATACACCGAAATACTACCAAAACAACCTACGTAATTTGGTCGGGTTATTTGTTGCTTTATATGGTTCATGTTATACTCATGTCCCAGAGCCTAACTAGCGCCACCGGAGAGATTAGGAACTTTTATTTAAAGCTGAAAGCGGTCACTTTTGCAACAATTCTGCCATAAGAGATTGGCATCCTTTCTATACCATCCATAATCACGTGGATAAAGTCATCCCTAATACGCTTGACAGATCAGCGCCTCAGCCCCCACCACGCCCCCACGAAGTTGATTTAGATATCACTGGCAGTCATTAAATTGACAAATAAAAGTGCTGAGAAATTTGGAACCTACTTGGGTACTCACGAGCAATGGAATATGAATGGAATGTTAGGTATGTTCTAACAAATACTGGTAACTGATGAATTGTTGTTTTGATGGCCGGCCGGAGGTCTACGTGCGGTCGCAATTTCGCAACGAATCAACCGGAATTCGGCACAACCAGCTAGGCATTTAGGCGTTCTGTTCTGGTTGTAGGTACGTCTTAATAAACTGTGTACAGTCGCCATCAGATATATCGGAGCGCCCAATGTGCTCACAAATATTTTAACCACTGAGCATAACCCCCCTACCCCCCTTACCCCCCTAGTTTGTAAGTTCTACTAATAAAAATATGTGTCCATGTGTTACACGCAATAAAAATATTCATTCATTCATTCATAAAAATGACAGGTTAACACACTATTGTCAAGGTGTTAGAGTGCGTGTTCAGATATTTTTGAGCACCTCGGCCGCTCCGATATATCTGACGGTGACTGTACCTACCTTTCGTAGTCGAACCGATTTTCATATTGTTGTTGTCTTTCTTTCTAGGGTTCCGTACCCAAAGGGTAAAAACGGGACCCTATTACTAAGATACTCCTCTGTCCGTCTGTCCGACTGTCTGTCACCGGGCTGTATCTCGTGAACCGTGATAGCTAGAGAGTTAAAATTTTCACAGATGATGTATTTCTGTTGCTGCTATAGTAACAACAAATACTAAAAAGTACGGAACCCTCGGTGGGCGAGTCCGACTCGCACTTGTCCGGTTTTTTTTCGTTAGATTTTGATAGAATTTGGCTGGTTTGAATTATTAAAGAGCTCCTCATTAAGGGCGGAACAAATATGAAACCACAACTTGTCCAGAAAAAATGTATGTACTTACCTAAGTAGGTATATCATACGTTTTTGAACAAGAGGCTAACATCGTTCTTAGGACTATATACACTATATACACCATACCATTGTCAAGTTAACAAAATTATACTTAATTAGTTTTTATCGCTGACTGTACTTTTCTTTCCAGAGGCAACTAAATACTAATACTCGTCGAAACAATTCTAACAACCCCAAACACAATTAAAGTTAAAGGTTTAACCGGTTAACCCCGGGTTAGTGTGATTATTTAACCGGTTAAACCTGGAGCTACCATAAATACCAGTACAATTTGACACTTGGTTAACAGTTTAACCGGTTAACCCCGGGTTGGTGCAAGTGGCGATAAGACCCACAATTTGAACACTATTAAGTCATTAAATAGTTAAGTACTTAAGTAAAGTAGGCAATAGGCATTACACGATCTTCTATTAGGAAAAGTGGGTGCTAATTTGCTAATGCGGGTAATTAGGTACGTACAGACAAAGTACACTGCGTGTATCCATTTATCTTTCTAATTATAATAAATATAAAATAAGAATTTAACTATTTAACCTATAAATAATAAATTTTAAATAATAATTGTACCTACCCGACATAATTATCTTATACCTAATATTTATTATATTCATACTGATGTGTTTTGCTATGTAACTTAGATGTAAATAGTTGTAAATATGAAATACTGTATTTGACATGTAAAATTATGTTTTATAAAGGAATAAATGAATGAATGAATGAATTACAATAAATGTTTGTTAAAGTTCATGTTTTGTTTTTTAAGGAAGTTATTTTTCTAAAACTCGGGTTGAAAATGATACTTTTCTACCTTAGGGCTTGGAAAGTAAAATGCTCTAGAGCAGAAACATCACTTTCTGCACACTTTTGAAAACAACAATGACCCTATTTCAGGTCTGAGCATGAGAAATCAAAAAGCAAAATGCGTGCAAACAGCTACTCACCCATCCTACTCTCTCGGCCAAGCAGGGGCGTAGCTAGAGGATATGGCGCCCGGGGCAGTCACCAAATTTGCGCCCCCTGACGACTGACAAAAGTTTCCCTGCTGCTGCCTTTTGCCCATTTTGGCGCCCCCGCCTTGGATGGCGCCCGGAGCACTTGACCCCCCCCCCCCCCCTAGTTACGCCACTGCGGCCAACTAGCAATTTGCCGTCTCGCCACTGTACCTACTCGATACATGTGATCAAGGCATTAGTGCTGGTCAGTAACTGACAGGCCGATATCGTCCGGCGGACTGATAGTCAGTGGGCCCCTTAACATCCTGAATCGTTGATTACGTAACTGCACTCCATTTAAAGATTCTAAAGGTACATTTTGTCACTGCTCAAGCTTTATGATATTTCCTTTACCAACCAGCTCCCTAATTGAACAGCAAATATTGAACTAATCGAAAGTGCGTATCGATGTCGAAGCTTACAAATCTACAAGGACCGTGATAATCAATTAATTATTATGTTTGCGTGGTCACTGAGCAATGAATAAGTATATTACGTCACCAACATTATGAGTATTATGGAACTTACTTCCTGCGAATCTATTTCTAGTCCAATGTAACTTAGCCCCAGGGTCTAAGTCGTTTGGACGGTAAGAGACCGGACGGCCTTACGCTTGTTCCTTGGGCGAAGGGCCGCAGCTTACTTTGGGATGGCACGTGTGTGAGTACTTTTGCTCCCACTCATCTCGCGCGCACGGTGAACAAGGCAGGTGCAGCGGCTGAAAGTGCTGCTAGGTTCACAGCAAGTACGCGAACTTTGAACAGGTGTACGATTTTGTCCCGGTTGCCGTCGAGACGGCTGGGCCTTGGTGTGCCGAGGCCAAAGCCTTTATTAAGGATATAGGGGAAAGGGGCAGCGACCCTCGCTCTGGTTCTTTCCTCGTCCAAAAGATATCCCTGGCCGGGGGATAATCAGAGTGGGGGGTAATATTGTATTTGTTGTAATTTAGTTTTACTTTTTCGTAGGTTTGTTTTAAGACACTTATCCCATCAAAAACGTTAATTTGAAATGAGAGCCGTTGAAATATGACTCGTTGTTGACTTCGCCGGCAAAAGAATTGATATCTGTATAGCCAAGTTCTAGTTCAGGAATTGAGTGCATTTTCCTTTTTCTACTGAGTACTGTCAAGTTGAGTGTGTTTCAGTATATTAGTCAGTTCACAAAACTCAATTTGCCACTAATATATAACTTTTATTTTTTATCTAATCATAAATTATTTAAAAAAACCCACCAAGTGCGAGTTGGAATCGCGCACGAAGGGTTCCGTACCATTACGAAAAAAAACAGCAAAAAAATCACGTTTGTTGTATGGGAGCCCCATTTAAATATTTATATTATCCTGTTTTTAGTATTTGTTGTTATAGCGGCAACAGAAATACATCACGGTTCATGAGATACAGCCTGGTGACAGACAGACAGACGGACAGCGGAGTCTTAGTAATAGGGTCCCGTTTTTACCCTTTGGGTACGGAACCCTAAAAACATGTCTGAAACTGAAATCGGATAAATTTAAAGCACATCACACAGATCTGTTTTTTTTTAAACTTGATTCTCTATGGTCACGGATTAAATTCAGATATTCCGGATTATCAGCTAGTGTTAGAATTTAGAAAAAGACGGTATGATTCTCTCCTTCTATGCTTCAGTGACAAAGTGACTACCAATTAGTTGTCACTTTCCCATACAATCGTACTCGGCCATTTACTTAAAACATTAAAACTCAAACTCGTGATTCCAATGAAACCGGACCTTGATTAGCTCCATTTAATTAAAGTAGGTACGCTTAAGGCGGATATTAGTGGGCGCGATGAAGCACCTACAATTAACAGAATACTCGGCGCAAACGATCTAATTTGTAATAAAAATAATTACAAAGATGAATGAACATATCCTGATTGATCGGCGATAATATTTATGATAACCCCTGAACCTGCGTGTGCGGCCCTGGCCGGATATGTAGCAGGCGTAATTAGTAAGAACAAATGACTGCCGAATTTCTGTAGCACGCGTAGCGTCATGGTCTGATGGTCCTTGGTAAGTACATTAAATATCTGTAGTCGATCGCAATTAAACTTTAACCTTGTTATTTCCACTATTTTATGATGAACACGCAGTGGAATTTATGTTGTACAAGAAAACGTTTTAATTAATTAGCTAGTATGTTATAATGTAAGTATGATTGACAGCGGGTCGATCTGTGGAAATTATAAGGTGGATGCTACTACTACTACCGGTAGTAGCAACAAAAAATAGATGTAAAAAATATAGTGAAGACTGAAGCTTGTTAGAGAGCTTTTTAGAACCTAAACAGTGACCATAAAATTGTAGAAAAACATACCATTTTATTTACTCATCATGTTGTCCCGGCATTTTGTCACGGCTCATGGGAGCCTGAGGTCCGCTTGGCAACTAATCCCGAGAATTGGCGTAGCCACTAGTTTTTACGAAAGCGACTGCCACCTAACCTTCCAATCTAGAGGGGGAACTAGGCTAGGCCTTGTTGGGATTAGTCCGGTTTCCTCACGTTTTCCTTCACCGAAAAGCGACTGGTAAATATCAAATGATATAA
Source organism: Cydia strobilella (assembly GCF_947568885.1). NCBI lineage: Eukaryota > Metazoa > Arthropoda > Insecta > Lepidoptera > Tortricidae > Cydia > Cydia strobilella. Next base: position 22,720,733 of record NC_086045.1, on the reverse strand, counting down.
GTTCCGAAAAACTCATTGGTACAGCCGGGGTTTGAACCTGCGACCTCTGGATTGAAAGTTGCACGCTCTTACCGCTAAGCTTACAGCGCTTACCATTCAAGCTAGTGTCAACATTTATAATTTCGCGATGGCCGTCCGTCTGTCTGGCCGGCCGAAGTTTGCTTTGTGCTCCTTTGTACATGTATATACTAATGTTAAAGTAAAGGTGTCCCATAATACGCACGCACGGTACACACGGCACACGCACGCGCACGGCACGGTGTGGCACGGTGTCACAGTGACACTGGAGTGGGTCACTTAAAATAATGCTTGAATTTTGTCTTTTAGTTTAAGCATTTTGCGGCAAAATTGCGAATTTACATTATTTATTGACAAATTAACACTTTTGTCTTAAGTACTTTTTTATCACGCCGTATTCATTAAAAAAAATCTCGAGAGCTTACGAAGTGAATATTGGCATTAACAATATAAAAAAATCATGAAAAAATTAAATTGGCCATAACTCGAAAACCGTGCAACCGGGCAACTTTTACTGGGCTCATGTTGAGCTGGTGCGGTGCGGGGGCTGGCCTGCCAATCCTACCATTCATCACGTTCATCTGTGATCTCTGACGTGCCATTTATGGCACACCCTACTTGTAAAGTGGAGATGTATGTATACAGTAAATATACCGTACCTACGTTACGTACACACGTAATAAGGTCATGCATTTAAGACTACGCACTACGAATACAAATTTGGTACGTATTATGTACTATTTTTTTATTTTTTGTTGATATTTAACACCTTGACTGTACTTTTAAATTATTAATGTTTTATTATAATTATAGATTCTTAGTCTCGGTCTCGACATACTTTTTTTTGTTTTTTAGATCCTGGTCTGGTCATCTGGTGATTCAATCACCGATTGAAAAAAATATTCTAATTTGTCATGTTTTTTACTATTTACGCAAACGTAGAAAAACATTATTTATAATAATAATCCCACCAAAAACATTTTCATGTAAAATGTAGCCAAGACGAAACCATAAGGCTCGCACTGTCAAAAAGTTATCAGATCTCTTGTAGAGCCAAGCTTCTAATTCTACAAGCTCTACACAAACTCTTAAGCCACATATTTTGACTAGGGTGTAGAATTTGTGAAGTAAGCGCTTGTAGAGTTAGAAGCTTGGCTCTACAAGCAAGAGATCCGATAACTTTTTGACAGTGCGAGCCTTATGGTTTCGTCTTGGCAACATTTTACATAAAAATGTTAAAAAAAAAGATTTCACTTCTTTTTGTAAGTTGATTATGACCATCTTCCATCTCCTAATTTAAAGGGTTGGGGGTAATTTACTATTAAAAATCCTGAAATACGTATCTGGGGGCATCTTTTATAAAATCTGCTTTTTACTGATTCCCCATACAAAATTCAACCCCCATTTTCACCCCTTTAGGGGCTAAAAATTTCAAGTTTTTTGACTTTTTTTTAATTTTTTTATTGTCTGTGTACTAAGACTATCTTACATACCAAATTTCAGCTTCCTAGGACTTCACGAAGTACCCTAAAGGTTTTGATAATCATCCGTGAGTGAGTCAGTCAGTGACGAAATCGGGGTTTTTTAGATATGAATAAAATCTAATGTATAAGAACTATGCAATTGATTTTTTTTATGCTTAATATGTCCACTATTGACATCACATCATGTCCCGAGAATTTGGTTTATCTGGTATAACCCAAACCCAAGTTATGTGGGTTAAAAAAAACGACGAAGCGCTTCGAGAAAGGGTAGGTATAGTGCCCGTGCGCTTCGCTTTACTCGTCTTGGCGGGGGCACTACCGTGCCCCCAGATATGTTTATGCATATATTGTTCTGTGGTCATACAGCCTATACGTACATTTATAATGACGTGTTTAGTACGTCGCTCGGAATAGTTGGAATAAAGGATGACTCACGTTAGACCGGGCCGTGTCCGGACCGGAGCTTCCGGCGCTTACTTTTCTATGGGAAGCATCACGTGACCACCTGTCATGTCATAGAAAAGTAAGCGCCGGAAGCTCCGGCCCGGACACGGCCCGGTCTAACGTGAGTCATCCTTAATAGGCATATAGATGTAGGTACGAGTGGAGTAGCTAGCTACTACACGGGCTAATGATGACAAAATGAGATGATATTTACATTAATTCGTAAATTCAAATCTGTCTCTGTTGCCGTCAAGGTACGTAGTACGTAGGCAGGCTGAAAACCAGCGCTGAAACCGCGCAGTAAAGGCGGGGCTTCCAGCACATTAGCTGAGACTGTCCTATTGTCACGTAGATATGTAATTTGAACTTTATTATACATAAATTGTCTAGATTAAGTATAGCATAAGTGTGTAAAAATAATTTGAAAAAAAAACCCTTGTTGTGGCAATAAATAATTTATCTATCTATCTATCTATCTAGTACGTCTCAGCGATATGTTTTATATTCACCACTATAATTAAAATAGTCATGTGACGAGAAAGGTATCACGAATAAATGTGGAGGGAAGTATCGGGAGAGGAAATCCGAGGAAAAGGTGGATGGACTGTGTGAGAGATGATATGAAACGAATGCGAGTGATGAGATGACGGGCGAGAGAGACATATGGAAGATAAAGACATGCTGCGTCGACCCCAAATGAATGGGATAAGGGCAAGCGAATGATGATGATGATGAACCAAAAACTCATATTTTCACGAAATTCCAGTGTAACATTGACAGTATTGACACTAAAGGATGACTCACGTTAGACCGGGCCGTGTCTGGGCCGGAGCTTCCGGCGCTTACTTTTCTATGACATGACAGGTGGTCACGTGATGCTTCCCATAGAAAAGTAAGCGCCGGAAGCTCCGGTCCGGACACGGCCCGGTCTAACGTGAGTCATCCTTTATTCCAACTATTCCGAGCGACGTACTAAACACGTCATTATAAATGTACGTATAGGCTGTATGACCACAGAACAATATATGCATAAACATATCTGGGGGCACGGTAGTGCCCCCGCCAAGACGAGTAAAGCGAAGCGCACGGGCACTATACCTACCCTTTCTCGAAGCGCTTCGTCGTTTTTTTTAACCCACATAACTTGGGTTTGGGTTATACCAGATAAACCAAATTCTCGGGACATGATGTGATGTCAATAGTGGACATATTAAGCATAAAAAAAATCAATTGCATAGTTCGTACTTAAGGCATCACGTGATCACCTGTCATGTCATAGAAAAGTAAGCGCCGGAAGCTCCGGCCCGGACACGGCCCGGTCTAACGTGAGTCATCCTTAATGATGACCCTCGTGAACTTGTTTTTATATACGAGCTAATCACTAGGCCTAGAACGGTTTGGAATACAGAAAGAACGGATTTTTTATTATTTAGTCACGCAATCTTGCGTCATCCTATTTAGATTACTTGCTTTTAGTTCATGACATCTTTCGCTACAAACATTGTTTAAAGCCATAAAGAAAACGCGACTGCAATAAAAAAAAAACTTTTTATAACGTTTTTACGTCGTAAGTAGATTAGGCCGTTAACTTGATCGCCAATTTAATAGATCGTGATCCACGTCAGAGATGCACAATGAATTCTGTTTTGACAGATACAATTCGATTAATTGCGCAAGGGCATTTGTGCCGTCTCAGTCCCACCTTATTGCATTGTCTGTTCTTGCAAGAGGTAGGTACAGTCGCCATCAGATATATCTGAGCGGACAACGTGTTCACAATATCTGAACACGCACTCTAACGCCCTGACAATAGAGGCGTGTTCAGATATTGTTAGCGCCTGGGCCGCTCCGATATATCTGATGGCGACTGTACTATAAGTACCTCCTCCCCCTATTACGTTTTTAAATTTGGTTATCAATTTAATATTAGCACGAGAGGTTAAACAACAACTTTGCCCCCTTTTAAAAACAAATAATTACCAATCTCTTTAATATTTACCTAACTCGTGGAAATTCATGATGTTCGAAACACAGCAGTCATTTTATTGCAAAATTAATTAACATTATCAGTCTTCGGGTTTCTCAACAAGATTTCAGTGTTCCTATTTCTATCGGATATCTATAGAATCGTGACCGGTGTACACGCATACTTCATACCACGTGCTAGGGTGCCGGGTATCACACTGAATTACCAAACTAAAATACAATCAGAAAAGGGTCTAGCAGGCTAAGCGAACAAGAAGTGCTCCCAACGACGGATTTGATCACTCTTTCAGGTGGTGTACTGGCAGGATCTAAGAACACTCTACGCTTAATATCAGTCCTCGATCTTCTTTTTATTGAGTTATTTAGGATAATGTAAAATAACCAGCGTATCATTGAGTGTCATATATTGTAAACTGTTCAAGTTAGATGAACCAAACAAAATTATATTTGACAATAATAAAATAGATTCAAAGATTCAAAAGATTTATTTGTTCAACATAGGTAAGTTACAAGATGTTAAATTATTATTAGAGTTTATTATTATAATAAATAAAATTACAATATTATAAAATTAAAACTAACCTATTAAACCTAAACTAAACACTTAGTATATAAAAACTTATTAATCACAAACTAGTCCCGTCAAAAATTTCCTTGTTAAATACATATTTTAGTATCACTATGTCATGCCTATTGGCATACAAATTCAATAAAAATACACGCTAATCATGATATCACAGAAAAACAATAATAGTCAAAACAGGGTTATGTCATGCAGTAAATCTTAATTAGGTAATTCAGTCAAAAATAGAGTAATATGCTTACTCGGTAAGAAAAGCTTTTAGGTTTTTTTTTAAAACATTATTCTTGTCTTTACATGCAATTATACTCGCCGGTAACTTGTTATATATTTTGTGAGCCATTCCAAGTATGTTTTTTTGTAAAAATGCCGTTTTATTTGGTACTTTTTGCATAGACTTTAGTTTGTTAGACTACAAAATGCATATTTTTAACTGGCATCATGTCCTTAAACAACTAAAATAATAATAATAAAACCGACCAAGTGCGAGTTGGACTCGCGTTCCAAGGGTTCCGTACATTACACAATTTTTAACAACGTATTTTTTTATGTGAAACCCGTAGGGGTCGGATCAAAAACTAAAGTAATTAAGTCCGAGTCCGACCCACGCTTGAATGCACATTTCTAATAGGTTTCCTGTCATCTATAGGTAAAGAACTATTTTGTGTATTTTTTTCAAAATTTTAGACCCGTTTCGGAGATAACTTCTAAACTGTTTATCCTAAAATTATAAAAAATATATAAACTTGAGATTCACGCAAATTTTCTCATTTACCCCCCAAAAGAAGCCCCCATGTTTTAAATTCAATTGTTTACGTTACATATGCCCGTCTTTGGGTCACAAATTTTCATATGTGTACCAAACTTCAACTTAATTGGTCCAGTAGCTCCGGAGAAAATAGACTGTGACAGACGGACAGACAGACAGACAGACGCACGAGTGATCCTATAAGGGTTCCGTTTTTTCCTTCTCAGGTACGGAACCCTAAAAGTGACAAGCCAAGTAAGCGGAATTTCTTTGCTATTTTAATATCAAAGCAGTAAAGACAGTTACCGTCAAAGGCCTACGTTGCTCCCCACTGGGTAATTCAGGTAATCAAAGGTAATTGTGCTCCAACAGTTATTTTATATGTATAGCCTAACAACTTCCCCAGCACGGACGAAGTCGCGGACAGAAGCTAGTGTTTCATAATTCACAACACAAGTGAATAAATAACCAGTCATCTAGGCAACTTTACCATAAATTATTTACTAAAGGGGCCCACTGACTATCAGTCCGCCCAAAGATAGATATAACTCCGTAATAGATGGATACAGTCTAAGGAAAAAACGTGCCTCGAAAATCAAGAAAATTTGATTCTCGCTCAGAGGGCGCTACTAGTTTTGGACTACAGTCGTATAGATGGCGTTGACGGTTTCGTTTGTTATTTAACAATTTTAACGCATATCAGTGAATGAACATGGGTCAAAATCATAAAAATAATTAATGCAAATAAAAAAAATCATTTATCTATATTTAAATACATTCTATCGTATTTTTATAAATTTTCATTTTTAGTTTAATTATTTTTATGATTTTGACTCATGTTCTTTCACTGATATGCGTTACAATTGTTAAATAACAAACGAAACCGTCAACGCGATCTATACGACTGTAGGCCAAAACTAGTAGCGCCCTCTGAACGAGAATCAAATTTTCTTGATTTTCGAGGCACGTTTTTTCCTTAGACTGTATCCATCTATTACGGAGTTATATCTATCTTTGGCCGGACGATATGGGCCTGTCAGTTAGAACAAAAATTTGACAGTTCCGAACAGCTGACAGGCCGATATCGTCCGGCGGACTGATAGTCAGTGGGCCCCTTTATGCTCTAAAACTGCACGCAGAGAAATCATTACCTACACGGCCGGGTATCATTTGTTATGGTTGCCCTTGCTCGAGTTGCAAAATGTGCCCAAGGCGAGGAATCCCATGCGATTGCTATCAAGAATTTTGATGAACTGCCAAATAAGCCGGTTTATACATTAAGTTGTTTTATTGTTTGATATAATCTGACCTGTTTCGTGACATTAAGTGTCTCCGGCGAGCTCGGTTCTCCATACAAACGTAGTTCCGCTCTGATTTTAAAACGACTAGCTAGATTGCTCTGAAACTTTGTACTTACAATAGGATAAGGTATATCTATGTCTGTAATTAGTTTATGTAGCTTCAGATACCATAGTTAAAAAATACAGCGAATTTAAGTTTTTCATACAAAACTTGTTTATGCTCTATTTCGTTTGTTTTATAAACTGCTTATATATACTAATTTCAGACCTAGATATAACCGAATTTTGACGGTTTGAATTAGAATTTCATTGGCATGAGTATAAAAATAGTGAAGCATTTTGTTCCCTGCTTCCTTGGCGATCCTAATACTTTTGATTGAAAATGTACGCTTCTATCTACATACAATTACTTCCGGCTAATACATATAGTACAATCGGTCTAACCTCGAAATCCTTCCAAAGTTATGAAATTTGGTATGTATGTTAATTAAAGGTCTCTTTTTCATGTCCACACTATTTCACATTTGGGGACCTCGAGGAATCGCAGCCATCTTGGAAAATGTGTATCATCCTGGAGAAATTTGCATTTTACTCTAAATCTACGTTCTCTGTGAAAATATAGTGTAAGGCAACATTAAAGCTTATTAAATTCTACACAAAACAGTCCTAGATATCTTTGCGGAAAAAATACATGTATGTACAGGATTTCTAAATACGTTACGTTAGATAATAGTTATTTTCCCCTCACTAGCTCGGAAAGTTGTCTTTTATCCTTTAAAACAAGCGGGGAAAAACGCATTTTATCTACTAGTGGGGAAAGTCATTTGACCTTGGATGGAGCGTGTTTAAGTAGCTTGACAGATAACAAAACGTAAAACGCTCATAATAATGATTCGTTTGATATTAATTATCATTAAACAAATGGTTTGAGAATCTAATAAAAAATACCAAATTTAGCTTTATTTAATGATTTTATGTCATAAACCTTAAAGTTCCATAAGAAACGTTTGTTTTTTAATAATGATGTTAAATATAATTCTGAACGCACAAGTTGAGTCGATGCAATTTCAAAACGCATCATTGACATTGCATACGTCAGAAATGTCAACATTGTCAACAAAATTTTTACTTAAAAACTTCTCACGTAAAAATACAGAATTTCCAGAGTTTTTTGTTATAATATCGTAAAACAATGAGTGATTTCAGTGATGAAGATGATCGTTCGCCTGTGGATGTTGCACTTTCCTCGCTATAGTGAGGTGAAAAGTTTTGTGTTACACACGGGTGCAAATGTATTTTACTTCTCGTGTGTTGAAACACTTGCTACGCTTAGGTTTCTATTTTAGAACCACTCGCTTCGCTCGTGGTTCAACTATAGAATCCTTTCGCTTGCTCGTGTTTCAATTCCACACTCGCGGGTAAAATACAACTTTGCACCCTTGTATAACAAAATAACTTGCTCTATTCGCTTTTCATAAGCTTTATTATACCTACTTACCACCATGTAACGTAACATAATGTGAAATTCGTCATATCACCCAAATTAAGCTCTCTAGAAAAGCTTAGTATTTCATCAATGTCGATCAATATGTCGTCACTCGTTTAACAATGTCCTTGATGTATCCCGTGAGTCGGTTTCGTGACCGTATTTGACTGAAGTAACCGACCGGAGTCGGCGTGCTCGTGACAAAGCCGAGCTTTCGGCTTTGTCGGGCGCTGCTGAGACGGATTGAAGCCTACATATATCGAAAACACAATTTAGTAATCCTTGGTAATCCTAAGCGATCGTAAAACGGCGGGCGAATTTTTATTTAGTTATTTCATATTCCATTTAAAAAGAAGCCTCGTGTGTAGGTAGACTTCTTAATAAATGGACTAGGAATGAAATATAATAAGTTTATAATTATCAGCATTGCGATACAGCGGGGAAATGCCGCCAGCATCCTTGGTACAATGCCTCAAGGGCCTATTTTAGATTTAAGCTAGTTATTAATTTCGTTTACGTAGTACCACTGTATATATCTTGTATGTAAATAAATTTGTAATAAGTTTATGAGTGTTAAAAATTTAGTCCTATTTTTACCCGTGTTATATTTACCCCATCTGACCCTAGTAGCAAAGAGGTTATAATAAGATAGAGCGGTACTGTCATAGTAAATTTTGTAACCACTATAAATTCACTGCCATCTATCGACATACTTTAAAACTAAAAATGAAGATTTATAAAAATACATTAAAATGTATTTAAATATGGATTTTGACCCTTTTCTGATTTAAAATTATAAATAACAAACGAAACTGTCAACGCCCTCTATCCGAGAGTAGGCCAAAGCTAGTGGCGCTATCTGATCGAGAATCAAATTTTCGTGATTTTCGAGGCACGTTTTTTCCTTAGACTGTATCTATCTATTTGCTAGTAGTTAAGGTAGGTTAGTACTTGAATTGAGTACTTGATAATAATAATAATGTATTCCTTGTTTTTTTCGTTTTACGTTTCGTATCCGTATGCTTTGTACGTTTCATTATTGTGATGATACCTTGTCTCACCTTGGTGTAATGTGCTCGTATGGCACCATTTGTAAGCAGGGGAGTTAACGGCGATCGTTAGAGAACCATTTGCTGCTCTCAAGTTCTCAGCTCAGCTGTTCTAAGGTCAGGGTTGCGTTTCGACATTACTCTCTTGCACTGCTATTATTAAAACGCGTGTTCTAAACAAGAACACGCATAATACAAATTATTTTAAAAATTTGGTGACGTGAGCGTTTAAAATAACTAAGTTAAGTCAGTCTAAACGTATCATTTTGTGGACTAATTATCTCAATTGCTACCAAGCTACTGAACAAACTTTGACCACAATTGGTGAAAATAGTTATTTGTTATACAAGGGTGCAAAGTTGTATTTTACCCAAAAGTGTTTTGACACACGAAAAGTAAAATACATTTGCACCCGTGTGTAACACAAAACTTTTCCCCTCACTATAGCGAGGAAAGGGCAACATCCACAGGCGTTAGATCATCTTCATCAACTGGAATCACTCCTTTTTTTATTATATCATAACAAAAAACTCTGGAAATTCTGTACTTTTACGTGAGAAGTTTTTAAGTAAAAATTTTGTTGACAATGTTGACATTTCTGACGTATGAAATGTCAATGATGCGTTTTGAAATTGCATCGACTTAACTCGTGCGTTCAGAATTATATTTAACATAATTATTAAAAACAAACGTTTATTATGGAATTTTAAGGTTTATGACTTAAAATCATTAAATAAAGCTAAATCTGGTATTTTTATTAGATTCTCAAACCATTTATTTAATGATAATTAATATCGAACGAACCATTATTATGAGCGTTTTACGTTTTGTTATCTGTCAAGCTACTTAAACACGCTCCATCCAAGGTCAAATTACTTTCCCCACTAGTGGATAAAATGCGTTTTTCCCCGCTTGTTTGAAAGGATAAAAGTCGGCTTTCCGAGCTAGTGAGGGGAAAAAATACTTAAACTGGACATGACCAAAATTTAAGAACAGCATTGAGTTTCTGCACTTTCTGCACGTTTCAGAAGGTAACGAAAGTCAAATTACCGCTGAAGAGTAAAATGACTATATATGTAATGTAATAACTTTAATGTACAGATTTTACCTACTACCACAGATAAGAAAGTTCGCACTTTTCATAGTAAAAGTGGTTGTAATAATGCTGGTCATTTCCTACGGTTTCTGAACGCATTTTAGAGCGTTAACGATATGTGCGTAGATAAAATATTACATCCCACACAAGCCTAAATCAAATAAATTCTCGCCTTAGAGTCCTTAGACGATGGCTGTGACACGTAATTAATAAGTTAACCTACGCTTCAAGCGTTTAGGTTTAGTCACTCAGTTATGTGCGCTACAAAAGCTTAAGAGCGTTTTCACATTGTCCGATCCAATATCGGATGTAGGATCCTACATCCGCGTAGTCAAGCCGCGTCTTTAAGGGGCCCACTGACTATCAGTCCGCCGGACGATATCGGCCTGTCAGTTAGAACAAAAATTTGACAGTTCCGAACAACTGACAGGCCGTATCGTCCGGCGGACTGATAGTCAGTGGGCCCCTTTAGCGGTCACGCACGCAAGCATTGTGCCTGCACATACGCATACAAACAAATATTATCGGTCCGACAGCTGACAGGGGGCTCCGACATGGTTGAATTTATCGGAAGTGCCTTTCCAATATCGGATGTCGGAAGGCGCCTATGCAAAACAGCTACGGGAGAGTGCAATTGGCATTAAGTCCGCCTTTTTGCGTTATTTATCGTTTTTTAGTAATAATTCATTAATACAATAAATTTAGGATCACCTAGCTCAATGTGAAGCAACACAAAGTCTCGACATTCAACTCTACAACTTTAGACAGTGGATGAGACAAATCACGAGTGTCAGAGACTTCATTCAATGCTATTCAAATACTATCAATCACAGCTTTACCAAGTGTAATCGAGTCAGACACGCGAAAATTGATTTCATCAATAAGTCGCACAGACAGAGACAGACGCACGAGTGATCCTTTAAGGGTTCCGTTTTTTCCTTTTGAGGTACGGAACCCTAAAAGTGACAAGCCATGTAAGCGGAATTTCTTTGCTATTTTAATATATATACTTATCAAAGCAGTAAATATATACTAGGTAGCTCACAACTTTTGTCAACCTGAGTTCTCCTTGAATATAGCAATAGATTTGAAACACACAAAGTGAGGTACAGATGTTGCAAAGAGAAATTTTTACCTATTATATATACCTATTATACATTGCAAGTAATTCTGATTCATTAGGTATTATATGTAGGCCGAAAGGTGCATTTTTGTGTATCTACTTGTAGACTCAAATAACTTGAAAATAAATGAATTTTTCACATCACCAATTCGAAAAAGGGGCTTTTCTTCCCTGCTAGGAGGGATCAAAGTAACACTTTTCTGTTCTAGGACACTATTTTTGCATGTTTTTGCACATAATTTTTTTAACTTATATAATATTTTTAAACATCATAATTACCTCATAGGTGATATGAAAAGCAGCATGTGTCACATGGTAGCAAAATTATTTCCATCTTGGGCGTAACACACTTGAATCGCCCACTACGCTCAGGATTCTACTTTAGAATCCCTCGTTACTCTCGGGATTCTATTATAGAATCCTTCGCTTCGTTTAGGATTCCATGTACGCCCTCGCCGTAAATATGTCATTTTGCTCCCTTGTAACACAATCTACTATTTCCAGCAAGTGTGATGGAAAGTACAACCTTCTAGTCATTAGTAACGTATAGAACCGGCACAGAGAACCAGTATTTTGCGCCATGAGTTGCTGCCGTTTTGACATCAAACCGTAGAAGCGGAGCGTGAATCTTGCGACCTAAACGCGTAAGCGCCATGAATTTTTCGGCGCTTACGACGTTGTGGTCGCGTCGTACAAGTTGTGATTGCGACAATTTCATTGGTTAGTATGTCGTCTATAGTAATACTAACAGTACTAACACAGTGGTCTGAATTAGGGTTGCCACCCATACTATAATATATAGTATCGTACTATATTTTCATCACTCAAGAATGGGGTATACAAATGTCACCGATATCGCATCGTATGCGACTTGGATTTTTAATTCGCCTCAAATCGGCGTCCTATTTTGTTTAAATTTCCCAGTAAATACTATATTTTTTCAATATTTTGACAAAAAGTGTATGTGTATAGAAAAGAGGTGGCAACCCTAGTCTGAATTGATATCTTTGTATTTGCAACACTGATCCACTATGTAAAGATTGTAAAGAACAAACGACATCAACGCGCCTTCGAAAAACTCTGGTTTCTGTGAGTTAGTGCCATCTATCTATACATATAATAAAGCGGAAGAGGGTCGAAAATCTGTACATGGAAGATATTCGAAAAAAAATTGGCTGGGGATACTTAGAATCGATAACAGAACACATTCCAACAGTTTTTAGAATTTTTGTCTGTTTGTCTGTTTATCTGTTTCTCTGTTTATCTGTTTATCTGTTTGTCTGTTTATTTGACCGCGCTACAAATGAAAACGGCTGAACGGATTTTGATGCAAACTTTACTAATCTGTCGAAAAAATCCACGGCCAGGTTATAGGCTATAAAAATTTGAGAAAGTTTACCCCTAAGGGGGTTAAAAAGGGGATGAAAGTTTGTATGGAGTTCAAGATTTATTTTAAGCTAGCAATTTGAAACTTCGTAAGAAGATATATTATTGAAATACAAGAAAACTAATTTCAGCGTTTTTGAAAATTCATCCCCTAAGGAGGTGAAATAGAGGTTGAAAGTTTGTATGGAGTTCAATTTTTTTTTAGTGCGTTACTTGAAACTTTGTATAATGGGCATATTATTATAATACAGGAAAAGTAATTTTAGCGTTTTCAAGAATTCGTCCCCTAACAGGGTTAAAAGGGGGTTGAAAGTTTGAATCCATTACAAATGCTTTGAAACTTCTTAGAAATGTATGATAGACGATTACAAAAAAACTAATTTTGACGTTTTTGGAAATTTAACCCCTCAGGGGGTTGAAAAGGGGATGAAAGTTTGTCTTGGGGTGCAAATTTTATTTTAAGCCAGGAACTTAAAACTTTGCAAAACGTTAATTATATTAAAAAGCAAGAAATTTTTTTTCAGCGTTTTTAAAAATTCATCCCCCATGGAAAAAGGGGTTAAAAACTTTATCTTGATAACTATATCATTTTAGCTACTAGGCCAAGTTAGGTATCGTTTTTGTATAAATCGGGTATGCCGAATTCATTTATGATATCAAAATGACACCATTCCCGAGTGAAAACACAAAAAATATGAAAAAAACTTTTTTTAATTTCTCTTTACGCTTAAACCGCTAAACCGATTTAGATAAAATTTGGTATAGAGATAGTTTGAGTCCCGTGGAAGTACATAGGGTAGTTTTTATCCAAAAAATGGAGACTGCGTTTGCATGGAGAAGCGGCCGTGCCCTTTCCTCTTAATAATGGTCACGAAGGTGGGTACTTTAAAAAAAAACATTTTTCAGTAAATGTCAAACGATTTGGGACCTGTACGCGTTACCATGCCTTCCCGAAAAAAATCGAATCTTTCGCGAAAGTCTCGCAATGCATTGCGGCCACAAGGGGCACGGTCTCAGGAGTCTAAGAAAAACCACGGTGAGAGACTCAGTGGCGCTCTAGCCAGGCAGGTCGCTTCGCTTTCGGCTGAAACGGCAAGCCAGCGCGAGTCTCGATTGTGATCCCAAATACATCGTACGCAATACATATGTAGGCGCAGATCCTGACGGAGTGTGGCGCCGGAGAAGCCGTGTTCATCCTGCGTATCCCCCTCATTCCGAGCAACTTCCCGTTCCGCTTTAAGCGCCTACAGGTCCCCGTGAGCGTCTGCTTCGCTATGACTATCAACAAGTCGTAGGGGCAGACGCTACGCAGTTGCATTTCCCACTCCGAAAACAAAAAAAAAGGGGCAGACACTGCCGGCCGCCAGCGTCATGCTTAGACTGATTTCACTGTAGGACCAATTTTGTTGACATGATTTTGATGGGAACACCCAAATATTCCGAAATACGTTTTTCCGATTTTTATAACCACGACTTTCATAATCCCGATTATTTATAAGTCCGAAATATCAAAATTACGATTTTTAAAAACACGATGGAATAAAATCACGAATGTGCTATTTCCGAAAACTTTAAATCCGATTGTCACTTGACAGAAAGCTTAAAGTTCCGATTTTACACTTCCGAAAATATTTTTTTTCCGAATTCCTAAATTCCGATTTTGATCCGAATTTTGAATCCGAAGATTGGAAAAATGAAGTCCGTGATATTCAAATGAAGACTCACGTTTTAGTAATTATTACGGGTACCTGTCGTGCCGCGTCATGTTAAATTCGGCATAAAATATTTTTGGCATAAAAATTCGGCATAAATAAATTAGACAAAACTGCGAACCCGAACTGTTGCTAGAAGTGGGTTAGGTTAGGTTAGAACTGCGACCCCCAAGAAAACGAACTGTTGCCAGAAGTGGGTTAGGTTAGGTTAGAATTGCGACCCCCAAGAAAACGAACTGTTGCCAGAAAAGTGGGTTAGGTTAGGTTAGAACTGCGACCCCCAAGAAAACGAACTGTTGCCAAAAAAGTGGAAATTTAAAAATTGGGATATTTATTTAAAATAGGAATCACGTTAATTCGGAATAAGGGCAATTCCGAATTCGTGATTTTGAAAATCGTAAATGTTAAATTCGGTGTTTGCCACCATCGGAATTGTTATAGTCGGAATTATGTAGTTCGGAATTTACAAAATTCGGCTTTTTGGGCTTTCGGAAATATAAATCTTCGTGATTTTCATCATTCGTAATTATGACAGTGGGAATTTTGATCGGTCGAGCATTTAAAAATCGGAATGATAAAATTCGACATTCTAAAATTCGGAATAATTTTTTTTCGGAAATATGTAGTGTACCCGATTTGGATAGGTACAGTCAAGGACGTAAAAATACAAAAATGGTACTGTATCGTTCGATATACACCTACTACTCTATGCCGTTTAAATCACGTCAAAAATTTGAATAAGGGCAAAAAAAACATTTTGGAGTGTAATTTTATTTAGTGGTAGCAAAGAGGATGTAATATTATGGAGCGGTACTGTCATAGTAAATTTCGTAACCACACTAAATTCACTGCCATCTATCGACACACTTTAAAACTAAAAATGAAGATTTATAAAAATACGATAAAATGTATTTAAATATGGATAAATGTTTTTTATTTTATTTGCATTAATTATTTTTATTATTTTGACCCATGTTCTTTCACTGATATGCGTTAAAATTGTTAAATAATAACAAACGAAACCGTTAACGCCCTCTATACGAGAGTAGGCAAAAGGTAGTAGCGACATCTGATCGAGAATCAAATTTTCGTGATTTTCGAGGCACGTTTTTTCCTTAGACTGTATTCATCTATTACGGAATTATATCTATCTTTGGTGGTAGGTACCTAATTGTAAAATATTTTATCTGGACTACAGTCCTCTAGCGTATCCATTTGTCAACTTTACTTTAAGTTCCGTCTCCAGGGGACAGGGAGATAAATTAGGGGTGAATTAGCCGCTTACTGACACAGACCGAATTCCACGCAGGCGAAGCCGCGGGCACATCTTCTATACATATAATAAAGCGGAAGAGGGTCGAAAATCTGTACATGGAAGATATTCGAAAAAAAATTGGCTGGGGATACTTAGAATCGATAACAGAACACATTCCAACAGTTTTTAGAATTTTTGTCTGTTTGTCTGTTTATCTGTTTCTCTGTTTATCTGTTTATCTGTTTGTCTGTTTATTTGACCGCGCTACAAATGAAAACGGCTGAACGGATTTTGATGCAAACTTTACTAATCTGTCGAAAAAATCCACGGCCAGGTTATAGGCTATAAAAATTTGAGAAAGTTTACCCCTAAGGGGGTTAAAAAGGGGATGAAAGTTTGTATGGAGTTCAAGATTTATTTTAAGCTAGCAATTTGAAACTTCGTAAGAAGATATATTATTGAAATACAAGAAAACTAATTTCAGCGTTTTTGAAAATTCATCCCCTAAGGAGGTGAAATAGAGGTTGAAAGTTTGTATGGAGTTCAATTTTTTTTTAGTGCGTTACTTGAAACTTTGTATAATGGGCATATTATTATGATACAGGAAAAGTAATTTTAGCGTTTTCAAGAATTCGTCCCCTAACAGGGTTAAAAGGGGGTTGAAAGTTTGAATCCATTACAAATGCTTTGAAACTTCTTAGAAATGTATGATAGACGATTACAAAAAAACTAATTTTGACGTTTTTGGAAATTTAACCCCTCAGGGGGTTGAAAAGGGGATGAAAGTTTGTCTTGGGGTGCAAATTTTATTTTAAGCCAGGAACTTAAAACTTTGCAAAACGTTAATTATATTAAAAAGCAAGAAATTTTTTTTCAGCGTTTTTAAAAATTCATCCCCCATGGAAAAAGGGGTTAAAAACTTTATCTTGATAACTATATCATTTTAGCTACTAGGCCAAGTTAGGTATCGTTTTTGTATAAATCGGGTATGCCGAATTCATTTATGATATCAAAATGACACCATTCCCGAGTGAAAACACAAAAAATATGATAAAAACTTTTTTTAATTTCTCTTTACGCTTAAACCGCTAAACCGATTTAGATAAAATTTGGTATAGAGATAGTTTGAGTCCCGTGGAAGAACATAGGGTAGTTTTTATCCAAAAAATGGAGACTGCGTTTGCATGGAGAAGCGGCCGTGCCCTTTCCTCTTAATAATGGTCACGAAGGTGGGTACTTTAAAAAAAAACATTTTTCAGTAAATGTCAAACGATTTGGGACCTGTACGCGTTACCATGCCTTCCCGAAAAAAATCGAATCTTTCGCGAAAGTCTCGCAATGCATTGCGGCCACAAGGGGCACGGTCTCAGGAGTCTAAGAAAAACCACGGTGAGAGACTCAGTGGCGCTCTAGCCAGGCAGGTCGCTTCGCTTTCGGCTGAAACGGCAAGCCAGCGCGAGTCTCGATTGTGATCCCAAATACATCGTACGCAATACATATGTAGGCGCAGATCCTGACGGAGTGTGGCGCCGGAGAAGCCGTGTTCATCCTGCGTATCCCCCTCATTCCGAGCAACTTCCCGTTCCGCTTTAAGCGCCTACAGGTCCCCGTGAGCGTCTGCTTCGCTATGACTATCAACAAGTCGTAGGGGCAGACGCTACGCAGTTGCATTTCCCACTCCGAAAACAAAAAAAAAGGGGCAGACACTGCCGGCCGCCAGCGTCATGCTTAGACTGATTTCACTGTAGGACCAATTTTGTTGACATGATTTTGATGGGAACACCCAAATATTCCGAAATACGTTTTTCCGATTTTTATAACCACGACTTTCATAATCCCGATTATTTATAAGTCCGAAATATCAAAATTACGATTTTTAAAAACACGATGGAATAAAATCACGAATGTGCTATTTCCGAAAACTTTAAATCCGATTGTCACTTGACAGAAAGCTTTAAGTTCCGATTTTACACTTCCGAAAATATTTTTTTTCCGAATTCCTAAATTCCGATTTTGATCCGAATTTTGAATCCGAAGATTGGAAAAATGAAGTCCGTGATATTCAAATGAAGACTCACGTTTTAGTAATTATTACGGGTACCTGTCGTGCCGCGTCATGTTAAATTCGGCATAAAATATTTTTGGCATAAAAATTCGGCATAAATAAATTAGACAAAACTGCGAACCCGAACTGTTGCTAGAAGTGGGTTAGGTTAGGTTAGAACTGCGACCCCCAAGAAAACGAACTGTTGCCAGAAGTGGGTTAGGTTAGGTTAGAATTGCGACCCCCAAGAAAACGAACTGTTGCCAGAAAAGTGGGTTAGGTTAGGTTAGAACTGCGACCCCCAAGAAAACGAACTGTTGCCAAAAAAGTGGAAATTTAAAAATTGGGATATTTATTTAAAATAGGAATCACGTTAATTCGGAATAAGGGCAATTCCGAATTCGTGATTTTGAAAATCGTAAATCTTAAATTCGGTGTTTGCCACCATCGGAATTGTTATAGTCGGAATTATGTAGTTCGGAATTGACAAAATTCGGCTTTTTGAGCTTTCGGAAATATAAATCTTCGTGATTTTCATCATTCGTAATTATGACAGTGGGAATTTTGATCGGTCGAGCATTTAAAAATCGGAATGATAAAATTCGACATTCTAAAATTCGGAATAATTTTTTTTCGGAAATATGTAGTGTACCCGATTTGGATAGGTACAGTCAAGGACGTAAAAATACAAAAATGGTACTGTATCGTTCGATATACACCTTAGTAGGTCTATGCCGTTTAAATCACGTCAAAAATTTGAATAAGTAGCAAAGAGGATGTAATATTATGGAGCGGTACTGTCATAGTAAATTTCGTAACCACACTAAATTCACTGCCATCTATCGACACACTTTAAAACTAAAAATGAAGATTTATAAAAATACGATAATATGTATTTAAATATGGATAAATGTTTTTTATTTTATTTGCATTAATTATTTTTATTATTTTGACCCATGTTCTTTCACTGATATGCGTTAAAATTGTTAAATAATAACAAACGAAACCGTTAACGCCCTCTATACGAGAGTAGGCAAAAGGTAGTAGCGACATCTGATCGAGAATCAAATTTTCGTGATTTTCGAGGCACGTTTTTTCCTTAGACTGTATTCATCTATTACGGAATTATATCTATCTTTGGTGGTAGGTACCTAATTGTAAAATATTTTATCTGGACTACAGTCCTCTAGCGTATCCATTTGTCAACTTTACTTTAAGTTCCGTCTCCAGGGGACAGGGAGATAAATTAGGGGTGAATTAGCCGCTTACTGACACAGACCGAATTCCACGCAGGCGAAGCCGCGGGCACAGCTAGTATAATAATAAAAAAGCTATAACTGCCGTGGGATTAAAATGACTTTATCTCCCGCTGCATATGCGTGAAATAGCACGCTTACCGAGCAAGTGTGATGACACAGTCTTTTTAGAGGAAGAAAGGAGGTCGAAAAATAACCAAAAACTGAGTGGTCAATAAAACTTTAGCTTAAACTTGTTTTGACAAACGGAACACTTATGGGATCCCTTCGGTCTTGCAAATCAGTTAAATGTTTGACATAGATACCTAAAATTTGAAACAGTTATAGCAATTACCACCACTAATATTGTCAATAAGTCAAAACCGCTTATTTCTTATTTTAGAGGGTAATTTATGGGGTTGAGAGGGGTAACCTGTTTTTCTTATTTTCCTTTGTGCTGTAACAATCACATGTACGGCGCTACAGTGAGCATCTCTTCTGATTTGTAATATTAAACAAAACTTTACGTCGATTAAATATGTTCAACAATAGCCCTTGCATTTCAACTCCATGAAGTACATTTCCATGAACGGTGGCACTTTCGTCAGCACCGACGGGTCCCCTACATTGTGTTGCAAGCCTGCGTGAGACCATCTCATCCACGGACCACGTGATCCACGGACCGACAGTACAGTAATCTAGAACCCGTGTATTTAGTTACGAGTAATTGTCGAAGCTCCGTATACTTAAGGTGCAGTGGGCTCAGCCAACATAGCTTTGGAAGCTATTCGCAGCGCCAAATTTTTTGAATAGGTAGCAATGAATGAATAAATGAATGAATGAATGAATTAATTAATTAATGTTTATTTTTATCAAACAGGATAAAATATATACAGGAATCTTGAGATTCTTGAGGCCTTTCTCTAAGAATTTTATCGATTCGAAACCTGATTAAACAACTTTCGCTAGATGGAAACAATCGCCAACATATCTAGGTATAAAACGCACCAATAACAATTTGGTTCTATTTTTGTGAAAAGTTATTAATATGAAAATTGTTTTTAAAAATGCGTACCTAATATTATTTTTGATCAAACTCATTAATTACTTTTTAGGGTTCCGTACTTCAAAAGGAAAAAACGGAACCCTTATAGGATCACTCGTGCGTCTGTCTCTGTCTGTCCGTCTGTAGCCTATTTTCTCCGAAACTACTACTACTACTATGGTACTATGTAAGTTTGTGACCCAAATACGGGCATGTTACGTACACAATAGTAGATTGTTAACCAAGGGATGAAAGGCATTCATCCCTGCCGAGGTATTTTGGCGCTCGAACGCAGTGAGCGCGCCAATAGTCCGAGGCAGAAATGATGCCTTTCACCCGAGTTAAACACTCTACTTTTCATTTTGAATACGAGGAAAGTAAAATGCATGTGTTCTTCCAAAAACATGACTAAGTATACATTTCTATAGTATTTCTTGAGAGTACTTTCAATTAACAATTCAGACAAAAGTATCGTTATTTATGGAATGGAGAGTCAAATATCAGAATGGAAATTGTATAACAAATCCATTTAAACTCAAATTTTAATTGCTTATCGTAAAAAAATTAAAAAAATCGTACTCCGAACGTAAAATGCTCTAGTGCAGACACGTATCATTTTCTGCACACCTTTTAGAACAACAATGACCCTCTTTCAGAGCATGAGAAATGAAAATGAATTTTAAACATGGGGGCCACTTTTGGGGGGTAAATGAGACAATTAAAAATAAAGCTTTTCAAACTAGGTATATCGTGTTACATATAAAATGAAAGAGTTCATTGTGAGAATCTCATTTTTTTTTAATAATTTTAGAATAACTGTTTATTCTATGCATATATAACTTCTAAACTGTTTTAGACCCCCCCTCCCTTTATCTCCGAAACTACAAGGTCTAAAATTTTGAAAAAAATACACAAAATAGTTCATTACCTGTAGATCACAGGAAAACCTATTAGAAATGTGCAGTCAAGCGTGAGCCGGTCTTAATTACTTAGTTTTTTATCCGACCCCTACGGTTTTTTTAAAGAATCCGACTCGCACTTGGCCGGTTTTTTTTGTTAAAAATAACTAAATATAAAAATAACAACAATGATATCGGCGCTCCCGCGGGCACTCACGGCCGTCCACTCAGTGCTCAGCGAGCTGCGTTCGAAGGACCAGGCCGCGTAGCCAACACGCCTATCGCTTACGCTCCGTAGCGATCGAAACGCAAACTGTCACTGTCGCACTCATATGGAAGAGTGATAGAGACACAAAGCGTTTCGTTGTCGAAGCGATAGCGATTGTCACCTTGGCTAGGCCGGCTGAACTGAACACACTGCACCTTAATTTAGGCTCCGCTATTCGGGTCACGACGGGCACGTCTTGTATCGGTTCGGTAGGATTTGATAGATAAGTAGACCAATGTTGTGTAAGGGCTCACGATTTTCGAGGGTAGGTACTTACCTGCCTATCGTGTGGGTACAGTAATAATACGTTGTTATACATATACTACGATAGCAGTTATAGATATTGTTACGGTGCGCTAAAAATAATGGGCTTAAGGCGGTTCCCTGAGCCAGAAGGCGAAAAATCTCCTTATATGATCCTGTTTTTCTAAGAGGCGTTGATATTTGTAGACGTGGAAAAAATATATGTAGTTCTTGACTATATTATCTTTAATATCATAGCTTCCGATACACGAATTATGACACTTCGCTCGATACAATTAATTCGCAAAGTAACCTCTAACTCGGACTTTTAATCCAACTTTACTCGGTTATTTATTATGTGATACTATAAACAATAAAAGAAGAAAAAACAATCTTAACTTAAATAATAATTTCATAGCTTTCGAATTTCAATATTGTAGGGTAACGTTTTTAAAATAAATAAAAATGATGTTTCGTGCTGATGTTTCGGCGAAAATTACTTGACAAACTTTCAGTTCCCAAACTATTTAGCCCATATTTTTAGTTGGGCGAAATTTCATTTCGCAAATTTACATAACCTAACCTAACCCAACCTGGTACGTCATTTTCATTTCGCAAGTATGGGGTTGGGAAATGAAATGGTTGCGAAGTAAGGTTATACCAACGATTGGTTTGCCAAATGAAACTTTGGCGAAAAGTTGGTTGCCAAGTGAAATTTGGCGAAATAAATTTCGCCAAAAAGGGAGTACACCAAAATGATTTAATCTAATTTAGTATGCACTTATCTAAAAACTAACAAACTAACTTAAGCTACAATATACTTTTTTTTTAAGTGTATGCGTGTGTCTTATTAAGTACCACAAGTACTTACTTAATGAAACATTTAACAAGTACTTTACGAATTTTAACTAATTGAACTCATCGCATTGTACAGTCGCCATCAGATATATCGGAGCGATTCAGGCGCTCACAAATATCTGAACACGCCTCTATTGTCAGGGCGTTAGAGTGCGTGTTCAGATATTGTGAACACCTCGGCCGCTCCGATATATTTGATGGCGACTGTACAAACATTATGCCTTTTGTAATAAGCATGGAGACTATGTAATAAGTTTACGAGGGCGATGGTAGCACGCCTAATAAAAAAAAATTGAAACATCGACCAAAAGTTAATAATCACAACTTTCGCAAAGGCGTATCAATTAAAACACCTTTTACATAGTCACGACCTTACGTTAAGTATTTCCAAAGTTCGTATTCGTAATGCAAAACGTTGATACGTGGGTTCAGGATACAGCAATCTTTTTTTATGCTTGCTCCATCAATTTAGGTTCTATCAACACATAACTGGCCCTGTCAGAGGCCACATAAATAAACTGTCAAACCTTGAATTAGTCGCGGATTAGTTTATTTTATTTATCATTGCTGAATAGGTACTGTTTTCGAATGACATCATGCAAATGCCTGTCAGTAGGAGTGTATAAAACGCCTGATTTACCGTGTTTACTCAATTTCCCGGTAGATGTCGCTTTTTATATCTAGAACTAGCGAACGGTTGTCTATCGTGGGATACATAAGATATTAATAGTTATTTGTTATACAAGGGTGCAAAGTTGTATTTTACCCGCGAGTGTGGAATTGAAACACGAGACTTCAAGCTACTTAAACACGCTCCATCCAAGGTCAAATTACTTTCCCCACTAGTGGATAAAATGCGTTTTTCCCCGCTTGTTTTAAAGGATAAAAGACGGCTTTCCGAGCTAGTGAGGGGAAAAGTTATTTTTGTATATCGAGGTGATTTGTGTGAGCCCAATAAACATACTATTGTTTATACAATTAAACGAGGTGTTTAATTGAAGCTTTCCTTTCGAAACCAGTCCAAATTGTACAAGGAGTTTGCTGGTAATAGGACATTGAGATTTATTTCAGTCATTTTACGTACCGCTAGTATGGCGAACATCCCTACTATCCCTACCTACTAATCCTTACTAAGTACCTATATACTATTCATAAGGTCAAACCCATGCGCTTACTGACTTGTGATTTATAATTGTCGTGTCGTGTAAGTAAAGAATATCTTGAAAACATATAAAAACTCAAAAATGCGCGTTTTCCCAGAGATAACACCTAGCTAGATCGATTTTTCGACCCCGAAACTCCCATACAGCAAATTTCATAGAAATCGTTAGAGCCCGTGGTTAGAGCCGTTTTCGAGATCCCCAAAATATATATGCATATATACAAGAGGTTTAAAGGTGTAAGATAAGATGACTTAGATACTGGACGCTTGACTACGTGATCGATGTCGCCTTTCACTACCTAGGGTAGGGTAGGAAACAGTGGCTCGGAAAAAAATTGCCGGGTACAGTGGCTCACTTAACCTAATTGCAACATGATAGAGGCGATATTGGGGCGACTGAGCTACTGTTTGAGCTGAGCCACTGTTTCCTACCCTACCCTTCCTTACCTTCCCTCTTCCCTACACCTCTCACTTTCACGTCGCATGATATAACAGTTCATTTCAAACAATACTTGGGTATGCTTAATCTACAGGCCCCCATCGGCGGACTATAACTTATTTGAATCGGTCATAGATGAAGTACTTAGTAGTCTTTTTAGAACTATAAAATAACTAGCTTTTGCCCGCGACTTCGTCTGCGTAGACTTAGTAACCCCAGCTAGAGTAAGAATAGCGCCTGGAGAAAGTCTTATAGCAATCATTGAATTTAAGCATAATATGCACACAAATATTCTCAACTCATTAATTATCTCAATTCCACCATGATTCCACCCCGCTTTTCACCCTCTAAAGGGATGATTTTCGGGATAAAAACTATCCTATGTCCTTCCCCGGGACTCAAACTATCTCTATGCCAAATTTCAACTAAATCGGTTCAGCGGTTTAAGCGTGAAGAGGTAATTTAACACACAGACAGACAGACTTTCGCATTTATAATATTAGTATAGTATGGATAATTGTGTGAGGCGATTTTAATATTAACTTGCTTGAAAATTCGCCATTTTGTGGAAGGTTACTAAATACTTTTAAATCTTTTAATTTAGACAACTTATTTTGTGAGCCCAATCGAATCACATTGCTCGCAGAACTGATGGCCGGTGGGGCCGAAAGGTTCTGGAGTGGCGTCCGCGTACCGGAAGACGAACTGCCGGTAGGCCTCCAACAAGATGGAGCGACGACCTGGTGAAGGTCGCGGGAATTCGGTGGTAGCGAGCGGCACAGGATCGGTCGGAGTGGCGAGCCTTGGGGGAGGCCTATGTCCAGCAGTGGACGTCTATCGGCTGACATGATGATGATGATGATGATGAATTATCCGATAATTTTGAAATTTATATTATTATATATATAAATTTCAAAATTATCGGAAGAATTAGTATGCTTATAAATTTTGATTTGTAATTTTAAAATATTTGAATTTTAATCCTTTTAATTTTTATTTCAATTTTAATTTAATTTTTTTTTTTTTTATATAATTGTTCGTTTATTTATATTTATATTTTTTGACTTGGTTTATGAATTTTGTGATTGATTATTTTTAATTCTACTTGTAAATAGTGTGTAGGTACATAATATGGACTATTTGTCTGCAATAAACGATTACGATACGATTACGATTACGAATCGAATCACAGTATCTATCCCGCCAAATTTTGGTGACGTTAGTCACTGTCACGGTGCAAACAAATTGGCCGACTCAAGTATAGTTGTTTTTTTTTCAGAAATACAAACGTCCGTTTGACACAGCCAGTCTTCTGGTATTCCTGTTTCATCTGGTCGCGCATGCGTGCGGCACACACTTCGCATCCTACGTGACCGTGAACACGCCAGTCCACAGCTTCAGGCACGGCGTCGGGGACCCGCTACCAATGCGGGGGTACCAGGGCTATAGGAGCTCGAGTCGTAAGTTGGACAGTTAGTTTGCTCGCCGTTTCTTGTTTTATTTGACCGTGCATGTGTGCGGCACACAGTTCGCATCCTACGTGACCGTGAACACGCCAGTCCACAGCTTCAGGCACGGCGTCGGGGACCCGCTGCCAATGCGGGGGTACCAGGGCTATAGGAGCTCGAGTCGTAAGTTGGACAGTTAGTTTGCTCGCCGTTTCTTGTTTTATTAGACCGTGCATGTGTGCGGCACACAGTTCGCATCCTACGTGACCGTAAACACGCCAGTCCACAGCTTCAGGCACGGCGTCGGGGACCCGCTACCAATGCGGGGGTACCAGGGCTATAGGAGCTCGAATCGTAAGTTGGACAGTTAGTTTGCTCGCCGTTTCTTGTTTTATTTGACCGTGCATGTGTGCGGCACACAGTTCGCGTCCCTCGTGAGCGTGAACAGGTCAGTCCACAGCTTCAGGCACGGCGTCGGGGACAAGTTTTATCTACCTATATATGGAGAACCGTTAACGGGCCGTTTGACTTGTTTCTCACTACTGTAGGTGATATAAAGAACTGTATTTTTAATAAATAATACTGAATAACTATTGTTCTGTGGCAGGACCACCAGTGCGGCAAACTCAACGTCAAACGCAACAACGCGGCGGCGGCGGCGGCTACCCGCGCCTGAAGCCGCGCATGCCCTTCGATAGCGAAGAAACACGCGGCGATGGATTCAACAGTCTGTCGTGGCCTTATGATGACCAACAAGGTAGGTACAGTTTGAAACGTCCGTCCAGCGACGGGATAAATAATAAAATAGGCGAGAAGCTATACATTTTTGACTTCAAAAAACGGTCCGCGTCACTGACGCCTGTCTGACCCATACATGTCACTAAAATCTATCCCTTCTCCATGTACAGTCACGGACTTTAATTGTAGAGCCTTTTAGGGTTTACTTTACTTTGGACATTCCGTACTGTTAGTATTGACAACCAAATTAGCTTGAACCCTAAATGTCTCAAGAATTAAAGTCCGTGACTGGACCCCACCCGCAGCGTTGAATATTACCCAATCCCAATACCTACACAATTTACCGCTATTAAAAAAAAGTTGTGATTGGTCATTGGTCAATATAAGTTTGGTTTAACTAAAAGAAAATCTCTTGGAAATACCTACATCCGATATCCGATTTTTTTTTTTTTTTTTTTCAATTTATTTGATCGGACAATGTGAAAACGCTCTAATACCTATTGATGAACATTATTCGAAATCTTGTTTTAACAAATGCTTACGTAACATCCGCTTTGAAGCAAACTTAGTATTTAGAGCTTGTCTGATTTACAGTTATATTTTCCTCGCGTTTGTGTGTTGAAACTTTTTGTGTTTCACTCGGGAGGAAAATATATTTAGCCCTCGTGGCTTGCAACCCTCGCAACCCTCAAGATTCCACTTTTCGAGCCAATTTTGGAACCTTTCGCTTGCTCGGGTATCAATAACCCAGGTAGCAAAATGACGTCAGCGACGTCACAATGACGGCATTATTACGTCATAATGACGTCGCTGACGTCATAATGACGTATAAATGCTACTGGGCAATTAGCACGAAGGGTTAAACAACAACTTAAACAACAAACAAATACGATTGTTTTCTAGAAACCTCTATCCCCGTGCTTCCGCCGTCGCCATACAAAGTGGACTCGCCAGACCCGGAGTCGCTCTGGCCTGAGGGTCTCTTTCTGCCGCCAGTCAGCGCCTCCCGTTCCGGCTTTGGCCGCAGGACTGACGCCGGTAAGGACTGTCTTGGTACAAAATCGATAACTTACTTTATTTAGCCTGATTTAGTGTCCCATTGCCACTGACATAAGACAAGCTGTCGAGAACACCAAATTGTGTCCGCGAGGTGGCCGCCATTTTTTGCGTTTATTTTATTAAGGTTTGCCAACAGGTGTGATACACATTTAAACTTATTGAAAACGTTACAATAAAAACAAATTGCTCGAGTATTCACCCAATAACAGGCAAACACAACATGCATATGAAAGTAATTGCTTACATAAGTCTGTCGCTAAGCTAAAGAATAAGCGCAGGTAACCAGTAGCAATGAAGTGCATGCCCTTCATTGTGGTGCGGAAACATTTTCTTAGAGAGGCCGCCTCTAGTGTATACATATTACCTCAATGCCCATTGCTCGGCAACGGCCTAACCTCGTTTCCTCCACTGTACCCTGTCGTTTGTACTTTCTCGCCAATCCGGATAGAATGCGCCCAGTCGTCCCGACATCTAGCTCTTTTTGGTCAGCCTGCACCATCTTTGGTGTTCCGTTACTCAAATTATCTAGTTCATTCGGCGCCAACGATGTCATCTTGGTTAGGCCATCTGGTAACTCAACCTAGTGACACAGAATATAATAGTACTAGGTACAGAAGACTCACTCCCTAACAAAACGCGGTTACTACGCGCAAGGCGGCGCAAGCGCGTGCAGGCGTCCGTTCCATAGCGGTGTGCGGCAATTACTATGGCAAAACCTCAAAATTGAGGCGGTCGCAGGTACTTGTAGCGACGCGACGAAATCGCGGAGTGACACGCCTGCTAGTGATCAAAATTAAAATAACCCACTGATCCGCTTTTAAACAGTTTAATTTTCCTTTCACGACTTTTCGTGAGGCCGACAGTAGTAGTGTGCAACTTGGTTGAATCGCCACCATTGTTCTGTTGCTAGCGAAACAGACTACCGCAATTATTTCCGTATTTTATAAGTTTAAATTGAGCTAAAAATATAGAGGCTCTGTGAGCTGTAGACTTCGCGACTCGCGATAAGATTCATAAAGCGTGTACTAGACGGTCGCTGCCAATTAAGCCTTCAGACCGTCTGACCTTGGTCTCACCTTTGTAATGTTTGTATGAAATTTTGTTGAAAACAGCTATCTACACGGTCCGTCCAGACCAAGGCCAGGCGGTCCGAGGGGCTTGTCGGCGACCGTCTAGCAAGGGCTTAAAGCTTGAAAAACGTAAAAACAAAAAAATATTTAGGTCTATAGGTACTTCGTTGAGTCATTTTCACGGCGTACTCACACACGTCTTAAGTGCCATAGACCTAAATGGCACTTAAGTCCTTTATGCCAATTTCCACAATTTTAAACATTAAAAAAAAAACGAAACGCCAGAAAATTTATATCTAACTACTGAAACTTCTCTCAAAATTTCACGAAATACGGTTGTAGAGGTACAGTCGCCATCAGATATATCTGAGCGGTCAAGGCTCTCACAAATATCTGAACACGCCTCTATTGTCAAGGCGTTAGAGTGCGTGTTCAGATATTGTGAACACCTCGGGCGCTCCGATATATCTGATGGTGACTGTACCTGTAGAGGAGAACATCCGGATAATACGAAAACAGTTTGCCCGAGTCAAAACGGAGACCTTCGCTAACGCTTCGGTTAATAAAGAGTTCTGTCTTCAATTTCTTCGATCGGAATCAATTGTATTGTAAGGGACTAGTACCCTTAAAGCTTAATTTTTAATTAAGAAGAGTCATAATCATTAATCATAGTCAGATGAGTGAAAACTCATATGCGCGCTTGTTATGCGCGCTTTGGTATAACACTGTAATGCATATATGCTGAAATAAATGAAATAATTATGGGCAACTGAAATAAACGGTCGCGCCGATCGACTGAAATATTAAAAAAATTACGTTAGCGCTTAGACTTAAGTTTGTCCTGTATATTATACTCTATTTTCATCACATTCGCTCAGTAAATATGGAATTGCACTCAGGCTGCGGGAACTATAGAAAAAGCGTTTTCCCTGGGGAGTTATGAAGTTTCTAGTATTATAATTAACAGTTTTTTGTCTTCATACTTCATTTTTGTATCGCAAGTGTGATGTAAAACATTGTGTGTAACTCGGGGCGTAATGATATTGCAAACTCGAGTCTAGAAATCGCTCCGCCAACCGACGCGATTTAACTATAGGTACTCACGTTTGCAATATTTAACTTACGCCCCATGTTGCACAATGTACTATTACTTCTGTCTGTGCCTCTGTGGCGCACATCACTTGTGCGTGGTGTTTTATCTAAAACCGAAATGTAACTAAGTTTAAAACCCTCAAATGTTCACATTACAGAGCCGGAAACGGTCGACCCGTACCTGGTGCTCGGTTCGGAAGCGATAGCGGCGGTGGGTCGGGCGCGGCAGCACGGCGTGTACTTCCACGACGTCCCGCACGTGGAGTCCCTGCTCGCGCTCCAGCGGCTGCGCGCGCGCCTCCGCCTGCGCCCGCACCGCCTCGCCAGCATACGGCACACGTGGCCGTTCAACCGACCTTAGTTATACACATAACACGAACAGGGGCCCATTTCTCGAACGGTATTAAGGGCCCTCCACACTCATGCGCGAATCACGGCGCGAAGCCGCGAACGCGCCGCGATTCGCGCATGAGTGTGGAGGGCCCTTTAGATTATTACACGACTGCCCAAAAAAGGAGTGTATTGTTATTAGTCCACGGACTATCAAGTCGTATGGGTTACCGTGGCAACACACTAATAATATTAGACTAATACCGTTCGAGAAATAAAAGTCACCCTTCAGTCCCAGCATTAAATAAATTACTATAGTAATAATCACCGATAGTACATATTTAGGTACAAAATGTTTAGATCATGGAGACTGTATAAAGGAGCCAAATCTCTATGTATGAAAAGTGTCCATCAAAAAACAGTAATTAAGCGGCGCCACCATACACCGAAATACTACCAAAAACAACCTACGTAATTTTGTCGGGTTATTTGTTCCCTTATATGGTTCATGTTATACTCATGTCCCAGAGCCTAACTAGCGCCACCGGAGAGATTAGGAACTATTATTTAAAGCTTAACGCGGTCACTTTTACAACAATTCTGCCATAAGAGATTGCGATCCTTTCTATACCATCCATAGTTTAGATGCCCCCCCGCTTTCAAATTTGAATGCTCGCGCGGAGTATTCTGACAATCCATAGAGTTGTAAATAGTCTATTCAGGACTGACAGCAAATATTTATTAAAAAAATGAACAAGAGGACTATGACGTTTAAAAAAAGCTGGGAATTAGGAGAATAAGACGAACGACGATCACGAAACATGTACGAACATACACTTAGAAGTTAGACCGGCCTTACGAGCACTACGTAAGTACGTATGGGGCCGATACATTGGAGTCTAAATCGCATTTAGTTACACCGGCGCGCTCAGTCGTGTCAGTCGTGTGGCGAAATGCGCAGTGAAAAGGCGTCGGTGTTCGGTCGGAATTTTATGCATACGCTGAATAATAATAAATAAAAGTATTTTATTTCGGACATAAATCCATAGTTGTTAGTTACATATTACATTAACTTATAAAATAGTGTTAGAAGAATTACAAATAAATTAATAGTATAAATTAACCTATTTTACTGCAGTGTGAAGTTTTGTCCACTGCTGCAGCAGAGGGGAGTCCCACCTATCCAACAACGCTTATCCTTTGTTTACAACTTTACACGAATGGTGACGCCTTTCCACTGCGCAATTCGCCACACGACTGAGCGCCAGTGAGCGCGCTGTAGGCCGAGCACATGATTGACGCGACAGTATCTCGCCGCGAGATAGACCACCCGTCTTTTACTAACTGTATGAATTAAAGGAGGACGGGTAGGCTATGTCGCGGATACTCTCGTGCCAATCATGTGCTAGCCCGGCTGGTGTAACTAAATGCGATGTATCTATATATCTCCAATGTATCGGCCCCATTCGTAGGGCTCGTAAGGCCGGTCTTTACGAAGTAATATTGCTTTCAACTGTCTGTGTTATGGACCGAGCCAGGCGCAAATTTCGTCAGTCATCGCCTCCCGGGCGAAAACTCGTATAGCGGTTAACGGCTATGTATGATGAACCCTCGTGAACGTCAGCTGCCGCTCCGTTGGTGGGTTGAGGAATGGCAGCCACCGAAACGCGTAACACGGCCTTTCCACCGCGATACAACCGGCTGACGATTTGTTTTATTAACAATAGCATCTAAACTATCATCTGACAAAGTATCAAGCGGGAGGCGATGACTACATTTATTTGTAGACTTTATTTGCTGCCATTCTTCAACCCACCAACGGAGCGGCAGCTGACGTTCACGAGGGTTCATCATACATAGCCGCTAAACACTATACGAGTTTTCGCCCGGGAGGCGATTGGTCATGGAAATCTGTTCCTGGCCCGCGGTCTATTAGGCGACGAAGCGATGTCTTGTTTTCTTGGATGTAGATGTCGCCACATGGAAAAACTGAACGTAGTCGCCTAAGAACGTTTCCACATTATACCTAATCCGATCCGATATTGGTCGGATACGACCACAAAGAAGCAAAATGTATTAAGTTTTTTGGCAAAAATTTCATTTTAAAATTTCATTCAAAAAAACTAAGTATTTACAGAAACATAATGTATTTGTAAAAGTGTAAAAATATTTATAATATTTTAAATATAATACAGTAAAATGTAACAGTTTTTTTATTCGATTCAGTCCTTTCAGTTTCGTAAGTATTGGCTGCCAATTCCTTCCCGGTCAGGCCCAGGTAGCATTTATACGTCATTATGACGTCCGTTACGTCATTATGACGTATAAATGACGTCATTATGACGTCGCTGACGTCACTTTACTACCTGGGGGCAGGGTCTGTAATGTCTGTATTGCGTATCGTCATTATAGAAGTACATTTTGTTCGTAATAATACTTTAAAAAAAAATTAGTATACATTTTCCACTTAAATTCTAAAACACGTATTCATTAGGTAATATCTACCTAATGTTGGAGTAGGTAATAGGACACGATCACCTATTGGCAAAGAGGATATAATAAGATAGAGCGGTACTGTCATAGTAAATTTTGTAACCACTGTAAATTCACTGCCATCTATCGACATACTTTAAATGAAGATTTATAAAAATACGTTAAAATATGGATAAATTATTTTTTTATTTGCATTAATTATTGTTATATGATTTTGACCCATGTTCTTTCACTGATATGCGTTAAAATTATAAATAACAAACGAAACCGACGTATACGAGAGTAGGCCAAAACTAGTGGCGCCATCTGATCGAGAAACAAATTTTCGTAATTTTCGAGGCACGTTTTTTCCTTAGACTGTATCCATCTATTACGGAGTTATATCTATCTTTGCTATTGGTATAGCTAAAACGTCACAGTAAATTTACTGCCATCTCGCGACACACCATTAAAACTAAAAATTAAAATATCAAAAAATGTATACCACCAAAAACATCTCATGTAAAATGTAGCCAAGACGAAACCATAAGGCTCGCACTATCAAAAGTTATCAGA